>NC_053495.1:61128350-61437517 GCF_905171775.1 Rana temporaria | reverse complement strand
TTTGCATGAGCTGGGGCTGAGGGATGTTTGGAGGCTTAGCCATCCACAGGAGAAATGTTACTCATGCCATTCTGCTTCACATAGAGGCCTCTCTAGAATTGACCTCGGCCTGGGCAATAGTGAGATGCTCCCCTTGGTGTCCTCCGCACGCTATGAGGCAAGAACCATTTCAGACCATTCCCCTTTATGTGTTGTAGTAACGACTTCCAGAATTTCTAAGCAGACCTGTTGGAACCCATTCTGGTTATTACCGTTTCCTACACTTGACCCCGTCCATAATGATCTGATCAATTTTATTGGGGTTAAAAAAAAAAACACTCCACGGGGCTCAGTATTTTTTGGGATGCACTTAAGGCCTATTTAAGGGGTCAGTTTATCAGATCCATCAACGTAATTAAAACTGGGACTATGTCTTGGTAACAGTTCGTGATTCGGGAGGTTGAGAGAGCCGAGTCCGCTTTTGTTGACTCTCCCTCTGAACAAACTGCGAGGGCATGGAATGAAGCTCAGAATATTGCTAAAAATGTAGTACTGACTAAGGCGGAAAATAAAAGTTTATTTCTCCAACAAAGGAGGAGGCATTACTGGCACAGGTGTTAGCTACCAGACTGGCTAAAGTTATACATAAACTTGTCCATAGGGATCAGTCAGGGTTCATTCATTCCCGGTCAACAGCTCTCAATATCAGACGCCTCTTTCTTAATCTCCAGATACCTGCTGATAATGAGGGCCAGAGGGCGATTCTTTCATTGGACGCTGCCAAAGCTTTTGACAGCATCGAATGGCCCCATTTGTGGGAGGTCTCGAGTCGCTTTGGTCTGGGGGACAATTTCATCAGGTGGGTGCGTTTGCTGTATGCTGCCCCCGCGGCTAGGATCCGCGTGAATGGAGATCTCACGGACTCTTTTCCTTTGTTTAGAGGCACGAGGCAGGGGTGTCCATTGTCACCCCTGTTTGCACTGGCCCTTGAACCATTGGCAGCTCCGATAAGATCATCTCCTTCGGTTATTGGCTTCAATAGGGGTCAGTGCATGGAAAAGATCTCCCTTTACGCGGATGACACTACTGTACTTAGGGGATGTGGACACATGCCTTACGGCGGCCATGGAGCTGATTTCACAATTTGGTTCCTTGTCAGGCTTTTTAATAAATTGTAGTAAATCTGTCCTTTTGCCCGTAGATGGCCCAATTGATTCGCTGCCGGATGCTGCAAGATCCCTGAAGGTGGTTTCCTCTTAAATATTTGGGGGTTCAGGTGTCGGCCAGTCCACAGAAGTATTTAGAGGAGAACCTCCTACCTCTTTTCAGAAGTTTACAAATGACCTGTAACACCTGGTGTAAACTTCCGCTTTCAGTTATAGGTAGAATAAATCTAATCAAGATGGTATGGGGCCCTCAACTTCTATATATCATGCACAACTCTCCCCAGTGGATACCTCGTAGGTGGTTCACTCCGATAGATACCTTATTTAGATCTTTAATTTGGAAGAAAAAAACTGCTGCATTCGGCTTTCTACATTACAATATGGTAAGGATCAAGGAGGAGCTGCAGTCCCTAGCCCCAATTTTTATTTCTTGGCTTCCCAGTTACAGCATTTATGTGGAATGGGGTGTTGTTGGCATACAAGGTTTGTATTTAATAAGCAATAACCACTATATGTCATTGCTGTGTGCCTACTACATTGTATGATCACTAGATGGCAGTGTTACGTTTGCAAGTTCATGTTTTGTCTATGCCTTATAAGTAATAAAAGAGTTCCTGCTCCTGACGCAGTTTTTCCAGAGAAACAACAGACTGTCTGCCTGTACTTTGTACTTTGTTTAGCCCCAAAAGATTATATCTAACAGGTTATGGGCCCAGGAGATGTTACAGAAGCCCAGGATATAATACAGATTACCCCTGGATATAGCCAGATACAGTGAGCTAGAGCAATTGAGTGCAGGAGACAGCAACAGAAAGACAAACAGCAGAAATGGCAGCTGCCATCCCCTCAGCAAAGTTCTCCATTGCAAATGTGACGAATCAGAACTACCAATCTTGGAAATTCAAGATGAAAATGCTGCTTATAAGAAAAGCTACGTGGAAATGTATAAATGAACCAAGACCTGCACAGCCCACAGAGGAGTGGTTAGACAGAGATCAGAAGGCGCAGAGCACAATCTCCCTGTGCATAGATGATGATCAAATCATACATAAATGTAACTGTCAGACTGCAAAAGACATGTGGGAAGAGTTACAGAAAGCACATGAAAGAGTTAATCTCAGCAATAAACTGTATTTAATCAGAAAGCTCTATCAGACTAAGCTACAGAAAGACCAGGACATGCAGGACTATATAAGACAGACCTTAGAGATGGTGGAGAGACTGCGAGGGATTGGAGAAGAGATAAAAGATTTCCATGTTGCAGCGCTATTATTAAGTGGACTTCCTGAAAGTTATGAGACACTTGTAACAGCACTAGATGCACGTCCAGATGATGATCTGACACTGGAATATGTTAAAGGCAAGCTTGTGGATGAATACAAGCGCAAAACTGAAAGCATGAGTAATGTGAGTGTTCAGAGACGGCTTTAAAGACGAAATACAAAAATACACACAGTAACGTGCAGCTAGAAAAGCGGGAATGCTTTGTGTGCAAGAAACCAGGACACCTAAAAGCAGATTGTAGAATCTGGAAAGCTAGAATGCAAAAACAAAGTGCATTGCAACAAGCTAAGAATGTCATAGAAACAAAGGAGTATGCATTCGGATCCAAAAACGGTGTCACCTCTGTGCAAGCATGGTGTGTGGACTCAGGTGCTACAAGTCACATGACAAATGACCGAAGTTTCTTCGCTCAGCTTGATGAAAGCAAAACAGAAGGGATAACTACAGCTAATGGACAATTCATAAAATCAGTGGGAATAGGAGATGGCTTTCTATACTGTCCTATCTCTCCAGATATCACTAAAAAGATCCATATGAGGAATGTTCTGTATGTGCCAGATCTTGAAAGCAACCTTTTGTCAGTAAAGAAACTCACTAACCAAGGCAATGTAGTCACATTTCAGGGTGACAGTTGTATAACAAAAGAGGATTGCTTGCTTGCAAAGGCTAAAATCATAGATGTCTAATGGGGGAAGAGGGCGCTAGTAAAAATACCTCTAATGGGGTGTTGAAAACGTGATCCCAAATGGTATATGTGGGAAATGTGTATATGGTACACTCTAATGTCTAAACAATTACAACAAATAGAGAGCAATTCACTTATCACTAAGTGGTTAATTGATTTCATTATTGAATTATAATTATACTTAAATAATTTGGCGCGGAAACACATCTCACCTTTAAAATCATAGATGAACTATATCAGCTGAACTGCAGTGAAATGGTTAAAATAGCCAAAGAGGATAAACATTCAAACTGCATCCACACTTGGCACAGACGATTGGGGCACAGAAATTCTGATACAATAAAGAAAATTGTTGAGAATAACTATGCAAGTGGTATTAAGATTAATCCATGTGATCACATAATGATTTGTACCAGCTGTATTAAAGGAAAAATGGCAAGGACACCTTTTCCCAAGCAGACCAACAGCAAAGCTCAAAAACCTCTGGACTTAATACATTCAGGGCCAAATCTTCAAAGGAGATACGCAGGCGGAACTGCTGTTCAGCCTGTGTATCCCTGTGCCTAACTTTGGAAACGATCCTCAAAAGGATTTTTCCAAAGTTAGGCAGAAGATCTGACATCTGTAAGACACTTACACTGTCAGATCTTAGGATGCAGTACCGCATCCGCCGCTGGGGGCATTTCTCATTGAAATGCAGCTTTGCGTATGCAAATGAGGACTTAAGCAGATCCACAAAGCTTTTAAGCATTGTGGTTTCTGCGTAAGTTACGATTTGCTTGCGCAAAATTAGGGCTGGTTTTACAATGTGTAAATTTAGTACACCATGTAAAATCAGACCTCTTTTTCGATCGCCGCGATTTTTTTTTAAATTTGAATTTTTTTTCCCGGCACGTATTTTTTTTCCCGACGCAACTTTATTGTCCCGTCGCGATCCACAAAGCCCGGCATAAATTACGTTCGCACGCTGCCCGTCGGGAAAAATGACGTCACACGCATGCGCAGTACGTCCGGCGCGGGAGCGCGCCTAATTTAAATGGGAATCGCCCATTTAAACTAGGAACGCCTTGCGACGGACGGAGTTAAGTTGCGCTGCCGCAATTTTCCGGGTAAGTGCTTTGAGAACTGGTACTTAATTTCGGAAAATTGCGGCAGTGTAACTTTACTCCCTAAAGTTAAGTTACGCACGATTTTTGAGAATTTGGCCCTCAGATCTTTGTGGTCCAATGAAAACTATGACTCCAGGAAAGAAAAAGTACTTCCTGACCTTCATTGATGATTACTCCAGATATACCACAGTATTTCTACTTCACAATAAGGATGAAGTGCCAGAGAAATTAGAAGAGTATCTCGCTCAAGTAAATAATATTTTTGGCGGAATGCCCAGAGTACTACGAACAGATAATGGCTCAGAATATACAAGTGGTAAAACACAAGCCATTCTCAGGAAGCATGGAATTATGTTCCAGACAAGAGTTCCATATAACCCAGAGCAAAATGGAGTTGCAGAGAGAATGAACCGCACACTGTGAAAGTGGGAGGAGCATGCTATTTGATGCTGATATGCCAACTACATACTGGGGAGAAGCTATCACAACTGCATGTTATCTTCAAAATCGCTTGCCGGGAAAAGCAACAACAAAAACTCCATATGAACTGTGGAACAAAAGGAAACCAGATTTAAGACACATCAGAATTTTTGGAAGTAAAGCTTATGTACACATTCCAAAAGAAAAACGTACAAAATGGGATGCATGTGCAAAAGAAGGTGTACTTGTGGGGTACAGTGAATCTCAAAAAGGATACAGGATTTTACATCAAGACACGAACAAGGTAACAGTCAGCAGAAGTGTGATTGTTGATGAAACTTCTATGTGCTCAAAGTTTGAACAACAGACACAAACTATTCAAACTGAGAAAGAATCAACATCAGTCACTCAAGAAAATAAGGAAAGTGATACAGAAATAGAAATTACTGCAGAAGAATCAAAACCTGAATCTGAACCAGAAATACCTTCAGTCAGAAAATCAACCAGAATCAATAAAGGTGTTCCAGCTGAACGTTTATCTTACATAGCTCGCAGAGCTGTTCAAACTGAACCAGGTTCATGGAAAGAGATGCAGAAACTGCCAATGCATGAGAAACAAGTATGAAATAAAGCCGCTGATGAAGAAATGACATCACTCGAAGATCTCCAGACATGGACACTTTCAGAGCTACCTCAAGGTAAACATGCCATAGGATGTAAATGGGTTTTTAAAACCAAATGTAACTCTGAAGGGAAAGTCTGTCGGTACAAGGCAAGGCTGGTTGCTAAAGGTTACTCACAGAAGTTCGGTGAGGACTATGATGCTACTTTTGCTCCAGTTGCTAAACAAAGTACTTTCAGAACACTAATGACAGTGGCTGCCATGCGTACAATGATTGTGAAACATCACGATATTAAGACAGCTTTTCTTAATGGTGATATTGAAGAAGAAATTTACATGTCACAGCCAGAAGGATATTTTAAAAAGGGACAAGAGCATCTTGTCTGCAAGTTGAATAAATCTCTTTATGGCCTTAAACAATCAGCTCGAGCATGGAACCTGAAGATTAATCAAGTTCTACTAAATGAAGGATTTACAAGAAGCAAAGCTGATCCGTGCCTATATGCTAAACAAGTAGACACGGAGTGGATGTATCTGCCAATTTATGTAGATGACCTGATCATTGCTCACAACAACAACAATGAAATTGCAAAGTTAACAGGAGTACTCAACGAGCACTTTGAAACTAAAGACCTAGGTGAAGTGACATCATATCTTGGAATTGACATCCAGCGTGAGAAAGATGGAAGTTTCCTGTTGAATCAGAGTGCAAAAATTGAATCTATTCTTCAGCAATTCAACATGACAGAGGCGAAAGGAGCAAGCACACCTATGGATACAGCCTATCCAAAGTTAGAAGGAAAAGATGATCTTCTCACATCCAATGAATACAGACAAGCAGTGGGGGCACTTCTCTACATTGCAACCACTACACGTCCAGACATTGCAGCCAGCATGTCTCTTCTTTGCAGGCGAGTTGATAAACCACGTCAAAGAGACTGGAATGCGATCAAAAGAGTTATGAGATATCTGAAACAGACAAAAGACTTAAATTTGAAACTGTCAGCAAGTGGTGATTTAAACCTCGTGGGATATGTGGACTCCGATTGGGCAGGTGATCACAGCACACGCAAATCCACAAGTGGTTACTTATTAAAATTGGGAGACAGTCCTATATCATGGTCCAGCAAGAAACAGATGTCAGTGGCATTGTCCTCTACAGAAGCCGAATACATATCTGCAGCTTATGCCAGTCAAGAAGTTGTGTGGTTACAGCAATTACTCAAGGATCTTGGAGAAGCAACATCAGAACCTACCGTCTTATTTGAGGACAATCAGGGTTGCATTAAGCTTGCAACAAGTGAGAAGATTAATGGAAGAACCAAGCACATCGATGTCAGACATCATTACATTCATGACTTAGTTGATCAGAAAGTGATTGAACTTGTGTATTGTGAGTCGGAAAAAATGATTGCTGATGCTTTGACAAAGCCACTAGCTAGAAACAGATTTGTTGATCTTAGATCAGAAATGGGATTGACATAGATAGTAGTTGTTGAGTGGGGGTGTTAGCATACAAGGTTTGTATTCAATAAGCAACAACCACTATATGTCATTGCTGTGTGCCTACTACATTGTATGATCACTAGATGGCAGTGTTACGTTTGTGAGTTCATGTTTTGTCTATAAATAAGTAATAAAAGAGTTCCTGCTCCTGACGCAGTTTTTCCAGAGAAACAACAGACTGTCTGCCTGTACTTTGTTTAGCCCCAAAAGATTATATCTAACAGGTGTATCAACGAATTTGACTCTATTGACACTCTGTTGCGTATGGGGTCTAGGAATACTTCTGTTTCGGCGTGTTTGGAGGCGGGGTTTCCTCACCTGCCGCAGGTGGCGCCTATCGTAGTTCTTAGGAAGCGGTGATCCATGGTAAGGTCTAATTTGCATGTTTCAGGATTTATTGCAGAGACTCCGCTGTGGGATAACCCCAATTTAGTGGAAGTGTCTAAGTTAGACGGTTTTCTGTCCTGGAGACTGGCTGGTATTTACAATATTGCCCAGATATATCACCAAAATGTACTCAAATCATTTCAGGACGAATTTAACCTCCCCAAACAGCAATTCTATAGATACTTGCACCTTCGGCACGCCTTGCAGGCCCAGGGTCATATTTCTGTTCTCCAATTGTCTGGTCACCACTTGATAAAAGATATATTTTTTGGTAAGGACAAAAAAGGCCTAATATCCCATATCTATTCTACTCTTATCGACCATACAGGACTCAGCGACTTTACCGTGTAGGAGAGGGTGGACAGAGGACCTGGGAATTATTACTGGTAAAACATGGGACATATGTTTACAAGCTGGACCTCTTACCTCAGTTTCGCAATCTCATAGGTTGTCTCACCTGTTTTTGCTACATAGGGCCTATCGCACACCTATTCAGCTGTTTCATTGGGCAAGAAGGGATTCTTCTCTATGTCCCAAACACTGCAGGGAGGAGGGATCGCTTATTCATCTGATGTGGCGCTGCCCTAAGCTGCACCGATTCTGGGGTAATGTTACTGAGGTTATTTCCTCTGTGTTCCAAGTTAGGGTCCCTTTGGACCCCTTAATATGCATATTGGGTGCAGTGGATGAAGAAATTTACCCTCACCCAGTCAATATTGCAGTGATCAGACTTTTGTACCTAGCACGAAAGTTGGTGGCTAGATTCTGGTTATCCCCGCATGTTCCGACCAAGAAACAATGGATTGAACAGGTTAATTTCATCCTTATACGGGAGTAGCATACTCATCAGCATAGAAATGCAGCCCGGAAATGTAATTCTTTTTGGCAGCCCTGGTTGGAAAAACCTGGTTTGGCTCCTCCGAAACTGGTTGTTGCAGGTTTGAGAGATTTTTTTCTATCCGAGAGGAAGATCTTGCTTTGATCGTAATGCATTTTGCATAAGGACTATGTTTTAGGCATAAGACTTTGGTTAATGGTGGGTAGTGGTTCTAACCAAGTAGGTAGACTGTGGGGTGCAGGGTTTATATTGTGACCCGTTGGCCTCATGTGTGGTTGGGTTGGGGGGTGAGGCTGTTTATGCTTGCCTAGCAGTTTAATCTTTTCTTACATTAATATGCGTCTTGTATATAATTTTGGTGCCACTATTGTATGGTACGGATATGTGTGTCTTCTCTTGCTGTTATTTGTGACTTTTGCTATGATGATCCGTATTTTGTACTTTATTTTTACTGGCACAATAAAAAAAAATCTGATTTAAAAAAAAAAAATACTTCTGCTAATTTAGGAGCTATTAAGGCTCCATATTTTTTATAAACTTCCCCCGGAATTCCGTCGGGGCCTGGTGCTTTTTCCCCCCGGCAGTGTACGTACAACCTCCATAATCTCCTCGGTAATAATGGGGCATACCAATTAGAGGTCGACCGATATGGGTTTTTCTCTGGCCGATGCCGATATTTAGAAATGGCGGCGGCCGATAGCCGATTTATGATGCCGATTTTTTTGGGCCGATATGTTTAGCCCAAAAGCGCCTGAAAAATCGGCTTAACAGTAAAGTTAGCCCATATTTTTATTTTTTCGTCCAAAAGTTTTCATTACCTGTTTTTGTGTATATATATATATTACACAAAAACAGGTAATGAAAACTTTTGGATGAAAAAAAAAAAAAAAGGGCTAACTTTACTGTTTATTTTTCTTTGGTTAAAGTATATTTTTTTTCCCCAAAAAATGTATTTGAAACACCGCTGCGCAAATACCGTGTAACATTAAATATTGCAGTAATCGCTATTTTATTTCCTAGGGTCTCTGCTAAAAAAAAATATATAATGTTTGGGGGTTCCAAGTAATTTTCTAGCAGAAAATACAGGATTTTTACTTGTAAGCATCAAGTGTCAAAAAAGATTTAGCCTTTAAATGGTTAAACTGAGAATTCTCCTACACGGAGTTCAGTTCATTGATAAGTAGCAACATTGTATATCTTTTCTAAAACTTGGCAGGCTGCCCAGGAGAGAGAGAAGGTCTTCTACGGGAAGCTTCAGGCAACTTGCATTGACTTCTATTACAGAAGCTTTTTGCAAGTCGCGGTGCTGAAGTTTAAATCGGCATTTTTAAAGCACAAATCGGCCAATGCCGATTAATTTAAAAACGCCAAATATCGGCCGATATATCGGTCGACCTCTAATACCAATGCCCTCCTTTCCTCATCCGACAGCCACCCAAGAGCTACCTGGTCTAAAAGACCTGTCATAGCCTCTGGGCAGAAGTCAGAGGGGAGAGAGGAGGTATACAGTAAACTATAATATTCTCTGAAGGCCTCCAATATCTCCTCAGGTTCTTTTACTTTCTGTCCATTTAAAGTCTCAATTTCTGGTATAATTGTGGTTTGATATTCTTTTTGTGCCAACCTTGCCAGAAATCTCCCACTTATCTCCTTGCTCAAAAATACGGTCTATTTTTATGCAATTCAAGCCTGGTTATTTCCTCAATGTGCAGATGTAATTCCCTTTGTGCAGCCATCATTAAATCAAAATTAATGTCGCTAGAGTCTTGACCATACTCTTGCTTCTGAAAATTCTATCTGATTTTGTAACTCCTGTATTTTAACCAGTTCCCGACCACCGCATGTACATATACGTCCACAATATGGCACGTACAGGCACATGGGCGTATAGGTACGTCCCCGCCTTACCTCGGTTCGGGGGTCCGATCGGGACCCCCTCCGGTACATGCGGCGGCCGGGAACGGTGTACGGGAGGTCCGGGAGGAGGGGGCGGCTATTGGTTTCCAGCCGTCCCCTCTCGATCTCCCTCAGCGAATGAGAATGCAGCAGAGCCCTCCCTGCCTGTGTAACTGTAAACACAGGCAGGGAGGAAGTGACGTTTTCTCCCCTCTGGCGGTCTTTTCGTTTGATTCCAGAGGAGAGAAGACGTCAGTACTGTGAGTTGCACCAACAGCACACTGACACAGCACACATAGGCACATAACCCCCCCCGATCACCCCCCCAGCACCCCCAGATCACCCCCTGTCACAGTGTCACTGATTGCAGTGATCATTTATTTTCTGATCACTGCTTTTAGTGTCAGTGTGACAGAAAAAAGTGTCAGGGCAGTTAGGTTTAGGCCCCTTTAGGTCCAGGGTAGCCCCCTACCCCCCCCCCAATAAAGGTTTAACCCCTGATTGCCCCTAAAGTTAACCCTTTCACCCCTATTGCCAGTGTCACTAAGCGATCGGTTTCTGATCGCTGCATTAGTGTCACTGTTGCCGCTAGGCAGTTAGTTTTTTTTGAGGTTCGCCGCCAGGTTTATATAGCGTTAGGTACCCCCATAAATAAAGGTTTTAACCCCTGATTGCCCCTAGAGTTAACCCTTTCACCCCTATTGCCAGTGTCACTAAGCGATCGGTTTCTGATCGCTGTATTAGTGTCACTGTTGCCGCTAGGCAGTTAGTTTTTTTTGAGGTTCGCCGCCAGGTTTATATAGCGTTAGGTACCCCCATAAATAAAGGTTTTAACCCCTGATTGCCCCTAGAGTTAACCCTTTCACCCCTATTGCCAGTGTCACTAAGCGATCGGTTTCTGATCGCTGTATTAGTGTCACTGTTGCCGCTAGGCAGTTAGTTTTTTTTGAGGTTCGCCGCCAGGTTTATATAGCGTTAGGTACCCCCATAAATAAAGGTTTTAACCCCTGATTGCCCCTAGAGTTAACCCTTTCACCACTGATCACTGTATAAGTGTCACTGGTGACGTGGTTAGCCAGTTAGTTATTTAGTTATTTTAGGTTCGCCACCAGGTTTTTAGAAAGCGTTAGGTACCCCCATATATTACCGAATAAAGGTTTTAACCCCCTGATTGCCCCCTAGTTAACCCTTTCACCAGTGATCACCGTATAAGTGTTACGGTTGACGCTGGTTGGTTAGTTTGCTGTTTATAGCATCAGAGCACCCGCCGTATATAACCCAATAGGTTTAACCCCCTGATCACCCGGCGGGTGATATAAATTTAATTTTAGCGCCAGTCAGGGTCTGCGTCACCCCAGGCAGCGTTAGGTTAGAGCCAGTACCGCTTACACCCACTCGCTAAGCATACACCCCCCTTAGTGGTATAGGATCTGAACGGATCGATACCTGATCTGATCAGATCTATACTAGCGTACCCAGCAGTTTAGGGTACCCAAAAACGCATTGTTAGCGGAATCAGCCCAGATACCCGCTAGCACCTGCATTTTCCCCCTCTGCCCAGCCCAACCCACCCAAGTGCAGTATCGATCGATCACTGTCACTTACAAAACACAAGACACATAACTGCAGCGTTCGCAGAGACAGGCCTGATCCCTGCGATCGCTTACAGTTTTTTTTGAAGCGTTTTCTACATTTGCTTTTCTATAGTCAGGTGCTTTTTTTACCTGTGAATCCTTACCATTGTACCACTAAATTTAGAGTCCAAAATGGCAAACCGAAGGTACAATGATAAGCAGGCCTTTGAGTTCATGTGCATGTCAGATAGTGAAGAGGAGGAGGTCACGCATCTGACAGATTCTGGCTCAGAATATGAACCCATTTACGACAGCGGCTCCATGTCAGATAGCTCGCACGACGAAGTTGAGGTCCCTGCTAAGGCCAGGCGTACCCGATCCCATTCTGATGTTGTTGAGCAGCAAGAACCGCAGGACCCTCGTATGGAGCAGAGATCCAGTACTAGCGCCGCTATTCCTTCTGGTGAATTGGCAAGCACCAGCGGCCTAGTACACCCTGGTCGTTTATCCAGCACTGCAGTAACACTTGGTGACGTGGCGAGTCCCATAAGTGCAGTTGAAGCTGGCGATGGGGCAAGCACAAGTAGTGTCCCGCTGCCACCAAGAAAAAGACAGAGACAGGCCCGTCGTGCCCATAGTGCCCTTCCTGTAGAATTTGCCTATCCTGATTGGGTCCCCACCACTTCTACAGCACCTGTACTTCCCCCATTCACTGGCCAACCCGGTATTCAGGTGGATACAGCGAACTTTATGTCACTTGATTTTTATTCGCTGTATTTCACGGAAGATCTCTATAGATCTATTGTGGACCAGACCAATTTATATGCTGGTACTTACATCGCCGCTAACCCCCAGTCTCGCCTTGCCAAAGAATGGAAACCTCTCGAGGTTTCCGAATTTAAGACCTTTCTGGGCCTTACCCTCAACATGGGCATACACAAATTTCCGTCATTGCGGATGTATTGGTCCACACATCCCATTGACCATATGTACATTTTCTCTGCTCACATGGCCAGGAGACGATACGAGGCGATCCTGCGGTTCCTGCATTTCAGTGACAATGCACTTTGTCGTCCACGTGGAGACCCTGAATTTGACCGGCTCTACAAAATTCGGCCCCTCGTAAACCATTTCAACGAACGTTTTGCAGCCTTGTTTAATCCCCAGCAGGTTGTATGCGTTGATGAGTCCCTGATTAAATTTGCTGGCCGCTTGTCTTTCAAACAGTACCTTCCCAGCAAGCGTGCCAGATACGGGGTCAAGCTCTATAAGCTCTGTGACAGGGCCACAGGCTACACATGGAGCTTTAGGGTTTACGAGGGAAAAGATAGTCAGGTAGAGCCGGAAGGATGCCCAGATTACATGGGGAGCGCTGGCAAGATTGTTTGGGACTTGGTGTCACCCTTATTCGGAAAGGGGTACCATTTGTATGTGGACAATTTTTACAGCAGCGTGCCACTTTTTAGCCACTTATTTGATCAACAGATTGGAGCATGTGGCACCGTGCGACCTAATCGCCGGGGCTTCCCCCAGCGGCTTGTAGATGCCCGTGTTAGGCCGGGGGCGAGAGCCTGCTGCAGATGTAAAAATTTGCTCGCTGTGAAGTGGCGGGACAATAGGAATGTTTTCGTTCTTACCACCCTTCACGCAGACACGACAGTCCAAATTCGTACGGCGACTGGTGTTGTGGAGAAACCCCTCTGTGTCCACGAATATAACCTTAATATGGGAGGGGTGGACCTCAACGACCAGTTGATGGCGCCGTATCATATTGCCCGTAAGACGAGACGCTGGTACAAAAAAGTGTCTCTACATTTATTTCAATTGGCTCTACTGAATGCTCATGTCTTATACAGAGCTTCAGGACGGAATGAATCCTTCCTTCAATTCCAGAGGGATATCATCACAGAACTCCTGTATCCAGGCGGTATTGTACCTCACCATCTCCTACCAAATGCAGTAAGCCGACTGCATGAGAGGCATTTTTCTTATGTCCTCCCGAGTACCCCTACCCAACGAGCCCCCCAAAGAAAATGTCGTGTCTGTACCAAGCGCGGATTTAGGCGTGACACCCGTTATTTTTGTCCCAAATGTCCTGGCAATCCTGGTCTTTGTATTGGTGAATGTTTTGAACGCTTCCACACACACGTTAATTATTAGTGTAGGGTGAAACATTTCACAGGCTAGGCACACTCACACAGGGTCTCCCAAGATGCCATCGCATTTTGAGAGACCCAAACCTGGAACCGAAAAGTTGAAGTTACAGTTCACAGTTACAAAAAAAAGTGTTAAAAAAAAAAAAAAAAAAGTAAAAAATAAAAACACACAAAAAAATATAAAATAAAAAAACCAAAAATAGTTGTCGTTTTATTGTTCTCTCCCTCTCTATTCTCTCTCTATTGTTCTGCTCTTTTTTACTGTATTCTATTCTGCAAAGTTTTATTGTTGTTATGTTTTTTCATGCTTGCTTTTCAGGTATGTAATTTATTTTACTGTTTTCAGGTACGCCATTCAGCTGTTGCGCGGACTTATTTATCTTGACAGCAACAGCGTTTGCTCCCACGATATATAAAGCCGCGACTCCAGTGCTGTAGGAGGTGATTTCACCACCACAGTTAAAAAAAAGAGCATATATGCCGAAGCATGCGGGCAGCAGGGGCGGAGGAGCGATTTTGCTCCTAATGCCGCGTACATACGGTTGACATTCCTACGGAGGCTTTCCCGTGGAAAAGTCTGACCATGTGTACACGGCATAGAAAAGTCCGACCGTGTGTACGCGGCATAGAAAAGTCCGACCGTACGCGGCATAACTTTTTTGCGGGAGGATGCCCCCATGCTTTGGCATATATATATATTTTAGGCACAGGTTGCGTTAAAAAATGTTTTATTTTTTACTATGTTTTTTTATAGGTATTTGCTTTGCAGGTATGGTATGATCTTACTGTTATACTGGAATGTTACTTTGTTTTAATGTTAACCATCATTTGCTTAGCAGGTACGCCATTCAGTTGCAGTGCGGATTTATTTAGCGTGACAGCAACAGCGTTTGCTCCCACGATATATAAAGCCGCGACTCCAATGCTGTAGGAGGTGATTTCACCACTACAGTTCAAAAAAGAGCATATATGCCGGAGCATGGGGGCATTAGGGGCGGAGGAGCGATTTTGCTCCTAATGCCGCGTACATACGGTTGACATTCCTACGGAGGCTTTCCTGTGGAAAAGTCTGACCATGTGTACACGGCATAGAAAAGTCCGACCGTGTGTACGCGGCATAGAAAAGTCCGACCGTACGCGGCATAACTTTTTTGCGGGAGGATGCCCCCATGCTTCGGCATATATAAATGGTGCATGTATGCCCATCATTAGAAGTGGGTGGATGAAGGGAGGTATTCTAATGGTGGGCATACCCACCGATCAATCTTTTTTTTGTTCAGCCAACAGACTGCATGAAAAAAAAAAAGATTACAATACATGTCCAACAAGAACCATCAACGTACTGGTATGTTGCAGGACTTTGAATGGTTATACCAGAATGATGCCTGCGGGTTTAGGCATCATCTTGGTATCATTCTTTTCAGCCAGCGGTCGGCTTTCATGTAAAAGCAGTCCTAGCGGCTAATTAGCCTCTAGACTGCTTTTACATTCAGTGGGAGGGAATGTCCCCCCCCCCAGATATAAACGGCGCCATTGAGAATATGGGAAAGCATTTTATCACACCGATCTTGGTGTGGTCAGATGCTTTGAGGGCAGAGGAAAGATCTAGGGTCTAATAGACCCCATTTAAAAAAAAAAAAGAGTACCTGTCACTAACTATTGCTATCATAAGGGATATTTACATTCCCTGAGATAACAATAAAAATGGTAAAAAAATAAATAAATGGAAGGAACAGTTAACAAATAAAATAAAAAAAGCGAAATAAATATATAAAAAAATAAAAAAATAAAAAAAAGCATCCCTGTCCCCCCCTGCTCTTGCGCAAAGACGAACGCAAGCGTCGGTCTGGAGTCATATGTAAACAGCAATTGCACCATGCATGTGAGGTATCACCGCGAAGGGCAGATCGAGGGCAGTCATTTTAGCAGTAGACCTACTCTGTAAATCTAATGTGGTAACCTGTAAAGGCTTTTAAAGGCTTTTAAAAATGTATGTAGTTTGTCGCCACTGCGCGTTTGTGCGCAATTTTAAAGTATGTCGTGTTTGGTATCCATGTACTCGGCCTAAGATCATAATTTTTATTTCATCAATAATTTGGGCAATATAGTGTGTTTTAGTGCTTTAAAATAAAAAAAAGTGTATTTTTTCCCCAAAAAATGCGTTTGAAAAAACGCTGCGCAAATACTGTGTGGAAATTTTTTTTGCAACACCTACCATTTTAATCTGTAGGGCCTTTGCTTTAAAAAAATATATAATGTTTGGGGGTTCAACTTTACTTTCTTGCAAAAAAATAATATGTTTTTATGTAAACAAACAGTGTCAGAAAGGGCTTTTTCTTCAAGTGGTTAGAAGAGTGGGTGATGTGTGACATAAGCTTCTAATTGTTGTGCATAAAATGCCAGGACAATTGAAAACCCCCCCAAATGACCCCATTTTGGAAAGTAGACACCCCAAGCTATTTGCTGAGAGGCATCTTAAGTCCATGGAATATTTTAGATTTTGACCCAAGTTGCGGGAAATATAAATATATATATATATATCTATTTTTTTTTGCGCAAAGTTGTCACTAAATGATATATTGCTCAAACATGCCATGGGCATATGTGGAATTACACCCCAAAATGCATTCTGCTGCTTCTCCTGAGTACGGGGATACCACATGTGTGAGACTTTTTGGGAGCCTAGCCGCGTACGGGACCCCAAAAACCAATCACCGCCTTCAGGCTTTCTAAGGGTGTAAATTTTTGATTTCACTCCTCACTACCTATCACAGTTTCGAAGGCCATAAAATGCCAAAATAGCACAAAAAAAACCCAAATGACCCCATTTTGGAAAGAAGACACCCCAAGGAAACTGCTGAGAGGCATGTTGAGTCCATTGATTTTTTTTTTTTTTGTCCAAAGTGATTGAATAATGAGAAAAAAAAAAAAAAAAGAAAAATGTGTCACTAAATGATATATTGCTCACACATGCCATGGTTATATGTGGAGTTGCACCCTAAAATACATTCTGCTGCTTCTCCTGAGTACGGGGATACCACATGTTTGGGACTTTTTGGGAGCCTAGCCGCGTACGGGACCCCGAAAACCAAGCACCGCCTTCAGCATTTCTAAGGGCGCAAATTTTTGATTTCACTCCTCACTACCTATCACAGTTTCGAAGGCCATAAAATGCCAAAATAGCACAAAAAAAACCCCAAATGACCCCATTTTGGAAAGTAGACACCCCAAGCTATTTGCTGAGAGGCATGTTGAGTCCATGGAATATTTAATTTTTTTGCCCCAAGTGATTGAATCATGACCAAAAAAAATTAAAATAAAAAAATGTACAAAACATTGTCACTAAATGATATATTTCTCACACATGCCATGGTTATATGTGGAATTGCACCCCAAAATACATTCTGCTACTTCTCCTGAGTACGGGGATACCACATGTGTGGGACTTTTTGGGAGCCTAGCCGCGTATGAGACCCCGAAAACCAAGCACCGCCTTCAAGATTTCTAAGGACATAAATTTTTGATTTCACTCACACAAATCTTGAAGGCAGTGCTTGGTTTTCGGGGCCCCGTACGCGGCTAGGCTCCCAAAAAGTCCCACACATGTGGTATCCCCGTACTCAGGAGAAGCAGCAGAATGTATTTTGGGGTGCAATTCCACATATAACCGTGGCATGTGTGAGAAATATATCATTTAGTGACAACGTTTTGTATTTTTTTTTTTTTGGTCATTATTCAGTGACTTGGGGCAAAAAAATTAAATATTCCATGGACTCAACATGCCTCTCAGCAAATAGCTTGGGGTGTCTACTTTCCAAAATGGGGTCATTTGGGGGGGTTTTGTGCTGTTTTGGCATTTTATTGCCTTCGAAACTGTGATAGGTAGTGAGGAGTGAAATCAAAAATTTATGCCCTTAGAAATCCTGAAGGCGGTGATTGGTTTTCGGGGTCCCGTACGCGGCTAGGCTCCCAAAAAGTCCCACACATGTGGTATCCCCGTACTCAGGAGAAGCAGCAGAATGTATTTTGGGGTGCAATTCCACATATAACCGTGGCATGTGTGAGAAATATATCATTTAGTGACAACGTTTTGTATTTTTTTTTTTTTGGTCATTATTCAGTGACTTGGGGCAAAAAAATTAAATATTCCATGGACTCAACATGCCTCTCAGCAAATAGCTTGGGGTGTCTACTTTCCAAAATGGGGTCATTTGGGGGGGTTTTGTGCTGTTTTGGCATTTTATTGCCTTCGAAACTGTGATAGGTAGTGAGGAGTGAAATCAAAAATTTATGCCCTTAGAAATCCTGAAGGCGGTGATTGGTTTTCGGGGTCCCGTACGCGGCTAGGCTCCCAAAAAGTCCCACACATGTGGTATCCCCGTACTCAGGAGAAGCAGCAGAATGTATTTTGGGGTGCAATTCCACATATGCCCATGGCATATGTGAGAAATATATCATTTAGTGACAACGTTTTGTAAAAAATTTTTTTTTTTTTTTTTTTGGTCATTATTCAATCACTTGGGGCCATAAAATTAAATATTCCATGGACTCAACATGCCTCTCAGCAAATAGCTTGGGGTGTCTTCTTTCCAAAATGGGGTCATTTGGGGGGGTTGTGTGACATCTTGGCATTTTATGGCCTTCAAAACTGTGATAGGTAGTGATAGGTAGTGAGGAGTGAAATCAAAAATGTATGCCCTTAGAAATCTTGAAGGCGGTGCTTTGTTTTCGGGGCCCCGTACGTGGCTAGGCTCACAAAAAGTCCCACATATGTGGTATCCCCGTACTCGGGAGAAGCAGCAGAATGTCTTTTGGGGTGCAATTCCACATATAACTATGGCATGTGTGAGCAATATATCATTTAGTGACAACTTTGTGCAAAAAAAAAATCAGTTTGTCATATTCCCGCAACTTGTGTCAAAATATAAAATATTCCATGGACTCGACATGCCTCTCAGCAAATAGCTTAGGGTGTCTACTTTCCAAAATGGGGTCATTTGGTTTTTTTTTTTGCTATTTTGGCATTTTATGGCCTTCGAAACCTTGATAGGTAGTGAGGAGTGAAATCAAAAATGTGTGCCCTTAGAAATGCTGAAGGCGGTGCTTGGGTTTTGGGGCCCCGTATGCGGCTAGGCTCCCAAAAAGTCCCACACATGTGGTATCCCCGTACTCAGGAGAAGCAGCAGAATGTATTTTGGGGTGCAATTCCACATATAACCATGGCATGTGTGAGAAATATATCATTTAGTGACAACTTTTTGTAAACATTTTTTTTTTTTTTTTTTTTCGTCATTATTCAATCACTTGGGACAAAAAAATTAAATATTCAATGGACTCAACATGCCTCTCAGCAGTTTCCTTGGGGTGTCTACTTTCCAAAATGGGGTCATTTGGGGGGGTTTTGTACTGCCTTGCCATTTTAGCACCTCAAGAAATGAGATAGGCAGTCATAAAATAAAAGCTGTGTAAATTCCAGAAAATGTACCCTAGTTTGTAGACGCTATAACTTTTGCGAAAACCAATAAATATACGCTTATTGCGATTTTTTTTACTAAAGACATGTGGCTGAATACATTTTGGCCTAAATGTTTGACTAAAATTTAGTTTATTCGATTTTTTTTACTTTTTGTTATAAGAAAAATCATTTTTTTTCAAAATTTACGGTCTTTTTGCGTTTATATCGCAAAAAATAAAAATCGCAGAGGCGATCAAATACCATCAAAATAAAGCTCTATTTGTGGGAAGAAAAGGACGCAAGTTTCGTTTCGGTACAACATTGCATGACCGCGCAATTACCAGTTAAAGCAGCGCATTGCCAAATTGTAAAAACACCTCTGGTCTTTAGACAGCGTATTGGTCCGGAGCTTAAGTGGTTAACCTTCTGTTTTTTTTTTTTAACAACCGAAATGTTTGAGATATATTGTCCCCGCAAATACACTTTAAACGCATCCCATACAATATCCACCGAAGTTGATCCTGCGTTCTCCCAGTATTCCATTATTATAGATGTAATTTTTTCCGCTATTTCAGGACATACCACCCATTGCGGAGTCAATCTCCACATGGATGCATTTCTCGGTATAGGGATGCGTACTGTTAGGTCTAAAGGGGAGTGATCTGAAAGGCCACTTGGTAGATATATGGCATCCGCAATGTCTGCCAACATTGCGGAATCCGCAAATGCTAGGTCTATCCTGGACGCTGTTTTGTAGGAGGTAGAGAAACAGGAGTACATTCTTTTTCCAGGATTCTTCCATCTCCAAATTTCTGTTACCCCCATCACCTGTGCCCAATTATGTAGATCTGGCGGTATTGTTTAGGAGGTTTTGGTCTATCTAATTCTTGTGATAAGATTGAATTAAAGTCTCCAATAAACAATAACTTCGCTGGAAGATATTGAATCATTTTTTCCATTATCTCGTTCAAAATTCTGTTGTCCTATTGTATATAGCAAAATAACATTTTCCATTTATATCTATGTAGGCCTTCTCTATTACTCCAGGAAAGGATTTATTTACCAGAACTGATACCCCCCTAGAATAGGATGAGTAGGTAGAGTGATATGTTTTTTGTATCCAAGCCTTTAACGTAATCAATTTTTTCCCCATTAAATGTGTCTCTTGCAATATAATCAATTGTAGAGTATATTTCCTTATGTATCAAAACATTAACGCTCGTTTAAACTTTGAGTTCAATCCCCGAACATTCCAGGAAAACACAAGCAATTACCATTCTTCTTTTTAACTGGCATTATGCCTAGAGTACAGGAGAAATAGATACCTCCACTTTTGAATTACATGCATAGGGCATTTAAATTAGAGGTCGACCGATATATCGGCAGGCCGATATATCGGCCAATATCTGGCCGTTTTGGAGAAATCGGCATCGGCGGATTGTTATCCAAATCAGGCCGATATTTTACAATTCCCGCTAGCGGTGACACGGATCCGGAGTTAGGCCGAAGCCTTTCCCGATGCTGTGACCGCGGCGGCAATCCGCGGATTCCCACCGCGGTCACAGCATCAGGAAAGACCGCGGCTTTGGCCTAGCTCCGGAGCCGTGGCCATCTTGGTACACCCAGCGCGGCGTCCCTCCTCTGTTTACGCCCACAGAGGAGGAGGGGCCCGCGCTCGTGGGACACTCTGGTGTGTGTACTACGGGGGGCAGGGGGGGGTGTCTATACTGGAGGAAGACTGGATTTGGAAGACCTTGCCGGGAAGACTGACTGCATGCTTGATTGGCAGACCTGACTGAGGAGTGGTAATATTAGATGTGCTAGCTAGCTAGAATTTCAGTTGATTGCTTAAATATTGTTGTGGGTTTGATAGGTATTTGTCTTAGGTGCAGAGGCTGTAATATTAGCCAGCATTGAGTGTTGCTGGTACAGGTCCAGTGCCATCTTCCAGTGCCAATTAGTGCCACCTTCCATTCAGTGCCATCCGCCAGTGCCAATACCAGTGCCACCATCCAGTGCCAGTTAGTGCCACTTTCCATCCAGTGCCACCTGCCAGTGCCAACTAAATCCATCCGTGCCACCTGCCAATGCCAACCAGTGCTAACTATTGCCACCCAGTGCCACCTGCCAGTGCCATTTGCCAGTGTCACCTGCCAGTGCCACCTGCTAGTACCATCTTTCAGTGCAACCTGCCAGTGCCAATAAGTGCCTTCTGCTAGTGCCATCTTCCTTCCAGTACCAATTAGTGCTACGAGCCAGTGCCTCCAATAAAAAAAAAAAAAAAAAAAATCGGCCTCATATCGGCCATCGGCGGCCAAGATTTCTAAATATCGGCATCGGCCAGAGAAAAACCCATATCGGTCGACCTCTACTTTAAATCACACCATTGAGCATCCCATATATACTCCTTCCTCACACTCACTTCCCTCCCCCCTCCCATCCCACCCTGTCCCCTTCCATCCCACCCTGTCCCCTTCCACTCCCCTCTCTATTGTATAACCCCATCCATTAATGGATGGGAGTGGAGAGGGACTTCTATTCCCAGTTTCCCTGACCATAGCGTCTATCCTATGCTCAGTACCCTTCATAACCCATTGTTTGGCGGACTCTTGCCTGTATACTTTTTAAAAACACCATATCTTAACCCTTTGCTTCCTTTATCTAACTTCACCCCAATTTCTTAAAAAAAAAGGGGGGGGGGGGAGGGCGAATTTTTTATTTTTTTGAGAACTGTAAAAAATAATAAAATTAGTGTGATAATTAAGTGTTTAGCGTTTAGTGTATCATACACCTTATACAATCCCAACAACATGATAATATTCTAATTACCGTATTTATCGGCGTATACCGCGCACTTTTTTCCCCTTAAAATAAGGGGAAAATCGTGGGTGCGCGATATAAGCCGATGCCCGCTTCCCGCACTCAGTTTGAACGCCTCCGCCGACATATACCGAGCGCAGTACACTCGGGTACATTCAAGGCCGCCGATGGACGAAGGGCAAGACACCAAAACTAAGTAATACATTTTTTTTTTTTTTTACAGGAATTCCGGGTCTACATTAGGGGTGCGCGCTATACGCCGGAGCGCGCAATACCCCGATAAATCCGGTATATAGTATTACTACTTCCCCTATATTTTTGACATTGCTTAATATTGCCATACTCCTACCCAGTACACATAGTGACGTAGTCGGAACATCGCAATACGCTAACCCTGTCGGGTCTTATCCTCTAATTTAATTTTTTTCCATTGCAAAAAAAATTAAATAAAATGTGCAAAAATAATGAATACTTCAGCCCTAAGTGTATCCTGTACCTTAAACAATCCCAACAGCGTAGCATTATTCCATTGTTCCGAAAATAGTTTAGTGCCTACTATAACTCACACATTGCCCCTTATAGAGTCCCGAGGGGGGAAAGGAGAGCAAAATGACCAGCTACACTTACCGGTAGCTGTATTTCTGGTAAGTCTTACAGGACGGCACCCTGAGAGATGACTGGCTTCTCCTGACAGGAAACACAATCAAAAAGAGGTTAAAAACCCCACCCCTTCCCGTGCTCCTCAGTTTGAGATAAAAGTATGAACCCACCAGTGCACGGGGAAAAAAAAAAAAACACAAAAAATATAATACAAACCAATAATGTATCACAAGGGTGGGAAGTAGGCCTGCCGTCCTGTAAGACTTACCAGAAATACAGCTACCGGTAAGTGTAACTGGTCATTTCTCTAGTCGTCTTCCAGGACGGCACCCTGAGAGAGAAGCAAGTAGCTTCAGGCCTACCTTAGGGCGGGACCACTGCTTGCAGGACCTTTCTCACAAAAACCAAGTCCTGAGGTGACAGTAGGTCAACTCTATAATGTCTTAGGAAAGTGTTCTGACTTGACCACGTCGCTGCTCTGCAAATCTGCTTCACCGAAGCTCTGGCCCTTTCTGCCCAGGAGGTTGCTAGTGATCGTGTGGAGTGCGCTTTAAAAATTAGGAGCTACCTTACCGGCTTGAACATAAGCTAAGGAAATTGTCTGCCTAATCCACCTAGAAATGGAGGCTCTGGACGCTTGAAGACCTCTTTTCTGACCCGAAAAACAAATTAATAGATGGGTAGAACGTCTAAACACCGTAACTCTCTCTAAATAAGCTAATAGACATCGTCTAACATCCAGACAATGAAAGGAAGCTTCCCTTTCATTCTGGGGATTTGAACAAAAAGGGAGAATTATCTCCTGTGAAACTTTGTCACTACCTTAGGAAGGTAAAGGGGGTCCTGACTTAGAACAACCCTGTCCTCAAATAAACGGAAAAATGGCTCTTTAATAGAGAGCGCCTGCATATCACCTATCCTCTTGGCCGTCGTGATTGCCAAGAGGAAGGCGAACTTAAAAGTGAGTAACCTGATGGGGATAGTGTTAATTGGCTCAAACGGAGCCTTGGTTAGCTGATTCAAAACTAACGAAAGATCCCAGAGCGGAACCCTAGAAATTCGAACTGGGGACAACCTGTCTCTTGCTATAAGGAACCTTTTAACCAGGGGATCCAGGGATAGGCGTCTATCCAAAAAATACGACAAGGCTGCCACCTGAACCTTTAGAGTCCTTGTGGCTAGCCCCTGGTCTACTCCGTCCTGGAGAAAATCTAAGATGACCGAGGTCTCCTGCTGGGAAACCTGTCTCGCTGAACACCAGCGAGAAAAGATACCCCAGGTCTTGGCATAAATACGCCTAGTGACTACCTTCCTACTGGCTAGAAGCGTGTCAAATACCCTCTCAGAGCAGCCCTTCTCCCTCAGGCTCCGCCTCTCAAGCACCAGGCCGTCAGCTTGAAGAAGCCGGGTTCTGGGTGATAGATCGGACCCTGACGAAGAAGGTCCGCCCAAACAGGGAGAAGGAGGGGAGGTGACACTGGCCCTCGCTCTAGAGCGGGAAACCAGGCCCTCCTGGGCCACCAGGGTGTGACGAGAATACATTTTCCTACTGCTAGGCCTAACTTCTGTAGGACTCTCGGAATCAGGCTCAAAAGGAGGGAAGGCATAGGCCAGATGAAACCTCCATACCTGTGCCAATGCGTCCACCCCCTCGGAGCCTCGTTAGAGAGAGAGAGAGAGAGAGAGAGAGAGAGAGAGAGAGAGAGAGAGAGAGAAAGAGAAAGAGAAAGAGAAAGAGAAATCTCTTCACCCTCCTGTTTGCCCTGCGGGCGAAGAGATCCACCTCTGGGCTGCCAAAGTGTTGACAGATCAGACTGAAAACCTCTGCATTCAGTTCCCATTCTCCCTGGAGAATGGTATGGCGACTTAAATAGTCTGCCTCCAAGTGCCTCAGGTGTACTGCAGAGAGAGAGGGAATCCTCTGCTCTGCCCAGCACAGGATCTCTAGTGACAACTCCAGAAGGGTGCGGGATCTGGTGCCTCCCTGATGGTTGAGGAAGGCTACCGAGGTCGCATTGTCGGAAAGAATCTGGACCTCCCGGCCCAAAATTCTTTCTTCAAATGATTTCAGAGCCTCTCCGACCGCTAATAGCTTGCGGTAATTTGAAGAGGCCCCCCTCTGTCGTTGGCTCCAGGTACCCTGGGCACGGAGCTGGTCCAAGTGCGCTCCCCACCCCCATGAGCTGGCGTCTGTGGTGATCCTGACCGGATTGGTCTGACCCCATGACAGACCTAGCTGCAGGTTCTGTGGGAGAAGCCACCAGCCCAGTGAGAGCCTCACTGGGTCTGGAAGACTGACGCTGACATCTAGGGATTCTCTTTTCCCGTCCCAAGAGGAAAGGAGGAAGAACTAAAGACCCTCAGACTGGAGGCCAGTCCGAAAGGGAGGGCAGCAAATTGCCAATGCTGCACTCCCTGGGCGGAGGTGATCGCAAACCTGAGGAACCTCTGATGACCCAAAAAAATTGGGACATGGAGGTACGCGTCTCTTAAATCGATGGTGACCATAAATACCTCCCTCAGTAGGAGCCTCCTGAGGCTGTAAATACTCTCCATTCGAAACCTCTTGTGAAGGAGGGAGGTATTCAGGGGCTTCAGATTGATAATCAAAATTTCCCTGACGGCTTGGGGACCACAAAGATATGGGAGTACACTCCCAACCCTCTCTGGTTCACAGGGACTGGAACTATAACCCCCTGTTGTGCAAGCTCTGCGACATTTCGCAGAAGGCCTGCTGACTTGAGAGGGTCTTTGGGTAAGTGAGTTAGAATAAACTTTGGAGGGGGAAGCTGACGGAACTCTAGCTTGTAACCCTCCCTTACAATCTGGAGAATATGGGGGCTTTGAGTAACACTCTCCCACCTGGGAAGGAACTGGGAGAGTCTTCCCGTCATTTGGGGTCCTTGACGCTGGGTTTGGTGTTGGAAAAAAGGATACCTCCTTTCTGTTTTTCTTTCCCAACACCCCAACGTCTGTTAGGGGGCCTTTTCTCCGAAGGACGGGTTTTACCTCCAAATCCACCCTGGGGGCCTCGAAAAAAACCTTTTCCTGTTCTGTCTAGGCTTAGTAGGAAAACGCACCCCTTTTTCCGAGGACCTAGTCAGAGCCTGATCCAGGCCTGCACCGAAAAGAAGGGAGCCCTCGAAGGGAAGACCACAAAGGCGGTTTTTAGATGCTAGGTCCCCATTCCACAATCTTGACCCACACTGCTCTTCTAGCAGAGTTGAGGAGGGCTCCTGTCTTTGCGGTAGAACGCACAGTCTCTACTGCGGCGTCAGGTAAATAAGACACTGCGCTCCCTATTAGTTGTAGGGATTCCAGAATCTCCTTTGATTCTGAAACCTGGGATACATGCTCCATCAACTTGGAGATCCAAGAATTTGCGTTCCTAGCAATACAGGCCGAAGCCAAGGCGGGGCTCAAGGCAGCCGCGTTCGCTTCCCAGGCCCTACGCAGGGAGGTCTCTGCCCGCTGATCCATAAAATCTTTCAAGTTGCCTGCATCCTCAAAAGAGAGGTCCGACTGTTTGGAGACCTGTGCGAGGGGAGCGTCCAATCTAGGTATTTAAAAAAAACTTAGATTCCTCCTTCTCTTTAAAGGGGCAACGACGCTTCCAAGTTTTGTATCACAAAAGCTTCTTCTCTGGTTTGGCCCACTCCCCAAGGATGTCCTTAAGGGATTGGTGTACCGGAATAGCCTTAGACTGAGATTAAACTAAGCCCTGGTACAACCTATCCTGTGTAGAAACTTGTTCCGCAGGCTGTGGAATCTCCTCAGAGGCATACACTGCTTCAAGGAGATTTTCCCATCTCGTCGGCAGAAAAGATATATCTACCTGCCCTAGTATCCTCATTCCCTACCTCCGCCTGATCAGCAAAAACCTCCTCCTGACGAGGGATTTCTGAGTCCTCAGGAACTTTCCTGAGAAGAGGGCCCTGCGATGGGGGGGCTCAGGCACTTTGCTTCTTAGAGACACCTGAAAATCCTTGAGCGTAGAGAGCATCTCCGATTGGACCTCAAGAAACCCCTTCAAAATCTCTGAGGTCTCCTTCCCTGCTAGCTTTACAATACACTTTGTACAGAAAGGCTTGGAATAATCTGAGGGTAACTTGTAACTACAATAGCCACATTTTTTAGAGCGACTAGTGTCCTTGGTGGAACGACTAGCACCCCCCTGGGCAACGATATCCTCCCCTAAAAGTGAAGGAATACACAGGCATGTATGAAAAAACCGGGGAACAAACACTGAGTCCCAGCCCACCATACCTGTTACTGGAAGACTCACCCCCCGTGGTCTCCTCCGCAGCCAGGGCCGTGGACGACCGGACCTCTCGCTCCATACTTGCGGGAGGATGCGGGCGCCTCTCTCTCGGCTGCCGCTGTGTGTCCCCGGTGAGTGAAGAGCCGAAACTGGCGTGCTGAGGCTGAAGCGCGCCATTCCTTAACCGAGCCGACCCCGAAGTGACACGCGCGTGTGACGTCATCGACCTGCGCCGGCTGGCTCCTAGAGACGCCGGTTTTGGCGCCAAATTCAAAGGAGCAAAGAACCACCTCCAAGCCGACCCAGCCGCAGCCCCAGATCGCCAGAAGACCCCCACCACCGGAGAGAGCCTGACCCACAAACCTCCAAGGTAGGGTGAAAGCTCGGGGAGAGAGTGGATCAGCCCCTGGAGCTCCAGGATAGCCACCTATCCCCAGGAGACTCCAGCACTCAGGGGGGGTTCTTCCAGCTCACTCGGTGAGGCCCCCCTGAGTAAAAAGGGACCCCCTAGGAAGGGTTAAATCCGCTAAACCCAAAGGCTACCCAGTGCCTGCAGTTCAGCTCCCAGGGGGGGGGGGGGACCACCAGCCCCAGGCTTTAGGTCAGAAAAAAATAAACGTTTCGCTGTGGAGAAACACAATCAAGAACTGAGGAGCACGAGAAGGGGCAGGGTTTTTAACCTCTTTTTGATCGTGTTTCCTGTCAGGAGAAACCAGTCATCTCTCAGGGTGCCGTCCTGGAAGACGACTAGAGGGTTGAGCAGAAGCGGAAGTCAGACGAAGCCGGGGTCGTAGGCAGGTTGCAGACAGAGGAGGTCACAGGAAGCCGGGTCAGGTAAACAGAAGATCAACAGGTAACAGGTGCAGGTTCTCTGGGGATACGCTGTAGACTGGTCAGCAAGATGGAGAAGCACCAGACTGCTTAAATAGCGTCCCTTGGCGCCAAACGCCGCCACCACGCGCGCCATTCGCGACGCCGCGCCAGGCGCATTGATGCGCGCATGTGCGTGCCAACGCTCATGCATCGGGGCTGGATTCCCCTGCTGCAACTATTGGTAGCCAAACTTCTGGATCGTCTTTCGTGACACTACCACAGCATCTTGCAGCGGCATGCTATTCCATCCATCAGGACAATGACCCGAAACACACCTCCAGGCTGTGTAAGGGCTATTTGACCAAGAAGGAGAGTGATGGGGTGCTGCGCCAGGTGACTACCTCTTGAAGCTCATCAAGAGAATGCCAAGAGTGTGCAAAGCAGTAATCAAAGCAAAAGGTGACTACTTTGAAGAACCTAGAATATGAAATATATTTTCAGTTGTTTCACACTTTTTTGTTATGTATAATTCCACATGTGTTAATTCATAGTTTTGATGCCTTCAGTGTGAATCTACAATTTTCATAGTCATGAAAATAAAACTCTTTGAATGAGGTGTGTCCAAACTTTTGGTCTGCTTGCAGGTAAGTTTCCCAGTAGCAGGCTTCCAGGCAGGACACTGCCAAGTGCTTTTACAGCTTTTCCATGTCCACCATTCACCATGCACAGCCTCCACTATGCTCCTTCACTCTCACCTGCAACTTCCTGTCTGCTTTAAACCACTTCCTTAGACAGGTGTGTTAACCCTTTCCGTTCCCTTAAAGGCACCACAGTCCAAACAGAGGGGAAATATAACGTCCTTCCAGAACCCAGCCACGGCGTCCTGTACAATATATATATTCTCCTCCCCTTCTTTTCCCCTACCCCTTCCTTTGATAAGTGTGTAGAAATAATAAAATGATTAACCACTTCCATACCAGGCACTTACGCACCTTCCTGCCCAGGCCAATTTTCAGCTTTCAGCACTGTCGCACTTTGAATGGCAATTGCGCGGTCATGCTACACCCTACCCAAACAAAATGTGCGTCCTTTTTTCCCCACACATAGAGCTTTCTTTTGGTGGTATTTGATCACCTCTGCGATTTTTTTTTTTGCGCAACAACTAAAAAAAGACTGAAAATTTTGAAAAAAAAAATACTTTATTTTTTTCTGTTAATTTTTTTGTAAATAAGTTTTTCTCTTTCAATTACGGGCACTGATGGGCACCGATGAGATGGCACTGATGGACAACGATGAGGTAGTACTAACGGGCACAGATGAGGTGGCACTGATTGGCGGCGCTGGTATGCGGCACTGATGGGCACTCAAAGGCGGCACTGATGGGCACACATAGGTGGCACTGATGGGCACACATAGGCGGCACTGATGGGCACACATAGGCGGCACTGATGGGCACTCATGGGCGGCACTTATGGGTGGCACTGATGGATACTTATGGCTGGCACAGATGGGCACTGATAGGTGGGCACTGGGCATGGATGGGCACTGTGGGGTGGCACTGATTGACACTGGGGTGGCACTGATTTTCCCAGGTTGCCAGTCAGTGCCCATTTGTGGGCACTGATTGGCATTTTTTTTATTTTTTTTAATGCTTTTTTTTTTTTTTGCCCACCCTGGTGGTCCAGGGTGGGCATCCCTGGTGGTCCAGTGTGGCGATCCGAGGGGGGGCTGCGCTGATAAACAATCAGCGCAAACCCCCCCTTTCAGGAGAGCCGCCGATCGGCTCTCCTCTACTCGCGTCTGTCAGACGCGAGTGAGGAAGAGCCATCAACGGCTCTTCCTGTTTACATGGTGATCAGCCGTCATTGGACACGGCTGATCACGTGGTAAAGAGTCTCCGCCGGAGGCTCTTTACCGAGATCGGAGATGCAGGTTGTCAGACTGACACCCCGCATCACCGATCGCCGCGTTGCGCGCCCCCACGGGCGCGTGCGGCATGAAATCCTGCAGGACGTTCTGGAACGTCCTGTCAGGATTTCAGAACCACTTCCCGGACGTAAATCGGCTATAGGCCGGGCGGGAAGTGGTTAACCACTTAATCACCGCCCTATAGACAATATACGTCTACAGGGCGGTTGCTTAACTCTGGGAGGGCGTACATTTACGTCCTCCCAGAGTCGCTCTCCCGGGCGCGCACACGGGAATGTCCGTGACCGCCGGGTCCAGAGGACCCGGCCGATCACGAATCGCGGTAAATTGCCGCTGATAGCAGCCGTTTACCACGTGATCGCTCCGTCCAATGAATGTCCAATCAATCATTTGATGACGCCGGTTCCTCCCTCCCCTCTCTGTACCGATCGGTACAGTGTGAGAGGGGGAGCGCGGGTGTCAGCAGCGCTGTGGATGGATCTGTGACTATTGCAGTCACAGATCCAGCCATCCCTGCAACCCCCAGCAATACTGTGCATACCCCCCCTGTGCAATACTCTGCATACCCCCCCTGTGCAATACTCTGCATACCCCCCCTGTGCAATACTCTGCATACCCCCCGCGCAATTACTCTGCATACCCCCAGCGCAATTACTCTGCAATACCCCCAGCGCAATTACTCTGCAATACCCCCAGCGCAATTACTCTGCAATACCCCCAGCGCAATTACTCTGCAATACCCCCCGCGCAATTACTCTGCAATACCCCCCGCGCAATTACTCTGCAGTACCCAGAAAATACTCTGGGGAAAAAAAAAAGTTGTAACCACTTCCCGCCCACCGGCCGTCATGACGTCCTTGACTTTGTGCAGGGATATCTGAATGATGCCTGCAGCTACAGGCATCATTCAGATATCATTTTTTTCAGCCGGCGATTCCCTACACCATAAGAACAATCATGTCGGCTGTTCTGCCTCTTGATTGTTCCTACGGGAGGCGAAAGGGGACGTCCCCCCTCCCTTCTCCCTCCGGTGCTTCTTCCGACTCACCGCTACGATCGAAACCAGGATCGTTTTTTTTTTTTCAGCCATTCCAGCCTAGAGGTGAGATGTGGGATCTTATTGACCCCACATCTCACTGTAAAGAGGACCTGTCATGCTATATTCCTATTACAAGGGATGTTTACATTCCTTGTAATAGGAATAAAAGTGATCAAAACATTTATTTTTGGGGAAAAACATGTCAAACTAAAATAAATAAGTAAAGTGAAATGAACAATAAAATATTTTTTTTTTTAACCACTTCCATACAGGGCTTTTATACACACCAGGCCTATTCTGGCACTTCTCTCCTACATGTACAAATCATAATTTTTTTGCTAGAAAATTACGCAGAACCCCCAAACATTATATATTTTTTGAGCAGATCATTGAAACGTTTTATCTTGCACAGTATTTGCGCAATAATAATTATTCAAACGCCTTTTTTTTTGGGAAAAAAATTGTTTCATGAATTAAAAAAAACAAAACAGTAAAGTTAGCCCAATTTTTTTGTAAAATATGAAAGATGATGTTACACCGAGTAAATAGATACCTAACATGTCACGCTTTAAAATTGCACACACATGGAATGGCGCCAAGCTTCGGTACTTAAAAATCTCCATAGGCAACGCTTTGAAATTTTTTACAGGTTACCAGTTTAGATTTACAGAGGAGATCTAGTGCTAGAATTGTTGCTGGCACTCTAACGCACGCGGCGATACCTCACATATGTGGTTTAAACGGCGTTTACATATGTCGGCGGGACTTGCGTGTGCGTTCGCTTCTGCGCGCAAGCTACTGGGGACAGGGGCGTTAAAAAAAAAAAAAATGTATTTCTTTTTTTTTTTTACATATTTATTTTTTTTACACTTTTTTTTTTATTTTTTTTTTTTTTTTATGATCACTTTTATTCCTATTACAAGGAATGTAAACATCCCTTGTAATAGGAATGTGTGTGACAGGTACTCTTTATGGAGAAATGCGGGGTCAATAAGACCCCGCATCTCTCCTCCAGGCCTGAAAGCATGAAAATTGGTGAAAAAAAATTCACCGATCTCATGATTAAAGTTGCTTAGCAGCCGCAATCGCGGCTTTGTTTACTTACGGGGACCCGGGCGTGACGTCATCACATCGCGCCCTGGTCCTCCATCGGTCATAGAGATGACTGGTGACCATCTGGTCACCAGTCATCTCTATGCTTCCTGCCAGCGCCGGACGATTCGTTCTCCGGGCCCCCGATGGCACGGGAGAGCCCGGAGAAGCACCGGGGACCGCCGCTATGATCGTTCTTACGTTGTGCAGAATCGCCGGCAGAAGAGAAGGATATCTGAATGATGCCTGCAGGCATCATTCAGATATCCCCCCACAAAGCCCAGGACGTCATACGACGTTCACTCTGAATGGTAGAGGTCCTTTGTGGACATCATTTTACAATGGGCCAGTATTGAAGTGGTTAAAGCGCCCCCTGTTATTGCGTGCTCGTATACAGAAGCGACCGCACACGCAAGTCCCGCCCACATATGGAAACGGTGTTCAAACCACACGTGAGGTATCGCTGTGAACGTTAGAGCGAGAGCAATACTTTTGGCCCTAGAGCTCTTCTCCAACTAAAAAGATGTAACCAGTAAAAATATTTAAAGCGTCGCCTATGGGGATTTTTAAGTAGCAAAATTTGGCGCCATTTCACGAGTGTGTGCAATTTTGAAGGGTGACCTGTTGGGTATCTATTGACTCGGCGTAACTTCATCTTTCATATTATGCAAAAACATTGGGCTAACTTTAATGTTTTTTTTTTTAAAGCACAAAACCGTTTGATTTCCAAAAAAACGCATTCGAACGATTGCTGCGAAAATAACGTGCACGATAAAAAGTTGCAACGACCGCCATTGTATTCTCTAGGGTTTTTGCTAAAAAAGCATATATAATGTTTTGGGGTTCTATGTAATTTTCTAGCAAATAAATGATGATTTTTCCATGTAGGAGAGGAATGTCAGAATTGGTCTGGGTGTTCCAGAATGCCCGACGGTGCTCCCTGCATGTTGGGCCTCTGTATGTGGCCACGCTATGCAAAAGTCTCACACATTTGGTATCGGCATACTCGGGAGGAATAACAGAATGTGTTTTGGGGTGTAATTAGTGGTATGCATATGCTGTGTGTGAGAAATAACCTGCGAATATGAACATTTTGTTAAAAAAAAAAATCTTGATTTTGCAAAGAATTGTGGGAAAAAATTACAACTTCAAAAAACTCACCATGCCTCTTTCTAAATATCTTGGAATGTCTTCTTTCCAAAAATGGGTCATTTGGGGGGTATTTGTACTTTTCTGGCATGTTAGGGTCTCAAGAAATGAGAGGCTGTCAGTACTTCAGGTGTGATCAAATTGATAAATGTTCAGCAATTGGTACCATAGCTTGTAGACCCTATAACTTTCACCCAGACTAAATAGCCCTTTTTTTTTTTTTTTACCAAAGATATGTAGCAGTATACATTTTAGGCCAAATTTATGAAAAAAATAACTTTTTTGCAAAATTTTATAATAGAAATGAAGAAAAAAACATTTTTTTTTACAAAATTTTCTTTTTTTCATTTATAGCGGAAAAAATAAAAACCGCAGAGGTGATCAAATACCACCAAAAGAAAGCTCTATTTGTGGGAAAAAAAGGACAAAAATTTAATTTGGTTACAGTGTTGTTGACGGAGTTATTGTCATTCAAAATTTGAGAGCACCGAAAGCTGAAAATTGGTCTGGTGATTAAGGGGGTTTTCGTGCCTGGTGGTCAAGTGGTTAAGAAATAATAAATTATTCAATGCTTAATTTATCATGCACCTTATGCAACCCCAACAATGTGATAATATTCTAATTATATATTGTTATTATTACTTCCCCTATATCCTTAACATTATTTCATATTCATAAATTCTCTTTTTCCCCATTACGGGGGGAAAGGGAAAGAAAAAATATATATATTTTAATAATAATAATTTACAGGAGCTTATACGTTCAATTAGTGTCATACTTGACACTCACTGCATTATCTTTGATGCCCCAATACGTTGCTCCTAAAAAAGGAGAAGGAGAAACAGGGCCGGAAAAAGAGGAAAGAAAAAAAAAATATATACAAATTGTCCCGGAAGCAATAATTTATCTAGTTTCCAGCCACTCCGCAGCCGCTATTTCAGTTTAAAAAAACCTTGTGTGTGTCCCATCGATCACCCTTAGTTTGCTAGGGTATAGCAGACCAAATTTAATCCCCCTCTCTCTCAGTCCTTCCGTATAAGATCCTTTTTGCTGCTGTATCTCTGGGGGGGTAGTCCGGAAAAAATAGTTATCTGGCATTTTCATATTGTATGTCCCCCCTCATCCCAACCTCGGATAAGATACGATCTCTACAATTTAGTATACGCATCAAAAATGGACGGGGGGATGCTCCAGGTTTAGGAGAGCGGGGGGAGATCCTATGCGCCCTCTCTATTACAAAGGTTACTGATGCATCTATCAGGCCCAAAGTTGTTATTAATTTTTCTGCAAATTCAACTGCATTATCTCATTCCACCCGCTCAGGTAGCCCTATAATCCGTATATTATTTCTTCTTAACCGACTTTGTGTCAATTGCTCTGTCCTGTAGTATACTTATTTGTTTTTTTAACATATGCCATTCTCTATTTTCTGCTTTTAACTTGTCTTCTACTTTTGAGATAAGAGACTCCATTTCTGTACATTTTTGCTGGATTTTATCAAATTTGTGTTTTATTGCACCAACGTCGATAGCCAAAGCATCAATTTTCTGTGTGAGGGACTCGCTGCTTATTCGGATAGCTTCCAGGATATCCTTACCAGATGGCATTACCTCTACTTCTAGCTTCTTTAGACTAGACCGTCTGTCTTCCTTGTGCCTATCTCTATTTAGGTAGTGGAGAGCAGTACAGGCGGGGGTTAATTTACTCCTCGATTTGCATTGTGTGATGCGGTCATGTGACGTGATTCCACCAATGCTGTACCTGGAGTGCATCCCCTGCTATGAAAACGAGGCCTGGCTGTATGGTCACGTGGTTGCAGAGTGCCATCACGTGATGTGTATTCTCCAATGCGGAGCTTGGAGTGCATCTCCAAACATTAGAATGAGGTTTTAAAAATACAATTTTGAAAAAAAAAAAAGAATGAGGTTTGGTACCGTGGTCATGTGACCCGCCCGAACCAATAGGAACCTCGGATCAGAGACTACCGTTATCCATGGGGAGTCACTTCCGTGAGTGCTTTTATCAATCCAGTTTGATGCTTAGTATATTATCTTAACATTATGCGTTTTCCCTCACAATAATAGTGGCACATTCAGGATAGTCACTGCTGGACATCTAATCATTTTTTTGCTTGTCCTCCTCCTTTTCATATTTTTATCACTTCTCTATTCCCCAGTCATTTCCGGTTTGAAAGTGAGGCTTGACCCACACGCCACACTCTCCAGTTTGTATCAACCAGGAAGTGGTGAGCTATTGCCACCGCTTTCCTATTGGAGCCATGATTTGAACATGTGGGTCTCTATGTATATTTAAGGGTAAGTGTAGCAAAATGTCAGCACCCCAGATGAAGTACTATTGTTACGAAACATGTCGGGAAGGACTGCTGTCGTTATTGCTACCCTGATTTTATGAGCTAGTTTTACCACTTTTATGCTATGTGCGCTCCAATTTCTTCTTTTACATTGGGATATCTGATGTGTCGTTTTTGGGATTTGCTGTAAAAACCATCACCTGGTGTGAACCCCTGGATTTTCCTGCCTAAGGGTCTTATCAATGATTCCTGGCTTGGAGACATCTGTGATATATCCTCTACAGTGTATCGTATTTACAAGCTTGATTGGCCTAGTGGGTATATGCCCTTCTGGGTCCAATCCATCCGGTAAGCCCCCTATCATAAGTGGTGGTGGATTTTCTGTCTAGCAATCACCGTTGGATTTTGTCTATTCACCTAGTCACTGGATTCTTCATATATGAACTTTGTTTTATGAACAGTTTTTCATTCACTTTTATTTTCTGGCTCCGTCCAGTTTCTTGTCACTAGTATCCATTCATTGGATGTTTATGGACTACTACTAATGGTAACACTATCCATTGTCACAAGTGGTGTTGTATATGATCATTGGTTATTTTATTTATTTATTTATAAATTCATCACTAGGAATTCAAATAATTTCTAACGCTACACTTTTTCCACAAATTACCTCTACTTCCAGCTTCTTTGCCACATTCTGTTTGTTGAAGTTCCTACTTGTGGGGATTTTATTGTTGTTTTCCCTGTTTTCCCCGCCATTGCTGTAGGGGAAGAACAAGGGGTGGCGGTTTGCGGCTTAGTACGGGTCTTGCTGGGAGCCATCTATGCCATACAGTAGCTCCTTGTCTCCCCAACTAATCCACAATCCACAGCTCCCTCTCTTCCTTCTTCACAGGGTGTCACAAATAGCCAGAAAGTCAGGAGTCAGGAGGCGATAACTGCAACTCAAGGGGCCAGGATTCTACTTCTCCCGCACTGCTTCTTGGCTCAAAGGGCTCAGATGGCTCGGGGGGGGGGGGGGGCAGCTGTATAACAACCGCCACAATGTATACACAGCAGAAGCCAAACTCTCACCTTGCTGTTGGTCTCACCGAGGTCCACTGCACCCTGCTTGCATGCTCGTCGTTTTGCGGCAGTACACGAAATAGCCTTGTATATGGTGACAGCCCTGCAGCCCCTCAGTACAGCACAGCCCAGCGCATCGAGAAGAGATGAATCACCGTTTCGAAAAAAAGGATAAAAGCTGGAGATCAGGAAGACAAAGTGGTACGGCTAGCTACCGCAATCCCGCCAGACCACACACCCCGGATCGACGGGAGGAGCAAAGGGCCGGGAGCCAGGAATCAGAGAGCCAGAGAGCCGAGACACCACGCAGAAAGCCGACAGACTGCTGGTGATTGAGAGCGGAGTGCTTGGTTCCACGCCCGGAGACAGATCCGATGGCTCAGCTTGGCGTCTCGCACCGCTGAAAGAGTTCAAGACGAAGAGCTTGCCCACCACGCTCACACCATCACGCCCTAGAGTGCAGATTTTACATTTAACGGATTCTTAAATTTACATTTAAAAAATTCAAGTTAGACTTACCGGTAACTTGTTTTCCAGAAGTCTTTCAGGACAGCACCTTGAGATATAGTGACTCCTCCCTTCTCAAGAAAAAACCTTCTTCCAAATCTTTAATTGGAGGCCACTCCTCAGCACCATCAGTTGTCACAGAGAAACCTCCGGCCCTGGCTGGAACACATAAACACATACGTTAGTCACAGCATGGCACATCAAAAAACCATTAGGGCGGGTCGTTGCTGTCCTGAAAGACTTCTGGAAAACAAGTTACCGGTAAGTCTAACTTGAATTTTCCCAAAGCGTCTTTCAGGACAGCACCTTGAGAGGATACCAGAGACTTACCACCTAGGGCGGGACGACAGCTTGCAGGACCTTCCTGCGGAATACCTGATCACTGGCAGAAGTGAGGTCCAACCTATAATGCCGCACAAACGTGCGAAAGCTTGACCACGTCGCCGCTTTGCTCCGGAGTGGCACCAGCTCTTTCTGCCCATGAGGTTGCCAGCACTCTTGTTGAGTGAGCACGGATCCCTTCTGGTGGGATCTCGTTTGCATGTAAGTAAGCCTCTCGAATGGCTAACTTCAGCCATCTAGCTAAGGTACCCCTTGATGCCTGGTACCCTTTTTTGTTACCCCCAAACAAAACAAATAAAGAGTCTGCACGTCTGAAGCACTTTGTTATTTCAAGATAACATAAAGTCCTTCTTACGTCTAGCATGTGAAAAAAGGTCTCTTTTTCCCCTGAGGGATTTGCACAAAAAGTAGGTAGCACAATATCCTGAGAACGATTAACTACCGAAGCTACCTTTGGTAAGAATTTTGGGTCTGTTCTAAGCACAACCCTATCTTCAAACAAAACTAAATAAGGTACCCTTATTGACAGGGCATGTAGTTCGCTAATCCTGCGGGCTGAGGTTATAGCGACCAAGAATAGCGTCTTAAAGGTAAGATCTCTGAGGCCCCGTACTCACGACCAAACATGTCTGCTGAAACTGGTCCGCAGACCAGTTTCAGCAGACATGTTTGGCCATGTGTTGGCCCGAGCGGACCATTTTCGGGCGGATCGGACAGGTTTCCAGCGGACAACTGTTTCCTGGACTTGCTTTAAAACAGTCTGCTGGAAACCTGTCCGCCCGGACATGTACGGTCGTCTGTACAGACCTACCGTACATGTCCTGCCGCCCGCCATCCCTCGCATGCGTCAAATGACTTTGACGCATGCGTGGAAGCATTTTAAAGGCAGGCCGCCCACGTCGCCGCGTCATTGTCGCGGCGACACCGCGGACACGCCCCGCGTATTGTTTACGCGCGGACTTCTGTTCGATGGTGTGTATAGCCATCGAACAGAAGTCTCCGGGCAGACATGTCCGATGAAAACGGTCCACGGACCGGTTTCATCGGACATGTTTGCTCGTGAGTACTCGGCCTGAGAGAAATATCCTTTAAGGGTTCAAATGGCTTCCCAGCCATAGATTTTAGTACCACAGAGAGATTCCATTTCGGGAAACCCCTAACTTGGGTCGGTCTAGATCCTGTGAGGGCTCTAAAGAACCTGGCTACTAAGGGTTCTGAGGCTACCGGCCTTTCTAGGAATACTGCCAAAGCGGACACCTGAACCTTTAGGGTGTTGACTGCCAGTCCCTTATCCGCTTCCTCCTGAAGAAATTCTAGAATGGATTTTAGGTCATTCGGATCCTGATTTGACAGGTTACACCGGGATGAAAAAAACTTCCACACCTTAGTGTAGATAGCCCTTGTCACTTCCTTCCTGTTGTTTAGCAGGGTGGAAACTAACCGGTCCGAAAAACCCCTTTTCTTCAGAAGTTGCCTTTCAGAAACCATGCTGCAAGGGAGAGATTTGAAACATTTGGATGCAACACTGGCCCCTGCACTAACAGATCCTGCCTGAGGGGTAGATGCAAACACTGCCCGGCTGCCATACTTAGGACCGTTGAGAACCACGCACTCTTGGGCCAGTATGGAGCGATCAGAATCACTGGTGCTTTTTCTCTCTGAATCTTTTTCAACACTAAGGGAAATTAACTGAAACGGGGGAAAAGCAAAGCACAGGCGAAATCTCCAAGGATGCGCCAGAGCATCTATGCCTAGGGACCCGTCCTGCCTGCTTAGGGGAAATAATTGAGGCACCTGGGAGTTCTCCCTCGAGGCAAAGAGATCTACCTCTGGAAGGCCCCACCTGCTGGGGATTTCCTCGAAGACTTCCGGATTCAGAGATCACTCTGACTCCCGTACCTGATGTCTGCTTAGATAATCTGCCATCCTGTTCAGAGAGCCCTTTAGATGTAAAGCTGACAGGGACCGAAAATTATTTTCTGCCCATAGCAGAATGTCTGTAGCAAGAGCCTGCAGGACCCTGCTCCTCGTGCCCCCCTGCTTGTTCAGGTATGCTACTGCTGTAGCATTGTCTGTTATCACCTGGACATGGTGACCCTGGAGCACTGAAGAAAAGCTTCTTAAGGCCAGAGTGATCGCCTTTAGCTCTCTCCAGTTCGAGGACCGTATTGATTCCTCCTTCGTCCAGGAACTCTGGATGAAATCTGTCTCCAAATGGGCTCCCCAACCCCAAGCACTGGCGTCCGTGGTCAGTCTTTTTTCAACTGGAAAAGACCACTCCAAGCCCTTCGAAAGGACCTCCTGATCCTTCCACCAGTAGATGGACCTCTTCACTCTGGTCGGGATCTTTGAGTGTCCAGGGAATTGAAACTGTGATCCAAGACCCCAGAAGAAATGACTGCAGGCACCTGAAGTGCAACCTTGCCCACTGAATAGCCGGCATAGTTGAGGTCAGAACCCCCAGTGCCGCCATCACCTGCCTTATAGTTATAGGCTGGTTGGATTGCAGTTGTCCTACAACGTCCTGAACCCTGACCCTTTTCTCTAGGGGAAGAGACATTTTTAAATTTAGCGAATCTACCTGGTAGCCCAAGAAGCGAACTGCTTGAGAAGGCACTAGGGATGACTTCTGAAGATTCAGAATCCAGCCTAGAGACTCCAGGTGACCTTGCGCTTTTGCTAGGTCCTCTAACAGTCTTTCCTTCGAGGGCGCGAAGAACAAGAGGTCGTCCAGATAAGGTACGACTGCTACACCCTGAAGAAGAAGGGGGGCCAATGCTTCCGCCATCACCTTGGTGAAAATTCGAGGCGAGGACGAAAGGCCGAATGGAAGGGCCCTGAATTGGAGATGGACCACTCCCTCCATCCTTACTGCTAGTCTGAGTTATTTTTGGGACTCTGGGGAGATCGGGGACATGGAGATATGCGTCCCTCAAATCTATTGACGCCATGTAGCAACCTGGCGTCAATAGATTCCCGACTCAAAAAATAGAGTCCATCTTGAACTTCTTGTAACTGACGGATCATCCTGAACTTCCCCATGTTTTTTTTTACCAGGAAGATGTGGGAATAGAATCCTAGCCCTTGGCCTCGCAACTGTCTTACATGTATCATTTCCACAAGTCGGAAATGCAGCGCTACAGATCCTTGGTTTGTGACAAACCGGGACATCCGACGCACACACCTGTTCAAACGATCCTTCGTGGGAAAAAAGCACCCGGTTCTGCCGCACGGTACAACTCGGGCATGTTGTTACATCACCAAAGAATATGGGAAATATCTCTTAAAAAGCAGAATGTGGGGAAATTTTATTCTCACACCCCGCTGTGGATTAATAGCCATATGCCGGAACTGGAAACTGTTCCAGACTCGATTGCTTGGGCTAGATAGGGCATATTATATCTCCATCAGGTTTTGACAGATTCAGGGCTCAAACAGTTCCAGACCCTTAAGAAGGAGTTCTCCCTCCCACACCAACTAACATTTAAATGCCTGCAGCTCCGGCGCGCGCTTAGAACCCAGATACCAAACCTAAATGTAGGGATGGAGACACCCCCTGTGCTGGACGTTATTTTGGGGGATGACCCCTCCAAACTCATATCACGCCTGTACTACACGATTAGACGACGGGATGCAGCTGCTATTGTCCATAGGGCCAAGACGGGGTGGGAACATGACGTAGGACCCATAGCTGACGATGAATGGGACGAGATCTTGGAGGGAACTAAGACAGTGTCTCCCAAGATGTCCGACAGACTGACACAACTGTATATCGTGCACAGAGCCTACCTGACGTCTATGCGATTGGCAAAGTTTCAACACACGCCGAACCCGACGTGTCGCTTGTGCAAGGCTGACCCTGGCTCGTTCTACCATCTGATTTGGACCTGTCCCCATGTTCAGACGTATTGGACGCAGGTTGTCTGTTTCCTCCATGACGATATGGGTTCCCCTGTGGTGCTGGACCTCAAGTTATGTATTTTGGGGCTACTGGCAGGAGCTTCTGGCTACTGCCAGATGTGGACAAATATCACACAATATTTATCAGTGAAACATTATTCTTGGCACGTAAGGTGATAGCGCGGGGATGGATGCAGACTTCTCCGCCCACACTTCGGCACTGGAAAAAGGCAGTTAATGACACCTTGCCCTTTAAGAAGCTGATCTACACACACACACACACACACACACACACACACACACACACACACAGAGGGTCCACCCAAAAATATTCCAAGATCTGGGACAGATGGTTGGAGGATGGGGAAACATGTGTGTAAATGTTCTGTGCCTGGTGCATGATTCCTATGTATCTGGGGCATACCTTGTTAATATAATATACTTGTGTATGTATTTTCGCTGTCCAACCGTACGAAAAAACTCTGAGGCTAAATGTAACTGTGCGTTCCATCAATAAAGTTGTTTTTTTCCCCCCAAGTAAAAAAAAGTAAAAAAATAAATAAAATCTCTCCGGAGGTACCTCCGAGAATTCTATGGCATAACCCCGGGCCAGGGTGGTCAGAATAAAAATATTGGTTGTTATTGCTGACCACGGTGGAAGAAAGCTTTGCAGCCTTCCGCCCACCCGTACGGCTGAGTCATTGTGACTTTTCGGTTTGCGCAGGAGGATGGAAAAGGATTCCCCCTTTTCCTTTGCCCTTCTGTGCCGTCCAATTTTTCCTGCCTCCCTGGGGTCTGTTACCTTTCCTTTGACCTTTTGGGGATGGAAAAAAACACCTGGGGGTTGCTGCTTCTTTTTAATTGGCAAGGACTTCTTCCTATCAGCCGTCCTGTCTCTAGGATGCTCTCTAGCTCTGGTCCAAAAAGAAAGTCTCCCGAAAAAGGAATCCCACATAGTTCTTTGAAGCTGTATCCCCAGGCCAGGTCTTTAACCATAATGCCCTCCTAGCGGTATTAGTTAGAGCTGCGGACCTAGCCGACATTTTAATAGCTTCCGCCGATAGCATCCGCTATATAGGCTACTGTCGAGGACAAAGTGGCGAAAGAGTCTAGAATCTCTTGTTTAGGAGAATCTGCTACAATATGAGACTTTAATTGGTTAAACCAAAATTCTAAATTCCTGGCAACACATGTAGTGGCCATAGTAGGTTTTAAATTTGTCATGATCGATTGCCATGATCTTTTGAGAAGGAGATCCATGCGCTTGTCCATAGGGTCTTTAAGAACCCCCATGTCTTCAAAAGACAGATCCGTAGACCTGGACACTTGGGAAAAAGCCACATCCCACTTGGGGACTTTATTCCACACCGCTGCAGGGTCCTCCTCAAAAGGAAAGCGTATTTTATGCGCTTTTGAGAAGAAAGGCTTCTTCTCTGGGTCCTGCCATTCTTTAGCTATGGCCTCAGATATAACTGAGTGTACCGGAAAGGTACGCCCTTTTGGCTCACTCAGGCCGGCAAACATACGATCATGTAGACTTAGATCCCTACTCTTCATTAAGCCCAAGTGTAGCATAAATGGCTTTGAGTAAACCATCCACTTCCTCCAGGGACATTTTAAATCTTGAGGGGGCCAAAACTGCCTCTTCCCCTGACTCTTCACTAGAAGGTACATGGGAGAGACTTTCCCTGATCCCCGGCTCATCAGCTAAGGGGCTCATCTTTTACAGAGGCAACCAGCTCTTCTCGTACTGAGGCTGATTCCTCCCTCACTAAAGAGGCAATACATGCACTGCATAGTGCTTTCTTCCAACTCTCCCCCATTTTAGTCCTACATGAGGGACACCTTCTCTTAGTCTCCATCTTGACCTGGGGAGAAGGAAGAGAAAAAAACACAGGGGGCCCCAAATGAGACATTGCTGCCTCCCACCGAGGTCTTGCTGGTGCCTGTGCCTGTCTCCACCGCTGAAGCTTCTGCTCTCTCCATAGCAGATGACATCGTCCACCTGTGGCTTGCAGCACGCTTCCGGACTCCTATAACGCCGCTGCGCCGGAAGCGGAAATAGGCCCAGCCTCCATCTGACCCCTTCCTCCTTGCGGGCGCACCGGAAATGATGCGCAACCTCGGCGACCGCCATGCAAAAAAATGGCGCCAAGCAAACCGCCGCGCATACTGGCTCTCACCGAGCACAGAGAAGAAAGGGGAACCCGAACACTACCACCGTCAGTGGGTAGGACGGGAGGACGGATGGTCTCACATGGCATCATGCCATAAAGAAAAGGTAGGAGGGAAGCCGTCTTCCAGGCGCACCCGAGATATAGACTCCCCCCTAAGAAGATGTTCCCTCCAGCCAGAGAAAACACAAAAACTGATGGTGCTGAGGAGTGGCCTCCAATTAAAGATTTGGAAGAAGGTGTTTCCTAAGGAGGAGGGAGGAGTCACTATATCTCAAGGTGCTGTCCTGAAAGACGCTTTGGAAAAAAAAAAAAAAAAAAAAGCCAAATCTACAATACTGTAATATAGACAATGTTTTTATTCAGCACTATAATGAGATGGCAGATTCATTACATGCTACACACTAGGAGTGTTTGCACACAGCCGATTTACATCGGCAGAATGTCAGGGGCAGGCAAATGGGCGTACCTGTACGTCCCTTTGAATTTGGTATGCATACTAGCACCCATGAACCAAGATGATTAACGCAGACCTCGAGCAAAACTTTTTTATTCATTTTGGATAACGGGAGGGTTATAACCCCTGTCAGGTTTCTTGCCATGTGCGTTCCATTGAGGAAAGGTCTCTTTAACCACTAGGGTACCGCACGCCGTCAAATGACGGCAGGCGGAATACCCTATTGTTCTGACAGGACGTCATAGGACTTCCTGTCATTTAAAGCCTCTAGGGCGCGCCCGCACGCCGCCGCGTCACTTGGAACACAATGCGCGTTCCCGGCGGCCATCCGCGATTGCCCAGTAACTGAGCAGGGACGTGGAGCTCTGTGTGTAAACACGGAGCTCCACGACCTGTCAGGGAGAGAGGAGACCGATCTGTGTCCCTTGTACATAGGTACACAAATCGGTCAACTCTCCCAGTCACCCCCCCTACAGTTAGAACACTCAATAGGCTACACATTTAACCCCTTCCCTGCCCCCTAGTGGTTAACCCCTTCCCTGCCAGTCACATTTATACAGTAATCAATGCATATTTATAGCACTGTTCACTGTATAAATGTGAATGGTCCCAAAAATGTGTCAAAAGTGTCCGATGTGTCTGCTATAATGTTGCAGTCCCGGGAAAAAAAAAAAAAAAAAAAATAATAATAATATCATTATGCCCCCTATTTTGTAGGCAATATAAAACTTTTGCACAAACCAGGTTATTGCAATTTTTTTTCTTTTTACCAAAAATATGTAGAATAATACATATCGGCCTAAACTGAGAAAAAACATTTTTATTTTTATTTTTTTAAATGGGATATTTATTATAGCAAAAAGTAAAAAAAAATTTTTTTTCAAAATTGACGCTCTTTTTTTATTTATAGCCCAAAAAATAAAAACCGCACAGGCGATCAAATACCACCAAAAGAAAGCTCTATTTTGTGGGGAGAAAATTTTGTTTGGGAGCCACGTCGCACGACCGTGCAATTGTCAGTTAAAGCGACGCAGTGCTGGAAGCTAAAATCTCATCTGGGCAGGAAGGGGGTGTATGTGCACAGTAGGCAAGTGGTTAATTCCTGTCCCATAGGCGAAACAGGAAGTGAGAGAAAATCCCTCCGTGAGGGAATCCCAGTTTGTCACCATGGTCACCAGAACAAGTGTCTCCATTGGAAGATTTCCCCTCTATTCCTGTTCTGGTGTCAACCAACAATTTGGGATATTCTTTACTTTCAATAACAATAAACAGGACAAATGGAGAGGGTGTAAAACAAATCTTAATGCTCAATGACATTGCAGTCACAGATCCAGCCATCCATCCCTGCGCAATACCCCCCACACTCTGCAATACCCCCCCCCCATACTCTGCAATACCCCCCCCACACTCTGCAATAAATTACCCCCCCACTCCCATACACACTCTGCAATACCCCCCCACACTCTGCAATACCCCCCCCCCATACTCTGCAACACCCCCCACACACACACTCTGCAATACCCCCCCCCCCTCCCATATACACTCTGCAATACCCCCCCCCCCCATACACACTCTGCAATACCCCCCCCCCCACACACTCTGCAATACCCCCCCCACACACACACACTCTGCAATACCCCCCCCCCCCCACACACACACTCTGCAATACCCCCCCCACACACACACACTCTGCAACACACCCCCCCCCCCACACACACACTCTGCAACACACACCCCCCCCCCATACTCTGCAATACCCCCCATACTCTGCAATACCCCCCATACTCTGCAATACCCCCCATACTCTGCAATACCTTGCAATACGTCGCCTATGGGGATTTTTAAGTAGAAAAGTTTGGCACCATTCCACGAGCGTGTGCAATTTTGAAGGGTGACATGTTAGGTATCTATTTACTCGGCGTAACTTCATCTTTCATACTATGCAAAAACATTGGGCTAACTTTACTGTTTTTTTTTGTTTTTTTTAAGCACAAAAGTTTTTTGTTTTTTTTTAAAACACACGTTCAAAAAATTGCTGCGAAAATACCGTGCAAGATAAAAAGTAATTTTTTAGCAAATAAAATGATGATTTTTACATGTAGGAGAAAAATGTCAGAATTGGTCTGGGTGCTTTAGAACGCCTGATGGTGCTCCCTGCATGTTGGGCCTCTGTATGTGGCCACACTGTGTAAAAGTCTCACACATGGGGTATCGCCATACTCGGGAGGAATAGCAGAATGTGTTTTGAGGTGTAATTTATATTATACATATGCTGTGTGTGAGAAATATGACAGAAACTAGAATTTTTTACAGAATTTTCAGTCTTTTTTCTTTTATAGCGCAAAAAATAAAAACCGCAGAGGTCATCAAATACCACCAAAAGAAAGCTCTATTTGTGTGAAAAAAAAGGACAAAAATTTCAGACGGGTACAATGTTGTATGACTGAGTAATTGTCATTCAAATTGTGAGAGCACCGAAAGCTGAAAATTGGTCTGGTGATTAAGGGGGGTTTTCGTGCCCAGTGGTCAAGTGGTTAAAACTGTACATACTATATCATCACAATTGCTTTGTGCATCCAGGGGAATTATACATTGTTTTTTTTTCAGGACAAATTGGGCTTTCATTTGGTGGTAAATGGTAATGGACGTCTCCTGATATTTTTTTTTTTATTATCTAAAGGAATACTGGACCAAAATAGTTAAAAAAAAAAAAAAAAAAAAAAAAAAGTAGCTGTATTTTTCTGTTCAAAAAAACACTGACCCTGACCTTGACCCAAACACTAACTCTGGGGCTGTCCTAGATCAAACCTGGCTTTATCTTTCAAGATAAATTTCCAAAAATATGTCAATACATTCACTTTTAGAGTGAATAATACCTCACAGTGGGGGTGATTTACTAGAATTGAAGAGTGCAAAATCTGGTGCAGCTCTGCTTATAAACCAATCAGCTTCCATATTTATTTATTTTTTGTCAAAGCTTAAGACCCCTTTCACACTGGAGGCGCCATTTCGCTAAAAATAGCACCTGCCAACCGACCCTAAACAGACGCTGCTGTGTCTCCAGTGTGAAAGTCCCGAGGGCTTTCACACTGGAGTGGTGCGCAAGCAGGACGGTAAAAAAAAAAAAAAGAGTCCTGCTAGCCGCATCTTTGGAGCGGTGAAGGAGGGGTGTGTATATATAATACTCCTCCACCGCTCCTGCCCATTGAAATCAACGGGACACCGCAGCTATAACAGCGGCAATGCGCTTCTGCAGAGGTGCTTCACGGTGCAAAATTGGCAGTAGAGCGCCGCTAAAATAGCTGCACTTTACCTCCGACTCACCTCCCGCCCCAGTGTGAAAGGGGCCTGATTGAACAAGCAGAAGTTAGAAGCTGATTGTTTTCTATGCACAGCTGTATCAGATTTTGAACTCTCCAGTCTTATTAAATCAACTACAGTGGGTCATTGCAACAGGATGTGAATGAATGCCTAAGGCCGGGTTCACACCTATGCAAATTGATTGCGGCTTAAACCGCATCCAATTCGCAGAACATTTCTAAATACATTGTGGTGTGGTGCCCACAGAAGCATGGGTGCCAGGAAGCTGGAACTGGAGACAGGCGTGCTTGGGTGGTCCAGGAAGCAGGAACCGGAGGGCAGACTAGATAGCGGAGTCGGGAGCCAAGCCAGGGGTCAACACAGGAAATCAGTCCAGAATCAGAGTCAAGTTCAGGGAGCAAGATAAACGAGTCCAGTAGCCAGGCTGGGATCAGATGCAGGAAGCAGGCAGAGAGAAGTCAGGTGCAAGCCAAGGATCAAGCCAGAAGGTCAGAAGGATCAGGTCAGGGCAAGCTGGGTTGGTACACAGATTAGGAACAGCAGATACACGGAACTCAGGAATGCAGGACAAGCTGAAGATACACCAGCAATGCGCCAGAGTCAGCAGCGGGTTTAAATAGGCCGGGCAATCATCACCCCTGGGGGTGTGCCAATGCGCAGGCGCATATTCGCGGCGGCACGCATCCTTGTGTGTGCATCAGCACGTCTATTCCCCTGATAGTGCCCCCCCAGAGAGGCAGAGAATACAAGAATGGCGTTGAGGTAGACGACAACAAAGTGGTCTAAGTACTCCCGGAAAATGTCATTTATGAAATATTGAAATGTGGCTGGGGCATTGCATAGCCCAAATGGCATTACCAAGTATTCGAAATGTCTGAATCTTGTTCTGAATGCTGTCTTCCACATGTCCCCTTCCCGTATGCGGATTAGGTTGTAAGCTCCGCGCAGATCTAGTTTGGTAAAGATGCAGGCAGTGCGAAATCTCTGGAAGAATTTGGGAATGAGGGGGAGCGGATATTGGTTTTTAAGGGTAACCTTGTTTAGTTCCCTGTAATCCACACAGGGCCTTAAAGTCTTGTCTTTCTTCTCAATGAAGAAGATACCGGCAGGGGATGAGGAAGGGCGGATAAATCCTTTCTCATGATTTTCGTCGATATATTGCCTCAGTGTCTCGAGTTCAGTTTCAGAAAGGGGGAAGATCCGTCCGAACGGAATCTCTGCTGCTGGCAGCAACTCCATGGGGAAATCATATGAACGATGTGGGGGTAGAGTATCTGCTTTCTTTTTGTCAAAGACATCTAGAAAGTCCTGATAGGCTGCGGGTATACTGTGGTTCACACTAGGTGTGGGTTGAACGGACAAACTGGAAGCGTTCTTGGATACAGGAACAAGACAATGTTGTTGGCAGTAGGAAGAGGTAAAAAGCACTTCCTTTTTGGACCAATAAACCTGAGGATTGTGCGCCTGGAGCCATGGGATTCCCAAAATGACAGGGAATAGAGGAGAGCTCAATACGTCAAAACGTAGGAATTCTTGATGGCCTGAATTGATAGAGGTCAGGATGGGGGCAGTTTGAGTAACGTGCCCAGAGCTGGGCATTGAGCCATCGGCCAGATGAACGGTCAGCCTTTGCTTCTTCTGGTAGAGAGGAATAGCAAGTCTCTTTGCCAGGGCTAGATCCAAAAAACAACTACACGCCCCGGAGTTGAGTATTGCCTGGAGATGGATTTATTCTCCTACTAACTGTAATGTGATCTGAAGAGAAACATGAGCTGAGGAAAACTTGGATGCTTGACAATAGACCGGCGTACAGGGAATTTGTTTCCCAAGTCTTAGGGGGAAATTGTCTATGTAGTGTCCAAAGCCCCCACAGTAGAAGCAAAGATTTGCCCGTCGGCGGCAGAATCTCTCCTCTGAAGATAATGCTGGACGGAGAAGGCCAACATGCATGGAATTTAGGAACGTATCCAAGCAGGTCGGGAGGTTTGCATGCGTTCAGACTGGCGTTCCCGTAGGCATCCATCAAGCTGAATCGTAAGTTGAATGAGATCTTCTAGCAGTGCTGGGACAAGGCCATTTGGTGCCCAGGGCGAAGATGGCAAACTGCGCCCCCCCCCCCCGTTTTTAAAGAAAGAATCAATGATGGCTCAAAATAACACAAACACAGTCTGTAACCATCAATTGTTGCCAGTTTGCCCCATCAATTGCCGCCAGTGTTCTGCCAGTATGCCCATCAAACGCAGCCACTGTGCCATCAAACACAGCCACTCAGTGGCTGTGTTTGATGGCACAGTGGCTGCGTGTGATGGGCACAGTGGCTGCGTGTGATGGGCACAGTGGCTGCGTTGATTGCAATTGATGGGCACACTGGCAGCAATTGATGGGCACACTGGCGGCAATTGATGGGCACACTGGCGGCAATTGATGGTGTATTGGCACAGAGGCTGCGTGTGTTAGCACAGTGGCTGCATGTGATGGGCACAGTGGCTGCGTGTGATGGGCACAGTGGCTGCGTGTGATGGGCACAGTGGCTGCATGTGATGGGCACAGTGGCTGCATGTGATGGGCACAGTGGCTGCATGTGATGGGCACAGTGGCTGCGTGTGTTGGAACAGTGGCTGTGTGTGATGGGCACAGTGGCTGCATGTGATGGGCACAGTGGCTGAGTGTATTGGCACAGTGGCTGCATGTGTTGGAACAGTGGCTGTGTGTGATGGGCACAGTGGCTGCGTGTGATTGGCACAGTGGCAACAATTGATGGCACAGTGGCTGCGTGTGTTGGTACAGTGGCTGTGTGTGATGGGCACAGTGGCTGCGTGTGATGGGCACAGTGGCTGCGTGTGATGGGCACAGTGGCTGCGTGTGATGGGCACAGTGGCTGCGTGTGATGGCACAGTGGCTGCGTGTGATGGGCACAGTGGCTGCGTGTGATGGGCACAGTGGCTGCGTGTGTTGGGCACAGTGGCTGCGTGTGTTGGGCACAGTGGCTGCGTGTGTTGGCACAGTGGCTGCGTGTGTTGGCACAGTGGCTGCGTGTGTTGGCACAGTGGCTGCGTGTGTTGGTACAGTGGCTGCGTTTAGTGGCGTAGTGAGGCTGCAATTGATTATTTATTTTTTTGCTAGTCAGAGAAGGCATGGCTCAAAATAACACAAAGTGCTGATCACCTCAGTCAGCTTACCCCCCCAATACAGCCATTTAATTACTTGCTTTAACAGGTTCTGTTCTGTTCTGCTTACTTTTTAGTAGTCAGTAGTCTTCTTTGCAGTACTGACTGTAGCGTAGCACACTGCTGCTAGGTTCCTAGGCACGCTCGGGCTCCTCGTGACTAGTCCTTGCCAGCCAGCTCAGCAGACACAGCTCCCTGCGCAGTGCTGCTCCGAGTCCTCCCTCTCTCAGCCCGCCTCCGGCCGTGACGTCACGCGGCTCTCGGCGCTGGAATGGACCAACTGACTCCATAGGGGGAGTTAGTAAACAAAGAGGAAAGGGAGCCAGGAGGTGAGGAGCGCACTCGGCAGCCGCTGCCCGCGCTTACTACTAGTACTAGACAGTGACACACAAGTGTACTGGTCTGGCGGGCGGCGGTCGAGGCTGCCTGTTTGTCTTAACTGCGCCCCCCTCCTATACGGAATGGTAGCGCCCAGGGCACTCGCCCCGCCCGCCCCTGCCTTGTACCGGCCCTGTCTTCTAGTGTTGAAGGGGTCTCTACTCTGGCTAGTTCATCTTTGAGGGGATCGGACAGCCCCAGCCAATACTGAAATCTTAAGGCAGCCTCGTTCCAACCTGAATCTGTGGCCTATGTACGGAATTTCACCATATAATCCTCTGCAGGGCGATGGCCTTGCCGTAAGGTATGTAGAGCAGCCTCAGCAGTGGCTACCCGCAAAGGTTCATCATATAACCTAGCCATCATTTCAAAGAACTGTTCAGAGTCTATAGCAGGATCTTTCTGTTCCAATAGACCAGTGGTCTCCAAACTGCGGCCCTTTGCTTGCCTTTATCTGGCCCTTGGAGCACTATCCCTCCCAATGATATGAGACACTATTCTGCCATCTGACACCGACAATGGAGCACCATTTCTCCCACTGACACCACTAATGGGGCACTATTCCTCCCTATGATACCAGCAATGGGGCACTATTCCTGCCCCTAATACCGGATGTTTATTTCCACTGATGCCAGGAAAACTGTCACTCCCGCTGGCCAAAGTCCGGCCCTCCAAGAGTCTGAAGGACAATAAAACGGCCCTTTGTTTAGAATGTTTGGAGACCCCTGCAATAGACCATGGGCCCAAGCTTGAGGGTCACCAATTAGTAGTGAAAATGATGAACCCCACTTTTACTGATTTAATGGAAAGTTTGTGGCTGCAGGTACAAGTAACAGGCGTTTCTAAAGGACCTGAACTTCTTCCGATCTGCAGAAAAGCGTTCTGGTGTTGGTACTCGTGGCTCTGGAAAGGGCATCACCGCAGTAGGAGAAGTCACAGGTAAACCGGCTGAGGAAGAATCCGAAACTGTGGAGACCGATGTGATTGGTGGATGCAGCAGGCGGCCCTCTCATTGGGAGTGTTCCTCCCGAAGTCTCTGGATGGCCCGAGAGAGAGCCGTGACATGCTGGTTAACGGGTTCCAGCGGGGAGACACCTCCGTTGGCCTCTGACATGCTGGTGTATACTGTCAGGAACTTGGTAGAAGGCTGAGATGCTAGGAGGGCTCCCCTTGCGGCCAAGCACTGAAGGTGATACAGCAGGAGTGGTGCCCACAGAAAAACGGGTGTGGGGGAAGCTGGAACTGGAGACAGGCGTGCTTGGGTGGTCCAGGAAGCAGGAACCGGAGGGCAGACTAGATAGCGAAGTCAGGAGCCAAGCCAGGGGTCAACAGAGGAAATCAGTCCAGAATCAGAGTCAAGTTCAGGGAGCAAGATAAACGAGTCCAGTAGCCAGGCTGGGATCAGATGCAGGAAGCAGGCAGAGAGAAGGAAGCCAAGGATCAAGCCAGAAGGTCAAAAGGATCAGGTCAGGGCAAGCTGGGTCGGTACAAAGATCAGGAACAGCAGATACATGGAACTCAGGAATGCAGACAAGCTGAGATACACCAGCGATATGCCAGTGTCAGCAGCGGGTTTAAATAGGCCGGGCAATCATTACGCCGGGGCGTGCGCTCTATTAATAGCGCCGCGCATCAGCGCATCTATTCCCCTGATAACACAAGGATGGAAGTACAATATTTCATTGAGATGAAAAGCCAGGGCTGCGGTCTCAGCACTACCTTAGCTTTGTGAAAGACCAGAAACTGAGCCTTGCAGGACAAGACCGCCAGCTCAGAAACCTGACGGACGTAATAGCCACCCAAGAAAACCACCTTCAGACAAAGTGTCAGCAAGGGAATCTCACCAATGTTCTTAAACTGAGGTTTCTGAAGCGCCGAGAGGACCAGGTTCAAGTCCTATGGAGGAAGTGGCGGACGGACCGAGGAGCAACATCCGGAACCCCCCTGTACAAACGTACTCACTAGTGAGTGAGCCGCCAGGGGTCTCTGAAAAGACAGCTAGGCAGAAATCTGCCCCCTTGACCACTTAGACCCAGACCAATATGCAGGTATTAAAGGACCAGGCCCCTTTGTGTGATTCGGCACTGCGTCGCTTTAACTGAGACGTGGCTCCCCAAACAAAATTGCCGTCTTTTTTTCCCACAAATAGAGCTTTCTTTGGTGGTATTTGATCACCTCTTCGGTTTTTATTTTTTGTGCTATAAACAAAAATAGAGCGACAATTTTGAAAAAAATTCAATATTTTTTACTTTTTGCTATAATAAATATCCCCCAAAAATATATTAAAAAACTCTTTTTCCCTCAGTTTAGGCGATCGATGGTTTGCGTAAAATTTATAGCGTTTACAAAATAGGATTTTTTTTTTTTTTTTTTTTTATAAAATGCAATAAAATAAGTTACTAACTAATGGCGGCGATCAGCGATTTTTTTCGTGACTGCGACGTTATGTCGGACACATTGACAATTTTGACACATTTTTGGGACCATTGTCATTTTCACAGCAAAAAGTGCTATAAAAATGCATTGTTTACTGTGAAAATGACAATTGCAGTTTGGGAGTTAACCACTAGGGGGGCGCTTAAAGGGTTATGTGTGACCTCATATGTGTTTCTAACTGTAGGGGGGCGGGGCTGGGACGTGTGACGTCATTTGTCATATATCAGGGAACAAGACAATCAATGACAGCGCCACTGTGAAGAACGGGGAAGGTGTGGCGTTAACACACACCTCTCCCGTTTCTTCAGCTCCTGTGACCGATCGTGGGACTTCAGCGGTGATCGGGTCTGTGGGTCCTGCGGCGCTTCGGACCGGGTCGTGGGCGCGCACGTCCCACGGCTGGGCACTTAAAGAGGACATTACAGGTACGTGATTGTATGTGTTAAAATAAATCCGCGCAAGTATATTTAAAAACACAGTGACAGCAAAAGTATTGGTATTGGACTAGGTATGGTTGAAGGTGATCAGTGGACAGCTGCCTCTACTAATTGCTTCCACCTAAGTGGAGCAAGAAGTGTTGAGAAGAAAAAGGAAAAGTAGAGTTGGCGCTGGTCTACAGAGACAAATGCTCCATAAAAGAGGCTCCTAGTGTAAGGTGCAGTTTGCAAAATATACAAACTGCTAAATGATAAAAAGTGCCAAGTGCCTAGTAGTTTAGTGCACTTGGCACTTTGTGTATATTTTGCACACTGCACCTTACACTAGGAGCCTCTTTTATGGAGCATTTGTCTCCGTAGGACCAGCGCCAACTCTACTTTGTACGTGATTGTGCCAGCCGTGCCATTCTGCCGACGTATATCGGTCCTTCAACACCTGGCTTTTCAACAGTCAGGCCGTTAAAACCAGCGACTAAAGCAAGATGAAGTATGGGACCTTGCGACAGAAGGTCGTCTCGCAGTGGTAGACGCCAGGGAATGTCTGCCACCAGACGCACTAGGTCGGCGTACCAGGGACGTCGAGGCCAATCCGGAGCAACTAGGATCCCTTCGACCTCCACCCTGCGAGGCAGACGTGGAAGAAAGGTTTTAAAGGAGGAAAAGCATAAAGTAGCGCCGATACCGGCCCCACGGTGCCACCAACGAGTCTGTCGCATCATGCCCAGGGGTCCCTTGATCTGGCCACAAACCTCAATACCTTCCGATTGAGACGAGAAGCCATGAGATCTACGTCCGGCGTGCCCCATCTCTGGCAGGTGAAACCACTTCCGGGTGTAGAGACCATTCTCCCTGGTTCAGCATCTGACGACTCAGGTAGTCCGCCTGCCAATTTTCCACGCCCGGAATGCATACGGCCGACAGAGCTGGCACGCTCCGTTCTGCCCACCTCAGGATGTGAGCAACCTCTGAAGCTGCCGCCGTGCTTCTTGTTCCTCCTTGATGATTGACATACGCCAACCGTAGATCCTGACTGGGCGCCCCTGTAGTCTCTGAGACCACGCGAAGAGGCAAAGCTTGATCGCCTGGAGTTCCAGGACATCGATCGGCAGGAGGGATTCCTCCGGAGTCCAGCGACCCTGGGCCGACTGAACCCCCCAGACACCCCCCCAGCCGGTAGGACTGGCGTCAGTCGTGGTCACCGTCCAGTGAAAAGGGAGGACGACTTCTCGGACAGAAGTGACGGTGATGTCAGCCACCACACCAGGGAGGTCCTGACCCGGTGGCTCACTCGGATCTGACGATCCAGGGAAGAAGGTCACTTGTCCCATCTGAGCAGAATCACCTTCTGCAGCACTCGAGTGTGAAATTGAGCATACGGCATTGCCTCGAAGGAATATACCATGAGACCCAGGACCCACATGCAAAAACTGAGTGACGACCAGTTTTTGGATGTCAGCCGCTGCACCGCCGTCCAAAGAGACTGCAGCTTTTCCACCGGAAGAAACACCCTTGCCACTGAGGAGTCCAGAATCAACCCTAGGTAATCCAGGTGTTGAGTCGGGGGGCCAAGACAGACTTCTGGGTGTTCAACACCCAACCAAATTCTTGGAGGGTCTGACAGGCTATAGACACGCCCTCCTCTAAATCTGAGCTTGAAGTGGCCCTCAGAAGCAGGTCGCCCAAGTAGCCCACGATAGCGATGCCACGCTGTCTTAGCAGGGCCAGAATTGAAGCCAGCACCTTGGTAAACACCTTTGGTGCCGAAGCCAAGCCAAAGGGGAGAGCCACAAACTGATAGTGATCCTCCCCAACCGCAAACCGCAGAAATCTCTGATGTCTGGTGCAGATGGGGACATGCAAATAAGTGTCCTTGATGTCCAAGGACACCAGAAAGTCCCCCGAATGGTGAGCCGCGACAGAGCGAATTGACTCCATCCTGAATCTCTGCTCTCTCACAAAGCAATTGAGGGCTTTGAGACCTAGGATAGAACAGACCCCGTCCTCCTTTGGCACTACGAATAGGTTTGAGTAAAACCCCTAAAACCGTTCCTGTGCTGGAAAAGGTATGATCACCCCACATGCCAGCAGATCCTGAACCACCCCAAACAGGGCTTCCAGAAGCGCCGAGGTAGGAAAAAAAAAAAAAAAGATATTGTACCCTGAGGAAACCACTTCGCAAACCAATCAGTCGGAGCGCAGAGGCGACCACCTAGTCGCGAACTCGCAAAGACGTCCCCCTACCCGAGAAATGGGTTGGAGCAGATCTTCATGCGGACTGTGGTTTTTCCGCAGGTTTGCGAAAGCAAGGTCGTTTTTGACCCTCAGCATGCGCCTACGGCGTGGCTCCGACTCTTTTTGGTTTGCGGGAGCAGCGTTGTCTTGCCTCCTGTGGCATTCTTGATATCATCAAGAGAAGCGCCAACAAGCCTGTCGCCCTTAAAAGGCAAATCCATCAGGGCCTTCTTGGAAGATTGGTCCGCCAAGCCTTCTGGCATGCTGACCCGGACCCCGAGTCGTCATCACTATGCGATTGACCGCAGTCCGCGCCCTCTGACGCATCAGAATCCGGGCCATAAGCCGTAGCCGGGCCTGACTCTGCATCAGTATTGTCCCTGGAAGACGGCGGGGGGAGGGGCGTTTTTTACCGCATAGAAAAACCGAATAAACCCCCCCTGGAGCTGGAGAGAGCAGTCCCTAGGATCGGATGAAGCCCCCCGCCCCAGGCGGAACCCCATTGACACAGCTAGCCAGCCGAGCACAGGGAGGAGGGAGGGAGAGGGGAGAAGGAAGGTGGAAGCCCCCTAAACAACCTCTCCAGGAATGCCCAGCCATGTCCCCCCACCGAAGTAGGGAAATAACTACTTACCCGTCCAGTGCGGACCCACTGGGAGCATCCCTGACAGATCATCTTCCGCATGGAGACAGAGGTGACTGTCAGCAAGGCACACTGTGACTCGCCCATAGAGCCCAATCATATGTGTACCCCGGAGCATGTAGCTCACCGGCCACCCTGGAGGCACAGGCATGTCATGGACCCACAGGAACAAAACAAAAAAAAAAATAGAAAAAAAAAAGGATTTTTGTACTCACCGTAAAATCCATTTCTCTGAGTTCATAGACGGACACAGCCTTCATTGACCTTAGGGTTATGCTTCTTCCTACCAGGAGATTTGGCAGAATTCTACAGCACTTAAGGTGTTAAAAACCTTTCCTTCATGCCGCTCCTCCCAGGGGACGTGGCTCCCCCAGGCATAACCCACAACCTGCTCTAGCAGCCTCAGTTCGTAACAAGCAGTACAAACCAAAAGAGGGGTGGGTGCTGTGTCCGTCTATGAACTCAGAGAAATGGATTTTACGGTGAGTACAAAAATCCTTTTTCTCTTTCGTTCTAGACGGACACAGCCTTCATTGACCTTAGGGACGTCCCAAGCAGTGTCAAAAAATTCGAGGTGTGGGAAAAATAACACAGCAAAACAGGTTACACCCCAAACAAAACCCCGGAGTTACTCAACGGAGGAACTCCAACCGTAAAACTGACCGCCTGTAAACACCCTGCGGCCGAAGGAGGCATCAGAAGATGCACTAACATCCACCTTATAAAACTTTGAAAAAGTGTGGACCGACAACAGGTCGCAGCCTTACACACCTGTAACACAGAGGCTTGGTGTCGGAAAGCCCAATAGGCCCTGATCGGTGATCGCCCTGGTCGAATGTGTCGTTGACCCGAAAGGGGGGCGCCCGCCCCCTTCAGGGCATAGGCTGAAGCACAATCCGTCGGAACCACCTAGGAACGGTGGCCGACGAGACTGCCAGGCCCTCTTGTAGGGCCAGCCACGACACGAACAGTGAGCCCGACTTTCGGAACGGAACTGTAACATAGAAGTACATCCGTAGGGCACGAACCACATCCAGAGGATGCAAAGTGGCCTCCTCTTGGCATTTCGGCCGAGGACATAAGGATGGAAGAACAATGTCCACATCCAAGTGAAAAGCCGAAACGACCTTAGGGAGAAAAAACGGCTGCGGCCGTAGCACCACCTCATCCTTACGGATGACCAAGCAGGGAGCCTTGCTAGACAAGGTCGCCAGAACAGACAGACACCCGTCTGATCGAGGCAATTGCTACCAGAAATAAAATCACCTTTTGTGACAATAAACAAAAAACCTCCCGAATGTCCTCAAAGGGAGCATCCCGAAGCACTGAAAGGACTAAATTCAAGTCCAAGTCCCATGGGGGTAATGGAGGGCGCACCGGAGGGGCCACCTGCCAGACCCCCTGACCCAACGCACGCACCCAGGAGTGCGATGCCAAGGGTCGCTGCAAGTAAAAACAGCCAGAGCAGAAATCTGGCTCCTAACCGTACGTAAGGCGAGAGCCTGAACCACTCCCTGCTGCAAAGACAGCAGAATCCTGTACACAACGCATGTACGAGAGTGCCAGTTCATCTCCCCACACATAGAGAAGTAGGCCTTCCATGTATGAGGAAAAAACCTACGTGAGGTAGACTTCCGTGCAGGCAGCACGGTAGAGACCACCGAGCCCAATAGGCCTCGGTCCTTAAGCCATTGGCTCTCAACAGCCACGCCGCTAAGGCCGGTGGCTGTGAAACAGGGTGGAAGACCGGACCCTGTAACAGAAAATCAATTCCCAGGGGAAGACGCTAGGGGGCGTCTGCCACCAGACGCACCTGGTCCGCGTACCAGAAGAGACGTGCCCAATTTGGGGCAATCAGGACCGATAGAATCCCTACAGCTTCTACTCTGCGCAGCAGGCGATGAAGAAGCTTCCGAGGAGGGAAGGTGTAAAGTAGGCGACAGTGACCCCAAGGAGCCACCAACGCGCCTGACGCGTCCGCCCACGGGTCCTTAAAACATGGCCACGACCGCGGCACCCTACCGATAGAGACGGGACGCTAGAAGGTCCACGTCCGGGAGTGCCCCACTTTCGGCACAGACCCCAAAACACCTGCGGGTGGAGAGACCACTCTCCTTGGCCCAGTGCAGTGTGACTTAGGTAGTCGGCTAGCCAATTCCATATTCCCGGAATGTACCCGGCCGATAGAGCCGGAACGGACACTTCGTCCCACCGAAAGGATGCGCCGACCCCCGTCGCGGCAACAGAACTCCGTGTGCCTCCCTGATGATCAACCTACGCCACGGACGTGGTGTTATCGGACAGGATCCTGACCCGGTCGTCCCTGTAGTTCCAGGGACCACCTGGCAAGGCAAAGCTTGATTGCTCGGAGCTCCAGAACGTTGATCAGTAGGCAGGACTCCACCCGACGTCCAGTGCCCTGGGATGACTGGGTGCCCCAGCGCCCCTCCCCAAACCAGAGAGGTTGGCATCCGTCGTGACCACTGTCCAGTGGCCTGCAGAAAATGCACTTTCCGGCCCGAAGCACCGGAAACGCCAGCCACCACACCAGGGGAGACATGATCAGATGACTCAACTGAATCTGGTAATCCAGAGATGACGGAAGCTAGTCCTATCGTGACAGCAGTTCCCTCCGTAGTACCCTGGCGTGGAATTGGGCATACGGAACCGCCTCGAAAGAGGCTACCAACTGACCCAGAACCTTCCTGCAGAATCGCAGAGATGACCGCTTCTGGGTCGGCAACTGTTGCACAGCAGATAGCAGAGTCTGAAGTTTTTCCGTTAGGAGAAAAACACTCCCGCCCTGGCGGAATCCAGGACTAGTCCCAGGTATTCCAGTCCCTGAGACGGAATCAACCCTGATTTCAGGACAATCCAGAAACCAGCCGAACACTCGGAGAGCCTGACACGTGATAGACACGGCTCCACCAATGCAGAGCTCGAAGAAGCTCGTAGGAGAATGACGTCCAGACATCCCATGATAACAAACCCCCGCTGTCACAGCCGGGCCAGTATCGGGACGAGCACCTTGGCGAAAACCCGCCGAATGGGAAGGACACCATTGAAAATGGTCCCCCCCGACCGCAAAGCACAGAATCTCCGGTGTTTTGAGGATATGCAGGTACACGTTCATGACATCCAAGGATGCCAGAAAATCCCCCTGATGGAGTGCCGCTATTACCAAGCGAATCGACACCACCAAAAGTTTGCACCTTGACAAAACAAACGAGGGACTTGAGTCCCAGGATTGACCGGGCCCCATTCTCCGTGGGGACACAAACAGAATGGAGTAAAAAACCCCGAGAGACCGTTCCAACGAGGGAACTGGCACAATCACTCCCCTGACCAGAAGATCCTGGACAGCCCCTGACAGAGGTCAACCGGCGAACCGGAGGAGGCCAGAAGCCGGAGGGAAAAAAACCTGTTTGGCAGACAAGAGAGAAACTCAATCTTGTACCCCAAGGAAAACACTTCGCAATGCGAAGCCAGTCTCCCACCCGAGACACGGGCGGGAGCAGACCTTCAGGGCGGAAGCAGGTATGTGCGCAGACTCGTTAGGCATGCGGTATCAGGTGCGCTGCTACCCCGCAGCGGGGATTCAAGCACCATGTAGACCTACCCCCACCGCACAGGGCGAAGCGAAAAAAACGCTCGGAGGTAGGCAAGGAGGGTCCTTGCACAGGGCGAGGTCCCTAGGCCCTTCCCAGACTGTGGGAACAGCATGCGCTTACCACCCCGTGGCATCCTCAATGATGCTATTCAGGGAAGTCCCAAAAGGACCGTTCACCCTTAACTGCCATCACGAAGGCACCTTAGAGGTCCTTCTTCCGCTCCTGCAGCAGGAGCTTCGCCCTTTTAGTCTGGGCCTGACCAGGGCCCCGGCCAGAGCCGGCCTCACCGCCGAACCCACCACCGTGAATAGGGAGCGGACCACGGCCTCCACTCTCCTATCAGCGGGATCCTGAAATGCAGGAGCCCCTTTCACATCTGGACACAGGGGGGGGTCCACTGGCGGAGGAGAGACCTACTTTTTTTTTTTTAAAGCCCCCCTCAAGGGGGGGTAACGGGTTGCAAAGTTTTTGACAAACTTTTTGCGGTGCAATCCCATTCCTTGTATAACATATAGTCCAAATAAGGAACACAAGGAAACCCTTCAGCGGTGCGTGGTAGTCTGCTGGTACTGACACGGAGGTGTCTCCGCCACATCCTCAATTTTTAGAGTCTCACGCACCGCTGAAATCAAGAGCTCCAACAAATTCTTGCCAGCAACTGACTGCAGCAGAGTCATCCTCACTATCCATAAGGGTTAAACCCGCAGCCTCTGACATAACAGAACTAGAAAAAAACAGCGATTCTGTGTCATCCCCAGAAGCAGGCTCAGGGAGGGGGCGCTTTTTTACCCCCCATCCGGGCACTAGCTGCTTCAAACCTGGCAAGAAACCCAGGACAGCCAACATAACAGATGTGGCAGGGGAAGGGGCGTTAAGGGTTAACTCAGGCATAGCTTGAGAGGGAGACCTGGCTCAGGTTCCATAGTGTCAGCGCTGAGTCACCCACCCTGCAAGGCAGGACAAAAAAAAAAACCACTGGTCACCTCCTTGCTGCTATTGCAGAGCATGGGGGCCCCTGGTATTCACCACCCCACCCAGCTGCAGAGGGAGCTGAAAACCTGAGGTGTGCTCTGATGTGCTGGCTGTGATGTTTCTGTCACCTCAAGGAAGATTCACAGCGTTTCACAGCACTAAAACTGGTAGAAGAGACCAGAGGCTGTGCTGAGTCACCTCAGGGAAGAATCACAGCGTTACCAAGGAGATTTCCAAGATGGCCAGCGTCTGAGGTAAAAATCAACTCATAGCACACAGCAGCACCCCCCAGAGTAACAACACAGTCCCCCAACAACACACGGGCCCCGGTGGTAATAAAGAAAACCCAGGAGGCCCCCCTCACAGCCACTACCCAGTCAGGGGAAGGAGGGAGAGGAAGGGGAGAGAGGAAAGCAGGGCGGACCCTCAGTCGACCTCCCCAGGGGAAAACACCAGCCAGACCACTTACCTGAGTAAGGGGCCCACTACTTACCCGTCCTGGCGACTACCCGGCTGGAGGTATCCAGACAGAACCAACGTCCGCGAACGGCATGGCTGTCGGCCAGACACACTTTGACAAAGGCCATAAAAGACCGGTCATATGTGTGCCCTAGAACCGAAGTTCCCCGGCAGCGCCCATGGAGCAACGGGGCCTGTCGTGGACGTCCCAAAGCTGAGCTCAGGGCCGGCACACGCTCGAAGGCCGAACATGGGGGGACTACAAGGGTCGAAGGACCGAGCCTGTCCCCCAGTCGGCTGTTGATAGAAGAATCGCAGGATTCAAAAATGCAGGAACAAAATAAAAAAGCGAGAAAAAATCGCAAGAAAAAACTCCAGAGTCCAGGAACTCCAGAGTGAGCATGACCTCCTGTCGTTAGGCAGAAAACAAACTGAGGCTGCTAGAGCAGGGGTGTGGGTTATGCCTGGGGGAGCCACGTCCCCTGGGAGGAGCGGCATGAAGGAAAGGTTTTTAACACCTTAAGTGCTGTAGAATTCTGCCTAAATCTCCTGGTAGGAAGAAGCATAACCCTAAGGTTAATGAAGGGCTGTGTCCGTCTATGAACGAAAGAGAAAAAAAATCCAGAACCCATGGGCCCGAAGGGAGCAATGTCCAACTCCTACACTAGGCAGAAAAAAAAACTGAGCTGCATGGTGCAGGGAGAGGGGTTGTACCTAGAGGGACCGTCCCCGGGGCAGTACTGTACAGTTTTTTTTGATGTGTTTAAAACATTAACCTGTTTTCTGCCTATTGAGTGAGTGAGAAACTTATATAGCGCAACACATGCGAACTGAATCGCCTCAACCAGTCCTCTTCTGGTTGAAGGCTTTGTCAAGAGAGTGCTGTGTCCATCCATGAAAGAAAGAGAAAAAAATATATATAAAACTTGGAACCAACAAATGTCAGAAAAAAAGGTTTGGTGTTTTAAGTGGTTAAACTTTCCTAATTTATATCTATTCTGAAAAAGACAAATTGATACAATGTTTAGGCTTAACATTGCCCTGATAAAGAATGTTTTGATACTTGGCAGACTGCCTGGATTTTACAGCTGTGGCTTCAGCAGAGCAGAGAGAATTCTCTGCCATAGAAAGATCGGGAAATACTTTTTCAAGATCACAACGAGATGACTTCCGTTTTCAGAGGGGAGTGACCTTAGCATGGCCGAGTGAGAGCGCTGGAAACGAGAACTTAGGGTATCGTTGTGCACTCTCTAGTAGACCGTCAGCGTTTGGAAGCCCCACAAAGTCCATGTCGCGGCGGGGGAAGAGCACAGGAGTGCCATATACTCCCAGCCATTCATATATCACACGATACCGGACGGTAAAAAAGGATCTGTTGCACTCCCGAGGACGCCGGTATCAGTATGGTTTCGACGCAGGAGCCGATACCCAGGAAATCAGTACAGGCACTGGCGCAGATGATCTTACCCACACAGACTGGAGGAATGACCAGGTCGGTTGGTGAAGTACAAGCGGAACCCTCTGTAATGGTCCCGACAGCTATCAATGAAGAGGTACAGGTATGCCTACACAATACGCGGGATACACAGACACTGGTACAGGGCAAAAAGTTGCGGATAAGCATAGTTGATAAAATGGGGGGAAGGGGGGAACTATCTATGTAGACGCTGAATTCATGCAAACAGAAGTATACACTTTTTTGGGGGCACAACTCGGGACGCACTGCTGGGGGCAGGAGAGGAGGGGTTCACAACTCAGAGGACACGTATCACTGTAAAGAGGAGAACACTTTCACTTATTTTAATTGTTATTTTTTTGGGGGGGGGGGGGGGATGTGTAGTTTAGCAGCTAGGAAACACTGTAAAGAAGGATATTGTGGGTGAGGACACAAGAGGGGGGCACTTAGCATGCACACATTGTTATTTTCTTCTCTTATAGGAGGTCAGAGGACCAACACAATAAATATGTAAATAAGTTACAATCCTACAACTGAGAATTTACTTATATTTTTTTTTGCGTTTTTTTTGTTTTTTTCTCCACATCTATGAATGCAGGAATTAGAAGTTGTTTCTTAGAGGGGTAACAGCTTAGACGTGGGGGGGGAATGTGTGGTTTTTTTTTTAGAAGGGGAAGATTTGAAGCATAAACACTATACAACATATTTTGAATGTGGGGGGGGGGGGCGAGGGTTAAGTAGAAAAGAGTGCAATCCCGATCCTGTGGGAAGAGAGGATATGGATTTAGACTTGCTTAGTTTGGTTTGTCTTGTCTCTTCAGGACAACCCTCATGGGCAGGTTGGGTTAATATAGGATGTTCCTGTTCATAGGAGAGGACTAGGCAGAACATGTTAGATATTTAAATACATGTTACTTTAACAGAGTTGAACAGCCCTGCCCAGGGGGCGGTCCCTCTGGACATAACCCTCCTCCCTGCAGCATGCAGCCTCAGTTCGTAACAAGCAGTACAAACCTAAAAAGGAGGAGGTGGGTGCTGTGTCCGTCCATGGACGACAGAGAAAAGGATTTTACGGTGAGTACAAAAAAATCCATTTTCTCTTATTGTTCATGGACGGACACAGCCTTCTCAAGTCTTGACAAATGGACCAGATACCGACACAAAAAGTGAGTTAGACCTCCGAAACGGAGCCGTAGCAGACAGGTACACCCGCAGAGCTCGTACATCGTCTAAAGAATAAAGCGCAACCTCCCTAGGATGCGCCGGCCGAGGACACAAGGATGGAATTACAATGTCCTCGTTAAGGTGAAAAGGCCGAAACCACCTTCGGAAGAAAGGAAGGTTGCGGACGCAACACCGCCTTATCCTTATGGAGGACCAAGTATGGCGACCTGCAAGACAAGGCCGCCAACTCAGAAACACGTCTGACAGAAGTAATGGCCACCTTCTGAGATAGTGTCAGGAGAGGAATCTCTCAGATGTTTTCAAAAGGAGAGTCCTGAAGAACCGAGAGCACCAGATTCAAGAAAGACTCTCGCCTCCGAGGAGTCCAGAATCAACCCTAGGTACTCCAAATGCTAAGTCGGTACCAGGACCGACTTATGGATGTTTAACACCCACCCGAATTCTCAGAGGGTCTGGCTGGCTAAAAAAAACATCCACCTCTAATTCTGAGCCAGTAGCTGCTCTCAGAAGAAGGTCATCTAAGTAGCCCACAATGGCAATGCCTCGCTGTCTCAGCAAAGCTAGGATTGGTGCGAGCACCTTGGTGAAAACTCTTGGTGCCGACGCTAGGCCAAAAGGATGGGCCACAAACTGATAGTGGTCTTCCCCTATCGCAAAGCGCAGAAACCTCTGGTGACTTGCTCAAATTGGGACATGCAAGTATGCGTCCTTGATGTCCAAGGATGCCAGAAAGTCCCCCGAATGGAGAGCATCCACCACCGAGCGAAAGGATTCCATGCAGAACTTCCTTACTCTCACAAAGGCATTCAGGGCCTTGAGGTTCAAGATTGGACGGACCCCGTCCTACTTCGGGACCACAAACAGATTCAAATAAAATCCCTGAAACCTCTCATCCTGTGGAACGGGTAAAATGACCCCGCAAATCTTGCACTGCCACCAATAGGGCAGACCGACGAGCCTGAAGGAGAGGGAGACTTGAGGGAAAGAATCCGTTTGGAGGATAGGAAAGAAACTATTTTGTACCCCGAAGAGACCACCTCGCAGACCCACTGGTCAGAGAGAAGGGAGGTCTACCGAGCTGCGAACCTGCGAAGCCGTCCCCCGACCCATGAGTCGGGCGGGGGAAAAACTTCATGCGATGGCGGATTTGGATGCCGGTTTGTTCGGCTTACGCACCCAGGGACGTTTCTGTCCCCCAGTTGAGCCTTTATCGGCCTGGGAGGGTTTACCCACGGACCTTGACTGACGAAAATACCTCTTCTGAGTGGGAAACTAAGGACCCGGCTTACGGTGCGGCTCCTTCCTTTCGGTAAACTGAGGGAGGAGAGTGCTCTTACCTCCAGTGACATCTTTAATAATGTAGTCCAGCAAGGTACCAAAAAGCCTCCCACCCTTGAAGGGTAAATCTGCTAGGGCTTTTTTGGATGCTTGTCAGCAGACCAGCATTTCAGTCAAATCAGGCGGCTACCACCAAAACAGAGGCTCTGGATATCAAGGGGGCTGCATCCAATGTAGCATCACAGACATATACAAGGCGCTGGACCAACCGGTCGGCCAGTCTAATAAATTCAGGAGGGAGCTGGTGCTCCTCCACAGTCTGGTGCAAGACCTTTGCCCATTCAGTGAGCCTCTGAGACACCAAGGTGGCAGCCACAATAGGCCGCAATGCAGATCCCAACATGGAGCGGGTCAGCGCCTCGGACCTCAAATCAGTATGGTCCTTGAAGGCAGGGGTCCCTTCTATAGGGAGAGTGGTCACCTTATTTAACCGGGGGTTAACTACTGGAGGAGAAGCCCATTTTTTCAACAGGCTGTCCTCAAAAGGGTAACGGACCGCTAGGCGCTGAGGAACCACATAGGACTTCTGCGGCTTTTCCCAATTCCTTATCAATGAACTTGTCAAATAAGGACACCTAAGGAAAAACCTTCACAGAGCGGTCCGACTTGTAAGACCCAAAAAATGCTTCAGCTGCACTATCCAGCTTAAGGGAGTCCCTTACAGCACTAATAAGCGCACTGACAAGTGCCCTGTCCTATATTGACCCAAGGGAGGAGTCTTCCTCACAGGGAAGGTCCTGGTCCACATCCTCTGACAACCCAGAACCGGGGTCCTATGCCGCTGCCAGGCCCGGGTCTGAGTCAGAGCATTCCCCAGGAGATGGCGGGGGGGTGGCGCTTTGTACCCCCCTTACGCCTGCCGCTTCCACCCTGGCACCAAATGTTTCCAGGACTGCCGACAAAGTGTCCATGGGAACCACAGGTGCAGGGGCACCAGCTGGCACCTCAGGCATGTTTGGGGAAGAAGGGCTAGATACGGACTTCATAACAACAGACAGCTCTCAGGGACATATTCAGACCTGAAAAAGCCCACCCTCCTTGCTGACCGGGGGAGGGGGGGTGCCCAGGGGACTCACCAACCCAGCAAGAGACTGCTCAGCGCCGCTGCCCGCCTCCAGTACACAGCGTGTGCTTTAAGGAAAAAACTGAGGTAAAGCTGTGAGGAGATATGTGCTGTGCGCCGTTCAGAAACCAGCACTAGAGGCCAAAACCCCACACAAAATGGCCACCGGACGCCTCAGAGATGACTGGCCATGGCCACAGTAAAATTAGCCAACCTCAATAATGAGCTGCGTCATAGCGCAGCCACAAAAAAAAATGCCCGCCAATGGGATTTCCCAACGTAAATAGCAGACTGCAAAAAAAATGGCGGCGCAATGCCGCAATGTGAATAAAAAGGCCGCAAGGGGGCCTCCCAAGGCAAAGCACACCCCCACAGCCAAAAATGGGTCCAGACACCCCACAGTCCCCCGGTGAAAAAGGAGCCCCCCTCTACCCCAGTAGCAGCGGTTAGCAGCAGAGGGAAAAATGACAGAGTAGGGAAAGGGAGGATAGGAGGACCCCCTAACCCCAGGAATGCCCAGCCATACCGGCCCAAGGCAGGTAGGACTGTACTTACCCGTCCATGCGAGGACCCGCTGGCACATTCCTGACAGGCATACAACCGCGTTGGAGTAGCTTTCGGCCTGGTCCACTGTGAGTAAGACAACACCACAGCCCAGCATGTGTGGACCCTGGAGTAAAAAAGCCCACCAGCCACCCCAGGAGTCATGGGGTATGTCGAGGCAGACCCAGCCCTTAGCAATGGTGTGCTCACGCTCGCTGGCCAGACTGAGGAGACTACAATGATCTATATATCCAGCCTGTCACCCAGCTGGCAGTTGATAGAAGAATCTTAAATAAAGAAAAAAAAAAAAAATTCTTCAGGGCGCTGGGCCCAAAGGGAGCCACGTCCATCTCCTTTGCTAGGCAGAAAAAAAACGGAGGCTGCATGCTGCAGGGAGGAGGGTTATGTCCGGAGGGACCGCCCCCTGGGCGGGGCTGTTCAACTCTGTTAAAGTAACATGTATTTAAATGTTTTAACATGTTCTGCCTAGTCATCTCCTATGAACAGGAAAATAACCCACTTGTCAAGACTTGAGAAGCCTGTGTCCGTCCATGGACGATAAGAGAAAAAGTGTTTGCCCGAAGTTCTCCTTTAAAGTGGTTGTAAACCCTATTTTTTAACTTCTACCTTTAGGTAAGCCTAGAATAAGGCTTACCTATAGGTAGTGGAAATATCTCCTAAACGTGTGCCGTTTAGGAGATATTTCACTTGTAGTCCACCGGTAATACGAACGGCGCATGCGCTGGGAAGAAACAAAACGCTGTGCCATTTCTTCCCTAATGTGTGCTGTTACAGTGTGCATGCGCGGAGTGACGTCATCGTGGCTCTGCCCAATCACAGCGCCGGAGCCGCGATACATGGAAGTAACCTCCAGGAAAGATGTCTGTGGCCGAAAGGGGGAGACAATGACGGCTTTGATCTAAGGTAAGTTATTCATAATGAGCTAGTATGCTAGTCATACTAGCTCATTATGCCTTTGCCTTGCAGTTTTTTTTGGGGGGGGGGGTTAAGAGGGTTTACCTCTATAAGCAAGATATTACAATGTATGACATCTCCCTCACTGTGTGCTGCCATTGCCTGCCACACTACTCAGCAGCCACAGTATGGATTATTGTTCCCTCCTGGTCAGCCACCTCACGGAACCAGAAAGAGCAGAGCAGGTATAGTACATTACAGATCACTCCCCCAAGCAAGGAAAAGAGCTGACCGGAACTATTGAGCATTCAGTGAGGAACAGGATTATTTACCTGCTCCCCGAATATGAAGAAAACGTCCCTTTAATGCTCCAACCTCCTGGGCCTCTCTGTTGACCTCATGGGGCCCAGAAAATTTTAATTATACACCTCCCTAAGCAAGTAGGAGGGGGGGTGTAATTTTGTAAGCCCTATTTGGGGGGGGGAATAACTATGAAGCTGTCCAGGGCCTGGTACAACAGCACCAGTTGTACGGTTATCAGCAGGTGCTGCTGTGCATAGTAACTAATCAGCTTCTGGACTGAACTTAGGTGCTGATTGGTTAGTATGCACAGCTGCACCAGATTCTGTGTGCACCAGTTTTAGTAAATGTTGCCCAGAGACTATTATTACATAATTTTTAGTGCTGCAGCATTCTTTTATTTAATTTATTGTTTATTATTTATTTTTTTGTAGGGTGTAATCCGCTTAGGCCGGTTATACAGGAGTCTTTTTTTTCTGTTCAACCAGTTAAATGTGTGGTGGGGGGGGAACCCTCCTGCTGTGCATTTGTATTCTGATAGCGATCCCCTCAAAATCAAGGAACTCGGTTTTCACAATAATTTAAATCAAATCCTGACTAAAATCCCTCCTACCCAGTGCTGTTTTGTTAAAAAGGCCATACAGATATGTTTTTTTCATTGGGAAATAAACTTGAAAATTGTTTTACCAGTTATGCTTGTACTGACTTCTTACAGCTTTCCCCTTACCTGTACACTACTGGTATGTAAGTTTGCAGCACTAGCAGCCAAGCACAAGGAATATCTCTGGTGAAAAATGTAGATTGAAAAAAAGTGTAACTATAATGAATTAATTTTTTATTATAAACAGTAAAAACAACTGCATAAGTAACAATCAGTGCATAGCTCATTTTACCATTATACATTGGCCAGGCTTGTGTGAGAGCTTCTCTAACTCCAAGACCTCTGCTGATAACACAGCTTCATACCAGCCTAGGCATATGAGGTGCCACTGTCCTCTGACATCTTTTAGAGCCCTTTCACACTGCTAGCGCCCGAAAAACGCTGGTAAAGCACCTCTAAAACCAGCGTCACTTTACCAGCGTTTTTCAGGTGCTAGCGGGGCGCTTTTAACCCCCGCTAGTGGCCGAATAAAGGGTTAAAAGCGCCCACAAAGCGCCACTGCCAAGGCGCTTTGCAGTTGCTTCCCATTGATTTCAATAGGAAGAGGCGCTTTAGGAGCGGTGTATTCACCGCTCCTAAAGCGCTGCAAAGAAGCTGCTGGCAGGACTTTTGACACCCTGCCAGAGCAGCACCCCAGTGTGAAAGCACTCGGCTCACACTGGGATTGCAGATGAGGCTTCTTTCAGGCGCTTTACAGATGCTATTTTTAGCGCTAAAGCGCCTGAAAACCACCCAAATGTGAAAGGGGTCCTAGAGCTCTGCACTTATCTTAGGCCTTGTTCACAACCGAGTAAATTTGGAATTGTGGGCAGAAAAGGTGCGATTCTGTCTGCATTTCCAAATTACACCAAAATTACAGCAAAATGTCATACGTTTGGGTGCCATTCATTTTTATTGGCACCCCAAGAATGGCGAGATTTTGCCCAAATTGTTGTGCGACAAGGACGCATAAAACACTGGACCTTCTGGTCTCAGCTCCTCCAGCTGTAGAGTCGCATGTAGCCACTTTGTATTGTGTTCTTTGTATTATGTGATCCCATTCACAAAATTCAAAGCCTTCTGTTAATGAACAGAGGAGGGACAGGCAGAGCTGCCGCTGTTTCAGAGCACCATCCTGTCAGAGCAAGGGGAACAAGCATGCAAAAATTCATAGTCAACTATGTAGATGCAGCAGCTGTCTCCCTCCAGCTCTACACTGAACGATCAATGACCACTGATCACTCAGTTCCACTCTGAGCACAGAATAATGACCATCAGTCACCGCTGTGCATTGCCCCTCCAGTTCTCAAGTGGAAAGCAGTGGAAAAGGGGGGGGGGGGGCAGGAACAGCTGGCTCAGGGTCTCAGAACTGCATTGAGAGGTTGCTGGTCAGGTACCTGGGCAAATCCCGACATACTGTCAGGATCCCTGCAGAGCTTTGGCCGTACCTCTCCTTAAAGCGAAAGCTTTGTTTATGGCGGAGGTCATAAAATAGATGAATGTTTTAACAGTTTACTAACACACTGGGCCAACACAACATTCTATATTCAGTCTTCATCTATTTAGTAGAGATGCCTGATCTTCTTGTGCATTCCTAAGTAATCGTTTTCTGAAAATTAGCCACTCTGATATAAAGGTTGGAATAGTAAGAACACATAAACCACAAAAATGCATACAAATACAAATTTGAATTTTAACTCTACAAGGACAATTAGGACTAAAGCGAAACTGAGATAATTAATTCCATAAATAAAAGTATTTCCTGACTGTTCCTGTCGCTAATTGATAGCACAGTGATTCCCATGTGATCCTTTCCCCGGTAATTCTATCGAGTACAGCGATGTATCTATCATAGACACAAACCGAGAGTGTCCGCAGCAATCTCCTCACAGCTCACTTCTCCTCAGAGTACAGCCGCGCTTTCCTCTCCTCACATGAACGCCCGCGTCTTTTCCCGCAATTGGCTCCTACCACATTCGACGCTTTCCTTCCTCACACGACCTTCCGAGCCTTGTCACGCAATCTGATTGGCTACGCCGCGCCAGGCAGCGATTGGGAGGAGTTCCAGCTGCAGCTAACAATATGGTGCTTTGCCCACGATGGACAGGGACAGGGATGTAATTCAGCTGCTTTTGCTGGAAGCGGCACCAAAACAAAGCTGGATAAATTAATTGATTTGAAATGACTGTTTAACCACTTCCTTACAGGGCACTTAAACTCCCTTCCTGCCCAGACCAATTTTCAGTTTTCAGCGCTGACGCACTTTGAATGACAATTGCGCAGTTATACAACACTGAACCCAAATAAATTGTTTCTTTTTTTTCACAAAAATAGAGCTTTCTTTGGGTGGTATTTAATCACCGCTGGGGTTTTTATTTTATGCTAAACAAACAAAAAAACATGCAAAATGTTAAAAAAAAAAACATGGAAAATTTTGAAAAAAAATCATGTTTCATAGTTTGTTAAAATTTTGCAAACAGGTAATTTTTCTGCTTAATTGATATATGCTGATGAGGCGAAACTGGTGGGCACAGATAAGGCGGCACCATTGGGGACAGATAAGGCGGTACTGATGGGCACAGATAAGGCAGCACTGATGGGCACTGATAAGATGGCACTGATGGGCACTGGTAGGTGACACTGATGGGCTCTGGTAGTTGACACTGATATGTGGCACTGTGGGCACTGGTAGGCAGCACTGTTGTGCACTGACAGGTGGCACAGATGAGCAGGCGGCTGCTCTCCTTGATCGGGACCGATGTCCCTCTGACAGCCACCGGTGATGAGCTAATAGCGTGAGGAGAAAAAATAGCCGATTACTGGCTTTATTTACATCACATGATCAGCTGTCATTGACTGACAGCTGATCATGTGGTAAGGGGTCGGGAGCAGGTGGCGCGCAGGCCACTTGAGAACGGGAGGACATCCATGGATGCCCTCCTGGCAAAGTAGGTCCACGCTGTAGTTGTCTTTCAGCTATAGCGCGGATCTGAAGTAGTTAACCACTTGCCTACTGGGCACTTAAATCCCCTTCCTGCCCAGGCCGATTTTCAGAGCTGTCGCACTTTGAATGACAATTGCGCGGTCATACAACACTATACCCTTATGAAAGTTTTATATATTTTTTCATACAAATAGAGCTTTCTTTTAGTAGTATTTAATCACCACTGGGTTTTTTATTTTTTGCTAAAGAAACAAAAACAATAATGTTTTTTGTAATTTTGTTGCAAACAGGTAATTTTTCTCCTTCACTGATGTGCGCTGAGGCTGAACTGATGAGGTGGCATGGATAGGTGACACTGGTGGGCACTGATAGGTGGGCACTGATTAGCTGCACTGGTGGACACTGATGCAAGGACCAATGTCCCTGTAACAGGTGCCAATTACCTGCTTTCTGCTTCTCACCTCACGCTGATCGTTAGGAGAGAAAAAGACGATAACCGGCTTGTTTACTTCTGTGATCAGCTGTCATTGGCTGACAGCTGATCACGTGGTAAAGGTCCTTCTCTGATTGTGATCAGCCGAGTCCGAAGGACTCAGCAGTCACAATGCATGCAGCGCACGCGCCCTAGGTGGCGCGAAAGCAGTGTGAACATGAGAAGACGTCTATTGCCGCTCTCCCGGCACTGGAAGCCTGCGATGTAGCCGTCATTTGGCTATAGTACGGGCGGAGAGTGGTTAAACGGTTAGTTCACCTTTTTGCCAAAAAAATTTAAGATGATCAACAAGCCAACATCCTCCCCATCCACAAGCATTTAGTTGATTTGATGATTGTTACTGCTGTCCATGCTAGCCAATAAATTAGACTGGGCATTTGGAAATTGCTTGTTCCTGCTTCCCTCTTCCAGGACTGTGGAAGTTCTCATTGTAAAGGTGGTTACAAGCTGGTGCTGACCAATGACTTGCAAAGACAGGCTCTAGGCCAGTGGTCTGAAAGTACCGGCCCGCGGACCATTTGCAGCCCGCGGACTGGTTGAAAATGGCCCGCAGGCAGGGTGGGGGGTGCCGCGGAAGTGGAGGGAGTAGATTTCCTTCACATGCAGAGTAGCGCAGGAAGCGTCTCTGTCATAAATTCACTTCTCAGTCTCATGCTGCGGCTGCTCCTCGCCCCCCGGCGCCCCCCCTCTCTTCTCGTCCAATCACATTTGCTTGTGATATCACCTGGGATGGACGAGAAGAGAGGGGGGGCTGCCGGGGGGGGCGGGGAGCAGCCGCAGCGTGAGACTGAGAAGTGAACTTATGACAGAGACGCTTCCTGCGCTACTCTGCATGTGAAGAAAAAAACAAGTAAAGTAAACGCTGACATGTGCCGTGATTGTGCCCTGATTGTGCCCCATGTACCCTGAATGTGCCCCCTGTACCCTGAATGTGCCCTGATTGGGCCCCCATGTACCCTGATTGTGCCCTCATGTACCCTGATTGTGCCCCATGTACCCCGATTGTGCCCCATGTACTTTGATTGTGCCCCATGTACCCTGATTGTGCCCCATGTACCCTGAGTGTGCCCCATGTACCCTGATTGTACCCCATGTACCCTGATTGTGCCCCCATGTTGCCCCATGTACCCTGATTGTGCCCCATGTACCCTGATTGTGCCCCATGTACCCTGCTTGTGCCCCCATGTACCCTGATTGTGCCCCCATGTGCCCCATGTACCACGATTGTGCCCCCATGTACCCCGATTGTGCCCCATGTACCCCGATTGTGCCCCATGTACCCTGATTGTGAAGTCATGTGCCCCATATACCCTGATTGTGCCCTCATATGTCCCATGTACCCTGATGTGCCCCATGTACCGTGGATGTGCCCCATGTACCGTGGATGTGCCCCATGCACCCTGATGTGCCTTAATGTGCCCCATGCACCCTGATGTGCCTTAATGTGCCCCATGTACCCTGATGTGCCCCATGTACCCTGGTGTGCCCCATGTGCTCTGATGCGCCCCATGTACCCTGATGTGCCCCATGTACCCTGATGTGCCCCATGTGCTCTGATGCGCCGTATGTACCCTGATGTGCCCCATGTGCTCTGATGTGCCCCATGTACCCTGATGTGGCTGATGTGCCACATGTACCCTGATGTGCCCCGATTGTGCCCCATGTGCTCTGATGTTCTCCATGTACCCTGATGTGCCCCATGTACCCTGATGTGCTGGGCTCTGTACCCTGATGTGCTGGGCTCTGTACCCTGATGTGCTGTGTCCTGTGCCCTGATGTACTATGCCCTGATATGCCATGTGCCTTGTCCTGATGTGCCATGCCCTGTACCCTGATGTGGCCTGTTGTGCTGTGCCCTGATGTGCTGTGCCCTGATGTGCTGTGCCCTGTACCCTGATGTGCGCTGTGCCCTGTACCCTAATGTGCGCTGTGCCCTGTACCCTGATGTGCGCTGTGCCCTGTACCCTGATGTCCTGGGCTCTGTGCCCTGATGTGCTGGGCTCTGTACCCTGATGTGCTGGGCTCTGTGCCCTGATGTGCTGTGCCCTGATGGTGAGTGGTCAGTGTGTAGTGTAGTGGTCAGTGGGGTGTGTAGTGGTCAGTGGGGTGTGTAGTGGTCATTGTGTAGTGTAGTGGCGAGTGTGTAGTGTAGTGGTGAGTGTGTAGTGTAGTGGTGAGTGTGTAGTGTAGTGGGGAGTGTGTAGTGTAGTGGTCAGTGTGTATTGTTCAGTGGTCAGTGTGTATTGTTCAGTGGTCAGTGTGTAGTGTGCAGTGTAGTGGTCAGTGTGTAGTGTGCAGTGTAGTGGTCAGTGTGTAGTGTGCAGTGTAGTGGTCAGGGTTAATAATGTGTCCGCTCACACCAGTGCTGGGGGTTAATAATGTGTTCGCTGACACCAGTACTGTTGTTTTTGAAGTTTGAAAGTTTGTATGCGGCCCCCCATGGGATATGAAAACTTGTCTTGTGGCCCTCAGGTCATTTGAGTTTGAGACCCCTGCTCTAGGCTAAGTACTGGATTTTTTCATGGGTGGCATGGATGGCAAAAGATAGTCATTGTAATAGTGCAGCCAGTGAAGGGGGGGGGGGGGTTAGTTTTTGAGGGTCTTGTGAGTTAGGCTGAAGTAATTAGCACTTTCGCCTAGCAGCACTAGGGTTGTTGGTTCCAATCTCAACCATGGCACTACCTGCTTGGAGTTTGCATTTTGTTCTCCCTGTGCATGCATGGGTTTCCTCCCACAATCCAAAGATATGCTGGTAGATTAACTGGCTCCTGACTAAATTGGCCCTAGTATATGTATGAAGAAATATGAGATTATGTGAATGTGACCTTAGATTGTAAGATTCTTGTCTGAACATTGACCACTATTCTAACACATGAATAGTCTTTGATCTAAACCATTCCATTGTAGTGCTGGTTGTAAGTTTAGGGTCATTGTCCTGCTGGATGGTGAACCCCCGCCCTAGTCTCAAGTCTTTAGCAGACTCTAACAGGTTTTCTTCTAAGATTTCCCTGTATTTGGCTCCATCTATCTCCCCATCAACTCTGACCAGCTTCCCTGTCCCTGCTGAAGAAAAGCATCCCCACAACATGATGCTGCCCCCACCATGTTTCACGGTGGGAATGGTGTGTTCAGGGTGATGTGCAGTGTTAGTTTTACATAGCGTTTTGCTTTTAGGCAAAAAAGTAAAATTTTGGTCTCATCTAACCAAAGTACCTTCTTCCACATGTTTTCTGTGTCCCCCAAATGGCTTCTTATGGCTTTCTTTCAACAATGGCTTTCTTCTTGCCACTCTTCCATAAAGGCCAGATTTGTGGAGTACTTGACTAATAGTTGTCCTGTGGACAGAATTTCCCATTTGAGCTGTGGATCTCTGCAGCGTCTCTAGAGTTTCCATGGGCCTCTTGGCTACTTCTCTGATTAATGCTCTCCTTGATCGCCCTGTCAGTTTAGGTGGACCGCCATGGATTGGTAGGTCTGCAGTTGTGCCATACTCTTTCCATTTTTGGGTGATGGAGAGGTTTAAAGCCTGTTTTTTTTATAGCCTAACCCTGCTTTAAATTTCTCAGCAACTTTATTCTTGACCTATCTGGTGTGTTCCTTGGCCTTCATGATTGATGTTGTTTGTTCACGAAGGTTCTCTAACAAACCTCTGAGGGCTTCACAGAACATCTGTATTTAAACTGAGATTAAATTACACACAGGTGGACTCTATTTACTACTGTGACAGGAAGTCAGGTAAATCTGTGGGTGTTGTCACAGACGGGACATACATTTCTGCCTTGTTTAGACAATACACCAATTGTTATTAGGCGTCGGCTGCAAAAGTAGCCAGAAAAGGTCCAAGGGCGTTGGAAAACTTCAGCTGTTCAGAATGAGGCAATTAAGGCCTCTATAAGTAATCCAGAGGATTACCACTGATTTGCTGCATCCTGAGGCTTTGTGAATAAGGAGAGCAGTGTACTGAAAGTCTTCTGAGGAGGTGATTGATTGTTCTGTGTGATAAAAATCAAAAGACTATTGTTTTTCTGCTGTATGACCAGCAGTGTCTTCCCAGCACTAGGCTAAGCCAGACTCCATAGATAGGTTCCTGTGTGGTGAAGATAGACGCCTCAAGTGACCAGGGTTTATTTTATGTTTGATTTTGTTTATGCTTGCTTGGATGCTTGCACTTGTTTCCAGCAAGATGGAAGAATAAACCAAAATCTTTGTTTTCACCGTCTTTGACTGCCTGTCTGTATAAATTCAGTGTGTAGTGAACCCATCCAAGGGGTCACACACCCCGCTACCGAGCTAACCCCTTACACATGGTGGAGTGCCACGGGCAGTTAAAGTAAACCCCTTACACATGGAGGAGATACTAAAACAGCTGGCTTTAACAAATGCAAATCAACAACAGGCAAATGCAAATCAACAACAGACGAATGCAGGTTTGCAGCGGAGCCTTGCAGCTCAACAACAGGCTCACTCAGCTCAGTAACAGGCTCACCAAGAGAGCATTGCAGGCTTGGAACAGAGACACCAGCAGCAAATGGAGGCCTAAAACAGCTTCAGAGACAGCAGACCGAGGCTGGGAGTCAGGCCAGTAACATATCAGCAGCGGAAAGAGAGAGTTGGCCTAAAGACCAGTGGGCTGGTCTAGTGGCCCCCCTATTATCTGGAGAAGCCCAAAAGGCATATTTTGATTTGGAGCTTGCAGACGCAAAAAACTATGATCGATTAAAAGAGGAAAAATTGGCAAGTTTCGGTGTAACCCTGGATGTCCGTGCTCAGCGGGTCAACAATTGGAGTTATCAGCAGAGGAAGCCACCTCGGTCGCAGATGTATGACCTCATCCATTTGGCTAGGAAATGGCTGCAGCCAGACACTCTGTCCTGACCAAAAGTTTTGGAGCGAGTAGTCATGGACAAATTTCTTAGGTCTCTTCCTAACACCCTGCAAAAAAGGGTGAACCATGGTGGTCCAGAAACCGCAGACAAACTTGTAGACCTGGTCGAAAGGTACTTAACAACAGAGAATTTGTCCTCTGCCACCAGAGACGCACAGACTTTTCACCCCAAGACCAGACCCTCCCCACCTATAGGTAAGACTGCATCAAGGGATGGGGGTGGAGAGAGGTACCAAGGAGCAACTAGAGGAATTATCGGGACTACTGCTAATGTTTGGCGAGAGCGGCCTGGAAGACCCATCCCACAGGAGAGGACCAGAAGGTTGATTTGTTACCGTTGCCGGGAAGAGGGACATATAGCAGCGGTTTGCCCAGCGGGTGATGAACCCATGCAGTGTGACTTTCTGACAGAGAGACGTCAGTCCCTTTTTGCAACCACATGCACTGCAGTAAAGGGAAATGAGAAACCTTTATATAGAATGTGCTTAGATGGTAAAAATGTTGTGGTATTGTTGGATTCAGGTAGCCTGGTCACCTTAGTGAAAAGTGATCTAGTGGTGGGAAAAACCTTACATCCTAGAAAAATGGCTGTAGTTTGTGTACATGGGGACACTCGAGAATATCCGGTGACTACGGTTTCCTATGAAACCTCCCTCGGTAACTTGTGTCACTAGGTGGGTTTAGTTCCCAAACTGCCACATGACGCCATTGTGGGAAGGGATTTCCCAAAATTCTGGGAACTCTGGGACTGCCCAGATTCCCCAGTAGGTGGTTCTTCTGAGTCTGAACCATCTACTCCAGAAACCTACAACTGTGAGAATTTTCCGGAGTTTCCATTCTCAGTATTAGCAGGGAAAACACCAGTCCCTAGGGAGGAGCCTGCTACCTCAGAAGAGGAACAGCGGCCGATAGGGTTTGATGACCTCGAGGTGCACAGAGAAAATGTTGTCACTGAGCAATTGAGGGACCCCACATTGCTAAGAGCCCGGGAGAATATAGTGAAGATAGATGGGGAGTTAGTTAACCCTGACGAGAGAATTGCCCTCCCTTACTTCATTATTGAAAGAGACCTGTTATATCGAGTGTCACAGAGGATAGAGGACACCATTAAGCAACTGGTAGTGCCTAAACTGTACCTGCAAGATGGTTTTGGAACTGGCCCATGGGCACATTCTTGGGGGACATTTGGGAGCAGAGAAAACCCGGGAGAAGATCACCCAGAGGTTTTATTGGCCTGGGATCACTAAAGAAGTGGAATTGTACTGCTCTTTCTGTCCAGTGTGTCAGATTACTGCACCCATGCCACATTTCCGCAGTCCGTTGGTACCCCTGCCCATTATCGAGGTCCCTTTTGAGAGGATCGCCATGGACTTGGTTGGCCCCTTACTGAAGTCCACTAGAGGGCACCAGCACATCTTGGTAATAATGGACTATGCCACCCGGTACCCAGAAGCGATTCCTCTCTGAAACACCTCTGCTAAAACAATTGCCAAAGAGTTATTTCAGGTTTTCAGCCGTGTGGGTCTTCCTAAAGAAGTCCTAACTGACCAGGGCACCCCGTTTATGTCCAGGGTGACCAAAGAACTTTGTAAACTCCTGAAAGTGACCCAATTACGTACATCAGTATATCACCCTCAAACAGACGGGTTAGTGGAAAGGTTTAATAAAACCTTAAAACAAATGTTGAGGAAGGTGGTGGATAAAGCCGGAAAGAATTGGGATTATCTGCTCCCTTATCTGATGTTTGCAATAAGAGAGGTTCCCCAATCGTCCACAGGGTTCTCTCTCCGTTTGAGCTACTATATGGGAGGCAACCCCGGGGCCTACTTGACATTGCCAGGGAAACATGGGAGAGTGACAGTTCCCCTCATCGAAGTGTGATTGAACATGTGGCCCAAATGCAAGATAGAATTGCCCAAGTGATGCCGATTGTGAAGGAACATTTAGCCCAAGCGGCTCAACAAAGGATTTACAATCGTGGGGCCCAGGTCCCTTCCTTTGCACCTGGTCATAGGGTGTTGGTACTGGTCCCCACGGTCGAAAGTAAATCCCTAGCCAAATGGCAGGGTCCATATGAAGTGTTGGAAAAAATAGGCGTGGTGAATTATAAAATTAGCCAACCGGGAAGACGAAAACCTGAGCAGCTCTATCACGTGAACTTGCTGAAACCATGGAAGGATAGAGAGTCCTTGGTCGCTAAGACTACCCGATTTTCTGCTCCATTTAACCTGGCTGTCCCTGAAGTTGGGATAGCGGAGACTCTATCCAAAACTCAGCAACAGGAGGTTAAAGAATTTGTGCTCCATAATAAGGAGAAGTTTTCAGACCTGCCAGGTTGGGTCTCCGGAGTTGAACATGACATTATCACCACACCAGGGGATAAGGTCAAGTTGAAGCCTTATAGAATTCCAGAAGCCCGGCGAGAGGCAATTCGCCAGGAAGTAAAACAAATGCTTGAGCTGGGGGTGATAGAAGAGTCAAATAGTGATTGGTCCAGTCCCATTGTCTTAGTGCCCAAACCAGATGGAAGTTGGCGGTTTTGTAATGACTTTCGCTGCCTGAATAAAATCACTAAGTTTGACACCTATCCTATGCCCCGCATAGATGAAGTGATTGATCGCCTAGGCACTGCCCGGTACATGACAACGTTAGACCTGACCAAGGGTTATTGGCAAATTGCTCTCTCGGAGTCGGCCAGCGAAAAAACAGCATTTGTAACTCCAGATGGATCTTTCCAATATCGGAGGATGCCTTTTGGGTTACAGAATGCTTCCGCCACATTTCAACACACCATGGATAAGACCCTTCGGCCTCATCGAGCCTATGCTGCTGCATACCTCGATGACGTTGTCATCCACAGTGAGGATTGGGAATCACACTTGCCAAAAGTTCAGGCTGTGTTGGATTCCATCTGGAAAGCCGGGTTTACAGCCAATCAAAAAAAATGTACCCTTGGGCTAGAAGAGGCGAAGTATCTGGGGTATACCATTGGAAGAGGTCTAATCAAGCCCCAAATAAATAAAGTTGAGGCTATTCAGGATTGGCCACGTCCCACCAACAAGAAACAGGTTCGTGCATTTTTGGGGATCGCGGGCTATTATTCCCGCTTTATCCCCCATTTTGCCTCACAGGCTGCTCCCCTGACCAATTTGACCAAAGGGAAGGAGTCTGTAATGACCAAATGGACTCCCGAAGCAGAAACAGCTTTTCAGGCTTTAAAACAGGCCTTATGTAGTCAGCCAGTTTTAAATTCGCCTGATTTTTCACGGGACTTTTTTCGGTTCAGACAGATGCGTCAAATGTGGGCTTAGGAGCTGTACTGTCTCAGATTATCAAGGGGGAGGAACACCCTGTTATGCACCTCAGCCGAAAGTTGAAGGCCCATGAGGAGAATTATGCCACCATTGAGAAAGAATGTTTGGCGGTGAAATGGGCTTTGGATTCTCTCCGGTACTACCTCGTGGGTAGACAGTTTGAACTGGTGACGGATCATGCCCCATTGAAGTGGATGGCACAGAACAAAGAGACCAATAGGAGAATAAATAGGTGGTTCCTGACCCTCCAGGAATTTAGTTTTGTGGTAATGCATCGCCCCAGTGCTAAAATGGGAAATGCAGATGGGTTGTCCTGAGTGCATGCCTGCCTGGCAACCTGTGTCCCAACCCTAGGGTTGAAACAAGACGGGGGGTATGTGACAGGAAGTCAGGTAAATCTGTGGGTGTTGTCACAGACAGGACATACATTTCTGCCTTGTTTAGACAATACACCAATTGTTATTAGGCGTCGGCTGCAAAAGTAGCCAGAAAAGGTCTAAGGGCGTTGGAAATCTTCAGCTGTTCAGAATGAGGCAATTAAGGCCTCTATATATAATCCAGAGGATTACCACTGATTTGCTGCATCCTGAGGCTTTGTGAATAAGGAGAGCAGTGTACTGAAAGTCTTCTGAGGAGGTGATTGATTGTTCTGTGTGATAAAAATCAAAAGACTATTGTTTTTCTGCTGTATGACCAGCAGTGTCTGCCCAGTACTAGGCTGTGCCAGACTCCATAGATAGGTTCCTGTGTGGTGAAGATAGACGCCCCAAGTGGCCAGGGTTTATTTTATGTTTTATGTTTATTTTGTTTATGCTGTTTGGATGCTTGCACTTGTTTCCAGCAAGATGGAAGAATAAACCAAAATCTTTGTTTTCAACCGTCTTCGACTGCCTGTCTGTATAAATTCAGTGTGTAGTGAACCCATCCAAGGGGTCACACACCCCGCTACCGAGCTAACCCCTTACACTACTTAGGTGACTTCTGAAGGCAATTGGTTCCACTAGATCTTAGTTAGGGGTATTAGAGTAAAGGGGGCTGAATACAAATGCACGCTACACTTTTCACATATTTATTTGTTAAAAAATATGAAAACATTTAGCATTTTTCTTCCACTTCCCAATTATGTGCCACTTTGTGTTGGTCTATCACATAAGATCCCAATAAAATACATTTACGTTTTTGGTTGTAACATGATTATGAATACTTTTTCAAGGCACTGTAAATGTGCAAAAATGCAAACATGCCATTACACCTGCATATGTGTGAACAGAACACTAGTTTAAATTGATTTTAAATAGCTATAATCTATGTTTTCTTCCAACATCTTGTAGAGTTCAGCAAGCTCAGTCTTGTCTTTGTGCAGTTGTTGGTCTTGTTTTATCTTGTCTTCTTGTGATCATCACACTCACTGAATATGTAGTGCAAAGAAAAGTTGGTTAAAAGTTTAATGAATATTCAATGTACTGTAACTATAGTAGATTGCTTATTAAACTGACCTATCAATAACTTTACAAGTCTGCATGAAAAAACTCATAACATGTAACAATACAAAACAACAATATATTTTTTTTAAAGTTCAACTTTATCATTAAAAAGGCAGTTACTGAAATTCAGTCAAGTGACCTTGCCAAAGCTGAGATGATGTCATCAGTCTGCTGCTGGCAGGAGAAAGCATTTTCTTAGTCTCTTCACACCCATTATTCAGACTGCAACATTGTAACTTTGTAGCAAGTCACAAGGTAAGAGGCTCTTGCAGGGGGCTATGTGTGTGAGGCCCCGTACACACGACCGAGGAACTCGACGTGCCAAACACATCGAGTTCCTCGGCGAGTTCAGTGTGGAAGCCGCCGAGGAGCTTGGCGGGCCGACTTTCCTCATTGAACAACAAGGAAATAGAGAACATGTTCTCTTTTCGGCCCGACGAGTTCCTCGACGGGTTCCTCGCTGAAAAGTGTACACACGACCGAGTTTCTCGGCAGAATCCAGCTCTGACCGAGTTTCTGGCTGAATTCTGCAGAGAAACTCGGTCGTGTGTACGGGGCCTCAGACATTTGTGAACACAGCCCAGAACTACATAGGTTCTGGAATTTATATAATAAACACAAATAGATAACGCACTGGTGTGACTAGTGATTTTTAAACACAGCTGCTGGCAATCAATAGTAAGACAAAAAATAAATAAACACATACTGTACATCGTATATGTTGAAAATAAATTGCTACAAACAAATGTCCATATCAAAATGAAATATGGCAAAGGTGAATAAAGGTGAGTATATGAAATAGTTCAAATCCAATATGCATCTTGAGGAAAACATCACTGATATCTTGCTACTTCATAATTGTAGTCACCTCGTGAGCTCTCACCATTTTACCATCTTACCAGACTAAAATGGTCCCAGATGGTGTCCTATGCAAAGAAACACGTTAGGCGGAACCTACACACACAACACCGACAAGCTTCTTTGGAGTTGGAACCCTTGCTGTACAGCTTTAAATTGTGACTTTTTATGTGCTTACCTGCTTTTTATCATGTAAGTAGAATGTGTACCATGTGTTTACACATAGGTGTGCGCAGCCTATGGCATTAGGGTGTGCACACCAAAGCTCAAACACACATGCGTGTGTAATATACCGTATATGGCAGTGGGCAAGTCAGTAGGGCTTTGTCAGCAGGGCAGAGATTGGTGTCAGTGTCTTTGTATTATTATTATTTATTTTTATTTTTTATTTTTTATATATATATATATATATATATATATATATATATATATATATATATATATATATATATATATATATATATATATATATGAGCCCTGTTGGGGGGCTTTGGTGAAATATCAGTGGTCTAAACAGATCCCTGATGTCTAACTTTTGAGACAGAGAAAGGGACTGAGGACAGAGATTCCCCAGTCCCATTCTCTGCAGCCAGGCAGCAGGGGGAATCTGCACAGTACAGGGTGATTAGGGTGTGCCCAGGCACACCTTACACCCTATGTGCGCACACCTATGTGTTTACATTAAAGTTTATAGCCAATTTACAGTATGTGACTTTCCTTGCTTTGATTACATGGGGACACTCGATTATATATATGGTCACCATTGTCTCTATCAATTTTGGAGAGAAAGCCAGTCTAATATATTGGAACCAATAGGTGTGAACTAAACATTCCCGATGAAAGTGTTTACAACAGGCGAATCAGACTCTGTAGTGGGATCATTTTAGTCTGGTAAAACTTTTGTTTGTAGCCATTTATTTTCACTATATTAGCATGGCAACATATATAATATATCTGGAATTTATATGAGTCATCGCTTACACTAGTTTCACACTTCCACATTTTATGCAGGCAATGTTTACATGGGCACGGCAGCCTATTCAAATGAATAGCCTACTGTGAGTGCACGTGGGTGCCATCAGGGCTTGTGCAAAAAAAAAAGGTGCATGCACCTTTTATAAAACACGCCCACAGGGAAATCGCATGGTCATTTTAACTATGCGATTTCCCTGTGGTTCCTGCAAACGCACTGTGTGCTGAGATGCACGTGGGTGCCATCAGGGCTTGTGCAAGAATTTTTGACACCCTAGGCGAAACCTAATTTTCCCGCTCCCTCATTGGCTCTGCCCATGACTCTACCCACTTCACCCTGTATATGTATACGATGAAGGTGGCAGGGGTGGAGATTTTTGCCGCGCCTCTCCACCTATTTCTTCAGCCGTGGTCTGCAGGCCCACACCTGCGCCTCTGGACCCGGCCTAAAGGCAAATAGTAATGGCAATGGCTCGCTTCCTCACGCCAGTTGGGGATGCAAGTATATAGACAGACTAGGGCTGTATAGGGGCAGGCTAAGGTAGTATATGGACAGGCTAATGCCGCGTACATACGATTGGAAATCCCAACAAGAATTGCGACTGAATTTTGGCTCAAACTTGTGTTGCATACAAACGGTCACACAAATGTTGTCTGAAATTCCGACTGTCAAGAATGCGGTGACGTACAGCACTACGAGCCAAAAAAAATTAAGTTTAATGATTCCAAGAATGTGCCAAATTGATTCCGAGCATGAGTGTTTTTTTGTGCGTCGGAATTGCAACTTTTCTTGTCAGAAATTCCAACCGTGTGTACGTGGCATAACTTTGTAACTGCCTATCCATATAAGCAGACAGATACACTGACAATGCTTTACAGGCTCCTAGTAAAAATAATAATAAATGCACATTTTTTTTATCCGCAAAAAGATCTGAATTTATTATTTTTTTACAAAGGTGAACTTGAACCTCCACACCTCAAATCACCCCAATTCCTGTATTTTCAGGCCTCAGATCACCACAATTTGTCCACTATCACACCTCAGATCACCCCAATTGCTTCATCACTGTAGTCCTCTGCACACCTGTTCATCACTGTATCACCCTGAATGCCTGTTCCCCTCTGCACCCCCCCCCCCCCCCCACACACACACACCTCTGTTCCCCATTGTATCCCCCTGCACCTCTGTTCCCCACCCACACATCGGTTCACCTCTGTACCCCCCCCCCCACAAATCTGTTCCCCACCCCCAACTCCCCCTCACATACACATCTGTTACCCTATGTATCCCCCAACCCCCCCCCCCCCCCACACACACACACATCAGTTTCTCTCTGTAACCCCAACCCCCCCTTCACATCTGTTCCCCTCTGCACCCCAACCCCCCCACACACATCAGTTCCTCTCTGTACACCCCCTGCACATCTGTTCCCCTCTGTACCCCCCAACCCCCCCCCCACATAAGTTTCTCTGTAGCCCCCCAACCCCCCTGCGCATCTGTTCCCCTCTGTACCCTCCAACCCCCACACGCACATCTGTTCCCCTCTGTACTCCCACACACACACATCAGTTCCTTACTGTAACCCCACCCCCCCCCCCACCCCCCTGCACATCTGTTCCCCTCTGCATACACTGTGCAATGCAGTATAAACTTGACAGCAAATTCAACCATTCTTTTTAATAAGAAGGGCTTCCATCTCACCCGCCCTGGCCGGTTCCATGTATCATGCAGGCACTTTCGGACTGGCCCGCTGCTCATTATCCTGGCACTCTCCCCTCCTGTTCTCACTGCAGCTGCTAGGGAGGCACTGCAGGCTGGGGATAGAGTGGTCCTGGAGAGCTCAAGAAAAGCAGGCTTACAGAACGGGGGATGCTGAGGGCGAATTGTTTCTTCACAGAGTCCGGGGATGTCTTCACATGCGCATTTTACCGTCCCACCTAGCCTGGCGCCATAAGGCACCTATGCTGCCTTATGTATGGTGATGCCGGCTCTGCAGGTATTCTATAAATCTGGCGCTGGATTCTACCCTGACGCTCTAGGCAGCTGCCTGACCTGCCTATTGCTAGCATCGGCCCTGGTAACCAGAGGCAATTCAAGCACAGGGAGAACATGCAGACTCCATGCAGGTAGTGTCCTGATTGGAATTTAAACCAAGGACTCCAGAACTTCATGGCAGAAGTACTAACCATTAAAAAATACCACCATCACCACAGAGGACTAAATAATATCATTTTAGAAAGTTTACAGCTAACTTAGACAAAAACCTAATGCTCTCATTCAGTTAGATCAGTTTTATGGTATTAATAAAGATTCACTGTATTTCAGGGGCGGGCCCGTCCTTTAAGGGTGCACGGGCGCCACCTCCAACTATAAATGCATCCTGCCCCTTGCAGTTGCTTCCTCTGTGCATGGCCCCACCCACTTTAGTGACAGCTGCAATGCTGGAGCTTAGATAATTTATACACCACCACCCACTTCTCCCAACCTGACATACATTGATCCCCAGCGATTTCCCTGTTAACAACCCCCTACCTACACAAATCATGCATGTCACTATCCCTCAGCCAAAAGACATCACTCACTGGTCATCTTCCACCTCCTTCCCAGCTTTACACATATCACTTGTAAGAAAATAAATGGCTGCACATCCAGGAATTTCGATTGCCTTTTATTGTTCAAAGTGGTAACACCAAAGACACCAACACGAGGTCACGTAGACACATTTTACGCGTACATCTTGTGCTTAACACACATTCACTGGAAACTTCATACCCCTCGTCTCCATCCGTCCAGCCAACAGGCATTGCTCACCAGTAATTTTCCAAACCCCAGCTGACGCATATCATTTACTAGCCACTTCCCAACTCCTCAGTTCAGGCCACTTTCCAACTCCAGCTGAAAAAAAGAAAATAAAATCCACCCCCCCCCCCCCAACCTCCACTTACCCAACATAGCTACCTGGTTGCCCAAAAAGACATCCCTTCCCAACTGAAACCCCCCACCAACAAATATTCCTTCTTGGGCGCCTCACTCCCCCATTCCCCTACACAGATCCCTCCCAAGCAGCTCCACACAGACATGGCTGCATGGGGGGAGACATGGCTGCATGGGGGGAGACATGGCTGCATGGGGGGGGGGGACATGGCTGGATGGGGGGGAGACATGGCTGGATGGGGGGGGAGACATGGGGGGGGGAGACATGGCTGGATGGGGGGGGAGACATGGCTGGATGGGGGGGGAGACATGGCTGCATGGGGGGAGACATGGCTGGATGGGGGAGACATGGCTGGATGGGGGGGGGGAGACATGGCTGCATATGGGGGACATGGCTGCATATGGGGGACATGGCTGGATATGGGGGGACATGGCTGGATATGGGGGGACATGGCTGGATATGGGGGGACATGGCTGGATATTGGGGGGGGACCCCCTCCTGCTGAAAGACATCCATCCCCGACTGCCTCGAAGATTACAAATATTTCTCCCAGTTTGCTTATTCCTCCCAGTTTGTCTGAGGGCGGACAGTACGGTCACAATACAAATTAATACAGGAAGAATCATACCCTCCACATTCGTCACTTTTACATACTTCCTGCTATCAAACCCTCCTATCCTCTCCTCTCCCATAAAAAAAAGGGGGGGGATTTGGGAATTTGGGACTTTGAATGAAGCCATGGCCAGGTAAGGTCATGTGCCTCAGTTACCCACACTGCCTGTCAAAGGAGTGAAAATAAAGATATTTTAATAAATGCAAAAAATGTATAAAACTATTATAAAGGATATGGTACCTACTTCTGTAGTTCAGTCCTTCGAACCAAGATGTTTATTCCAGCTTGCGGCTCAACTTTTTTTTTCTTCAGATAATACTGCATGAGAGGGCTGTGCCCATTTAGGTTAAAAGCCATGCATGTAAATTCTGGTTCACAAAATGTTGGATGAGACTACAAGATGAAGACATTAAATTAATAAATATAACATTCAGGTAAATCCTTTATATATTTTACCCTCACACACAAAGTCAATTTGGACTTGAAAAAAAATGCCTCCCATCAGGAAACAGCAACATGTGTATTATATTAGTTTAAACAACATAAAAATTATTGTTTAATTATTATTAATAACATGTAATGGTAAAACCAACCTTTTGTTTAGAATTCTTCCTAGGCTTCATATTGTAACAGGTAGTTACCAGTATCTGTTCTTTGGAGGGATACAGGTCAAAAAAAGAAGAATCTGTAGGATATAAAAATTAAGATATACAGTATATGTGTGTCAGAGCATTGTATTGGGTGAAAATACATTCTTGTGTTAGCTACTGTGCAGTGGCGGCTGGTGGTATAATTCTGGGGGGGTGACAAACAGTGCACCCCACCCACAAACACCCCCCCTCCCATCCAGTCGGTAACGGTTCCCAGCCTGGCACTTACCCCATCTATGGCGGCTTCCCCTAGCTTCTCCTCCTCTGCATCTCATCGTCTCTGCCCTCCTCCTCCTAGGCCAATTGGAACGCTTCTCCGTTCAGCCAATCAGGAAATGGGTCTCAAGGCCCGCTTCTTGATTGGTCGGGAGGTGAATCAGTGTGAAAATAGCGAGTATTCATTCATTTTTCATTCACTATTGTCACACAACTGGGTGGGCTTGCAGTGCTCTGCAGCCCAGCGCCCACCCCATTTTTGAAGCCTTTGCTTCAAAAAAATAAAACCCAGACTGGAATCCATGCGTCCGGCACCCCGCATGTAGATTAGAAGGCTGGACGCATGGATAGGGGGGGTCAACGCCCGTGCACCCTGTATGGACGGGCCGCCACTGCTACAGTCATCTGTGATCTGAAAAAGAAAGTGGAAAGTTTTTTCAAGTGAAAAAACTGTAGGAAGTGTGCTGCCTTCCAGTAAAAATGTGAAGAAGTCTATGGGAGTCAGCCTACTTGCTTTGTCACAATAACAAAAAAAGCAGCGCTCAATGGGTAAAGTCATAAGACTTTACCCATTGAGGGCTGCTTTTTTTGTTATTGTGTTCCTGTGCCCATCCTCCAGTGGTTGGCGGCTGCACGGGGCATAGAGTATCTTATTTTCAAAGATTGGACTGTGTCACGCTTGACATTGTTGTAGCGCCAAAAAGGGACTTTGTTTTTACTTGCTTTGTCAGCCCCTTTGTTAGGGGTTGTTTCCTTGCTGTAAGGCTGTGCTCTAATAGAAACGGCAATGTTCTCTAAATGAAATTGTTTGTTTGCTGCTTAACTGCTATATATCCACTTTTATATCAGCTTATCACCAGAACAAAATGTAATATATACTGCAGATTACTCATCCTTAGATATGGTGGCTAAATTATTTTGTATGCTTTTTTTTTCTTAACCACTTCAGCCCCGGTAGATTTTACCCCCTTCTTGACCAGAGGACTTTGTAAAATTTGTCACTGCGTCAATTTAACTGACAATTGCACGGTCATGCAATGCTATAGCCAAACAAAATTTGAGTCCTTTTTTCCCCACAAATAGAGCTTTCTTTTGGTGCTATTTGATCACCTCTGCAGTTTAAATTGTTTGTGCTATAAACAAAAAAAGAGCGACAGATCGGAGACTTTTGACACATTTTTGGGACCATTGTCATTTATAGAGCGATCAGTGCTATAAATATGCACTGGTTACTGTATAAATGTCACTGGCAGGAAAGGTGTTAACACTAGGGGGCGATGAAGGGGTTAAGCGTGTGTTCCTTCACTGTGTTCTAACTGTGTGAGGAGGGGAGTGACAAGGAGAGATGACAGATCACTATTTCTACTTTGTAGAAACACACGATCTGTCTTCTCTCTTCTGCCACACAAATCCCTGTGCTTGTGCACACAATCGTGTGTGGCCGGTTGATCCTGCGCCATTTGCGTGCCCCCTGGTGGCTCTCCTGGACAAAGCCGAATTTGTGCGGGATTTCGCCCAGGAGAGACATTCTGCCGCAGTATATCTGCGTGAGCCGGTCGGGAAGCGGTTAATTTGCACCTGGTGATCCTGCCAGAAACACACACCTTCTACTTGGGTGGCAATAATCACTCACTGTACAATATCTATGTTACTTCAGGACAGGACTAAAGAACACAAGAATACTATCCTTTCTCTTCTTCTTCATTCCGGGGGGAGGGGAGGAGGTTGTAGTCCAAAAAGATAGCTAAAAACAATGCTAACTGAAGAATGTTAAGCTGTTGGCCTACGAGACTTTGAAGGCACAACATGGTGGTTCACATACTGTATAGACTTCTGGAGGTACAGACAACTTCCCCACTTTTTTTCAGGTAAATGGCCATACTATCAAAGATATATTATCTCTCACTTCTTTTAAACGTCTTTTTATAGCAGAAAAGCCTACACCGCATATGGTTTCCGAACTCTTTAATTAGGCAAATTAGGCGGTCGCCTAAGGCCTCGCGCTCACAGAGGCCCCGCAACTGCCTAATTTGCCTACTGAAGGAAGAGTAGCACTGGCATAGATAGCGTGGGCAGCGGGTGGACCTGCGCTGTCCCTGGGTCCAATGACCCGGCCAGCCGCGGGAGTCGGGACTCTGACAGTGCTGCCTGGCTGCATCGAACATTGAGGGGAAACTCCTGCTACCTCCGCCTGCAGGTCATGTTCTCTTTATCAGCACAGCAGCACTTGATGTCGGGCAGAGTAGAAGACTCCACCTGACACAAGACTTTGACAGAGATGAGGCGCAATTACAGGAACCCTACTCTGTATCTGTGTCCATCCAGCAGCTGAAAGCCCTCCCACCGGCGGACGCTCCCCCCCTTACCCGCTGGACACCGCAGACACAGATACAGAGTATGGTTTCTGTAATTGCTCCCCGTAGCCTCATCTCTGTTAAAGTCTCGTGTCAGGCTGAGTCTTCTACTCTGCCCTAAATCAAGTGCTCCTGTGCTGAAAAAAAGAGAACATGACCTGCGGGGAGAGGTAGCGGGACTCGGGAGCCATGGAAATATGCATCGTGCACAGTGTCGGTGAGTAGAGGGCTGTGCGTGAAAGATAAATTCTGAAAAGTTTTCTTTTTTTTTAATTTTAGAAATTCCGAATTTTTCAATTTCGAATTTTTCGAATTTTCGAATTTTTCAATTTTGTATTTCCGAATTTTTCAATTTCTGAATTTTACATTTTTCATTTATTTTTTAATTTTCGAATTTTTCATTTTCGATTTTTCAAATTTCGAATTTTTCAATTTTCGAAATTTCGAATTTCGAAATTTCTAATTTTTTGCTTTTCGAATTTCGAAATTTTAAATTTTCTAATTTTCTAATTTTTAATTTTTCGAATTTACGAATTTTTAATTTTCGAAATTTCGAATTTATGAATTTTCGAAATTTCTAATTTTCGAAATTCCGAATTTTCGAATTTTTCATTTTCGAATTTTTGACATTTTCGAATTTTTGACATTTTTAATTTTCGAAATTTCAAACTTTTCATTTTCGAAATTTCGAATTTTGGAATTTTTCATTTTCAAATTTTTCAATTTCGTATTTCCGAATTTTTAAATTTCCGAATTTTCAATTTCGAATTTTCGGAAATACGATTTTTTTTTTTAATTTTCGAAATTCCGAATTTTCGAAATTTCGAATCTTTTAATTTTCGAAATTTCGAATGTTTCATTTTTTTTGAGAATTTTCGAATTTTCGAAATTTCGAATTTCGAAATTTCAAATGTTTTACTTTCGAATTTTGAAATTTTCAATTTTCGAATTTTCAATTTTTTTTCCAATTTACGAATTTTTAATTTTCGAAATTTCGAATTTATGAATTTTCGAAAATTTCGAATTTATGAATTTTCGAACATTTCGAATTTATGAATTTTCGAAATTTTCGAATTTTCGAATTTTTCATTTTCGAATTTTTGAAATTTTTCTTTTTCGAAATTTCAAATTTTGAAATTTTTCATTTTCCAAATTTCGAAAATGAAAAATTCGAAAAATAAAAATTTTTCCTAATTTTTGGAATTTCCCCCCCAAAAAAATGTAATTTTTGTTTCATTAGTTTTTCTTTCGAAAATTTCGTTTTTTCCGTTTTATTCGTTTTTTGCGGAAATCCGAAAATTCAGAATTCCGAATTTACGAATTTCCAAATTTCCAAAAAGAGCAAAAAAACGAATAAAACTGATTTTTTTTTTCGATTTTCCCGAATTTCCGAAAAAAAAAAAAACGAAAATAACATAAATGAAAAAAAAACGAATTTTTTGGCAGTGCACATGTCTAGTGACAACAAGTCAGTAATTATGCCCTCCAGGCTGCTCGTAATTTCCTCTGGTGAGTGCCCTATTGTTATATTGCCTTAAACACGTTTTTTTTCCCCTTTCTATCATTTCTTACATATATTGCACATGTTCTCAAGAAGATTACATCTCTTGGATTTGTTTGATATGACATGTTATTTTGTCTTAGTCTTAAATAAAGATTATATAAAAAACAAAAAAAAAACAATGCTCACTGATATCAGTCATGAGAGCCAGAGAGTGTTATCTTTTTACAAGATTTCTGGAAGTATCAACTGTTTTTTTTTTGCACTTTTCCAGCAGTTATAACAACACAATTCTAGCATTGTATTATATCATTTTAATCTCCTGTGAATCCTGATCCTAAAGGCCCGTACACACAATGCGAATTTCGGAAGGGAATTGTCATTCTACGGCCTGTCGTCCGAAATTCTTATCATTCGTATGCTCCTTTTGACATCGGATTTTCATTTTCGTAGGACAAAAGCTGGATGAGCAGACTAGCAAATTTTTGATGAACGACAGACAGCTCAACGTCCGATTTTCGGATTGGCAGTACAGAAATCATCACACAAAAGTCGAAAGTACAAACACGCATGATCGGAATCAAGGAACGACCCGGAAGAGTCTGGTCTTGTAAACTACCGTTCGTAATCAAGAATTAACATTCGTGATGCAGCAATTGATGAAATGTCGAAATGCAGCGCACATTCTCATCTTGTTTAATGGGATAATAATGAAGCTGCTTTGCTGGTGATACTGATGTAATTATGCAAAATTTATTTTAAACAGCATTTGTTTTGTAGTAATATAAATAATATGAATATTATGTTTTTTGGGAAATTTACCACAACACCATTATCCCTGAGTTATTAAGATCAAAGATACAACTATGTTGGTGCCCCTTGTTAATTTTCTATTGTTTTGTTTTTATTGTACCTGTCTACTCGCAAGCTGTCATTTGAAGATCAGGAAAGATCTGAAAATCACAAATCAACGCTCACCAAACTTCTACCAACACAAAATTAGCAGAAGGGGCCCGAAGGGTGGCGCTCGAGAAATTAACTTCCTCTTTATACTCTCCTAGTATGTCACTACGTTCATGTTTGTTGAACGACAATTTGCGGATGGTTAGTATCAGAGCTTTTTTTCTCAAAAAATAGGTGCAGGAACTCAACCACGACCCTATTCAAATTTCACAAACAGTAGAAGGGTCTTAAAGGGGCATTAAATACCAGGATTGCATTACATACAGAGTGTAGAGTTCAGGGGGTTACACACAGAGTGCAGAGCTGTCACTTGTAAACACAGAAACCAGACTTCTGTGCTTACAAGTGATTGTGGTGAGCAGGCACCAAAGGGTCTGAGCCAGAGGTGGTGGAACTGAGTTCCCTCAAGTTCCCCCTGAAAAAAAACCCTGGTTAGTATGCTAGACAAAATGCTGCACACGCGCTTTTGACAAAAATCTGATGTTCTGTCTTACGACAATCGAACCGTGTGTACAAGGATTTAGATTGCTATAATTATCCTGTTATCATGCAGTTCAAGTGTTAAGAAGATCTTGGGTTCTGTCCAAACTTGAAAGGAAGCTGTCATTGCCAGGCCAATCAGCTGCAGACAGTGGTTTTATACACAAGATGCACATCATTGACCTTATATGGCCACATTAGGCCAATGACAGTGACCTAATATGGCCATGAGGTCAATGATGTCACAAGCATCTCCTTCTTATGGTATAATTGCAGCAGGATCCCCATCCCGACTAATTGGTCCGGTACTGACAGCTTCCTTCAGGCTTCTGGGAAACATAGTTTTGGACGGTACCCAAGCTCATCCTTACACAAGAGTAGAACAGCCAAATCGAATATATAATAATCTAAAGGCAAGCGTTATGATGTTATCACTTCTGTACTCATGAACATAACAGTTTCAAGCAGCCAGACATGTACTGGCCATCGGGACTACCAGGAGTTTCCCGGTGGGAAGATAGCTCAGTGGGCCGGTTTCAGTGACAGCCTGTCAAAGTAATGGCTGTGCAGCTCGTGCAGCCATTAATTTGAGCACCGCTGTACAGTGGCGTCACTAAGGGGGGTCTGAGGGGGCAACGACCCCCTCAATATTATAGTGTGCCCCCCAAGTATAATTTATTCATATAACAGCTGGCGCCGCGGCTGTCCAACTGACTTGTCACTTGTCTGTCAGTCTCTGAGCCTCGGAAGTCAGAGCTAGCTGACGTCACATGACGACCGCCGCTGTTGTTTATGGGAGTTGTAGTCCGCAAATTTTGACATTTCATCAATTGCCGTATCACAAATGTTAATTCTAGATTATGAGGCCTTGAGGTAGTCGGAGCTAGCTGGCGTCACGTGATGGCCGCCGCTGTTGTTTATGGGAGTTGTAGTCCTGAGAATTTTGACATTTCATCAATTGCCGCGTCACGAATGTTAATTCTAGATTACAAACGGTAGTTTACAAGACCGAACTCTTCCCAGTCGTTCCTTGATTCCACGCTTGCGGGTTTGTACTTTGGACTTTTGTGTGACGGATTTGTGTACTGACCATCCGAAAATCAGACGTGGAGCCATCGTTCGGCAAAAATTTACTAGCCTGTCATCTAACATTTGTTGTCCGAAAATTGGAAAACAGTTGTCTAAAGGAGCGTACTAACAATAAGAATTTCGGACAACAACCTGTCAAACGACAATCCCCTTCTGATTTTTCGTACCGCGTGTACGAGGCTTTACACGTGTTATTCTAATGGCGTCTGTAATGTTGGGAAATGCATCTTTTTCTCCAAATAAAGAGTTTTTTTTTTTTTTAAAGCTGTTATACTTACAGTGAAATGTTTTTACTTTTTTTTGCGCAATTGCGTATAGTTTATATATTGTTTTTGTGCGTATTTGCAAAATTAAAGTGGGTCGGTCTGGATAAAGTCCAGGGCCAAATTTTTAACAAATCAGCTTACCTTTCCTTTGCTTTTCTTTTTTTCGGGGCATGTCATCTTTTGGCTCCAGTGTGTCATAGTCCCAACTATTATAGCTGCCAGTAGGTGGACATATACCTTTATAATTAAAAACACATGTTATAATATAGTTGTTTAATCCTCTTAAAAAACATCCAGATAGTATGCATACAAACCTCCAAACCACTGCCAAATCACACTACACAGCTGTGTCTTAAAGTCATCTGACTGGAACTGGTGTAAGGACTGAGGAAAGGAGAAACAGAAGCTACTGTATATGGTCTGACTTACAGGTAACGGGAAACTCTGTTTGGAAACAAATTTAACACATGATGATTTAATTAAATTCCACTGTTGGTACAAAAAAAAATCATAACATACAGTATATTTCAATTTTAGTCTTTAAAGCCAGCCTTGCACAAAAAAAATAATCAAAGTAAATGTATTTATTTAGATATCCTCTCCCCTTCATGACAAAATGCTGTAGTAACCTTAAAAAACTGAGAGGAAAAAAAATCAAATACTGTAAATATATTAACACAAGCCCCAGGTTTTACATGCAATATAAAGGAGGGTGCAGTTTGGAACTTTAGATAAGGCACAAAGAGGAACCGGATGTAGACAAGATCATTTATTGTTCAACCATGAACATGACATCATACAGCCAAAATGGATATTGCAATAAATCTTGTATTTGCAAAAACTCAGATAAAACAAAAATTAAACATAAGTGGTACACAATATATGGTAACATTCCGTTATTGCTCCATGTACAAATTCATATAAAACTTCTACAAAAGGAATGAATGTCCTCACAGATGAAGTCATTAAGGTATGCATCTTTGTAAGCTCTACACATTTTGGGGGATAGTACCACCTCATCAGGAGCTGATGCATATGACCATTCTATGAAAATAATATAGAGCATTGAACATATATTAACCCCAATAGCAAAAGTAGATACAGGGGAAAGGGGCATGGAAGGGAAAATGTTGATACTCTCTACTCGAGAACACGACATATTACTGCAGAATACTGAGAGGCCAGGGAGCATCACAAATGTCTCCAACGGGAGCTAAGGTAGGTGAGGCCCCCAGGACAGAGCACAGCCAAAACCTCCCTACCAGGACAAGGAAATTCCTGCTGCCAAGGTTGATAATATCTGATGTGGACTCCAAAATGTCTGTGAAAATGTAACTGACATAAGTATATGGTAAAATACCCATCTGTATGCTAGTAAAAAATATTAAATATTTGATGACAGCAACTAGGAGCCAGATGTTAAAAAGGGGGTATGTGGGTAAGTGCTAGCCATCGATGAACAATATGGCTAGGTGTATAGAAATTGGAAGGATGGAACAGATAGAACAGCTTACGGCCTCCCAGACTATCTGGGAGACGGTGATGGTATGAAAGCAGGGCGATTGAAACCCCACAAAATGTAGGCAAAGTAGCTGTAAGGATCCGGTATGAGCATGTAGAGAGCTGCAACAACCCACAACCAGCAACCACGAACAGCTGAGAAAAACCAAGCCAAGCGGAGATATAAGTAGGCCGACCATCCACTGGGGGTCCACCCACCAGCGTCATGCTGGCGTGGTGGTCGGCCTGTGTTTACCATCTGACGTTTGATGTGGGAGGTATTCTCGCACGCCTTGTGGGCGTCAGTTGCCACTCGGACAGGAGTGCTCCTCCAATTGCACCACACCAGCTGGTGACGCTGGTGGGTGGACCCCCAGTGGATGGTCGGCCTACTTATATCCCCGCTTGGCTTGGTTTTTCTCAGCTGTTCGTGGTTGCTGGTTGTGGCAGCTCTCTACATTCTCATACCGGATCCTTACAGCTACTTTGCCTACATTTTGTGGGGTTTCAATCACCCTGCTTTCATACTATCACGGTCTCCCAGCTAGTCTGGGAGGCCGTAAGCTGTTCTATCTGTTCCATCCTTCCAATTTCTTTACACCTAGCCATATTGTTCATCGATGGCTAGCACTTACCCACATACCCCCTTTTTAACATCTAGCTCCTAGTTGCTGTCATCAAATATTTAATATTTTTTACTAGCATACAGATGGGTACTTTGCCTATATATTTACGTCAGTTAAATTTTCACAGACATTTTGGAGTCCACATCAGATATTATCAACCACGGTAGCGGGAATTTCCTTGTCCTGGTGGGGAGGTTTTGGCTGTGCTCTGTCCTGGGGGCCTCACCTACCTCAGTTCCCGGTGAAGACATTTGTGATGCTCCCTGGTCTCTCAGTATTCTGCGGTGACATGTCGAGTTCTCAAGTGAGTAGAGAGTATCAATGTTTTTCCTTCCATGACCCTTTCCCCTGTATCTACTTTTGCTATTGGGGTTAAAGCGGGAGTTCACCCGAAAAACTATTTTTAACATTACATTGAGGCTCATTTTGTGAAGGGGAATCGGGTGTTTTTTTTTAAATCGAAGCAGTACTTACCGTTTTAGAGATAGATCTTCTCTGCCGCTTCCGGGTATGGTCTTCAGGACTGGGCGTTCCTATTTGATTGACAGGCTTCCGACAGGCTTCCGACGGTCGCATACATCGCATCACGAGTAGCCTGAAAGAAGCCGAATGTCGGTGCGGCTCTATATGGCGCCTGTGCACCGACGTTCGGCTACTTTCGGAGAAAAGTGACGCTCTGTATACGACCATCGGAAGCCTGTCGAAAGCCTGTCAATCAAATAGGAACGCCCAGTCCCGCAGCCCATACCCAGAAGCAGCGGAGAAGATCTATCTCTAAAATGGTAAGTACTGCTTCGATTTAAAAAAAAACACCCGATTCCCCTTCACAAAACGAGCCTCAATCTAATGTTAAAAATTGAGTTTTTGGGTGAACCTCCACTTTAATATATGTTCAATGCTCTATATTCTTTTCACAGAATGGTCATACGCATCAGCTCCTGATGACGTGGCATTATCCCCCGAAACACATAGAGCTTACAAAGATGCATACCTAAATGACTTAATCTGTGAGGACATTCATTCCTTTTTAAGAAGTTTTATATGAATTTGTACATGGAGCAATAATGATAATGTTAGCATATATCGTGTACCACTTATGTTTAATTTTTGTTTTATCTAGGTTTTTGCAAATACAAGATTTATTGCAATATCCATTTTGGCTGTATGATGTCATGTTTATGGTTGATCAATAAGTGATCTTGTCTACATCCGGTTCCTCTTTGTGCCTCATCTAAAGTCCCAAACTGCACCCTCCTTTATATTGAAATTAGGGATGGAGGCGCCTCTCACTCCTAGGTGCTGCATTCAAAGTCCAAACCTTCTTGTCTTTCTCAGGTTCTACATGATGTCCCCAGGCAAAGGTAGCAGTACGATGATACTGCTGGTGAAAGCTAAGTATGCTTCAGCACAATGCAGGAGTGTCGTCACGTGAAAAGTGGGGTATTCAGCATTTATTGAGATCCTGCCACATGGTTACCCTCTGTAATGCGGAAGCAAGGGTAAAGTGGGTATATTTTCTAACAATTTTCTCCACAAGTTTTTTCTTGGTATTATTTTATTTTTACTGCAGAATTTTGGCTTGGGGGCATGATTAGGTAAGCAGACCTTGCATGGTAGTGTAATGCCTTGTTTCCACTGCACGGAACGGTTCGGGTCAGTAAGAATGGAGAGGTTAGAATGGGACCGGTCTATTCTCGTGAGCGCTTCCACTGCAAATCGGACCATCAGGGACCATTCAGGGTTTAGAAAAATGCCTAGCGCGTCCACCAATCAGTGGAATGTATTGTATCTCCGCCCTAATGGAACCGTTCCATTTCCTATGGCCCCACATCTGAAGCAGGACCCAGAATGGTCCGGTACAGTTCGGTTTAATGGCACACTTTCATAATGGAAACACCCAAAATAGCGAACCGTACCGAACCGTACTGAACCGATCCGCTCAGTGGAAACGAGGCATTAGATTTGCTTTAAAGCTGGCAAGAGATGCCTTGTTTCTTTTTTTAACAGCCAGAGGACTGATTGAAAAGACTAATTGGCTGCAATTACTGATCGACAAAAGTTTTCCAACAGTCTGGTTTAACAGAAGTCGATCGTCAGATTGACTTGTTTCGAGCAGCTACAGCCATAGATGGATCAAAATCTATTTTGCTGGATCATATTTGAGCAGGTACTTGTTGAACCGTCTGAACTTTGATTCATCTATAGGCAACTTTAGTTAGCAGTATAAAATAAGTATTGCAATATACAGCGGGTAAAATAAGTATTGAACATGTCACCATTTTTGTTAGTAAACATATTTCTAAAGGTGCTATTCACATAAATGCTTCACCACATGTCAGTAACAACCCATGCAATTCATACGTACAAAGAAACCAAAACAAATACGTTCAGAAATGAAGTTGTGTTCAGAAATGAAGTTTGGCCCAGAGGCATAACTAGAATCTTCAGGGCCCCGGTGCAAGAACCCATGAAAGCCCCCTCCCCCCACGGGCATTGCTAGGTCTACAAAAGATCTCAAGCTAGAGCCCATAGCAGTGTAGCAAGCATGGGCGTCCGCAGAATTCTGCGGGGGGGGGGCAATTGCCCCCTCCTGGAATCGTAAGAAGGTGTTGAAGACAGTTGGCCTGTGTTGCAATGGCCGCTGCAGCCGCTGTGGACTCTGCTGGCCTGGGTCTGCTCTCTTTTCCAAATCTTTACAGACACAGACATCCGTCCCTCCATCAAGTAAAAAAAGTCATATGTATACAATATACGTGTCTGTGTATGTATATATATATATATAGATATATCTCGTTACATATCTGAGTGGGGATCCTCCTTGCATCAGGGTCCCCAGAGAGCCCCTCCTTACATCAGGGTCCCCAGAGAGCAAATTCCTTAAAAAAGGGTGCCCAAAGAGCCTCCCCCACTTACATCAGGGTCCCCAGAGTCTCCCCCATACATCAGGGTCTCCAAAGAGCTTCCCCCACTTACATCAGGGTCCCCAGAGAGCCCCCTTACATCAGGGTCCCCAGAGAGCCTCCCCCATACATCAGGGTCCCCAGAGAGCCCCCCCATACATCAAGGTCCCCAGAGAGCCCCCCCATACATCAGGGTCCCCAGAGAGCCCCTCCATACATCAAGGTCCCCAGAGAGCCTCCCCCTATACATCAGGGTCCCCAGAGAGCCCCTCCTTACAACAGGGTCCCCAAAGAGGCACCCCCTTACATCAGGGTCCCCAGAGAGACCCCTCCCCTTACATCAGGGTCCCCAGAGAGCCCCCCTTACATCAGGGTCCCCAGAGAGCCCCCCCATACATCAGGTTCCCCAGAGAGCCCCTAGACATCAGGGTCTCCAGAGAGCCCCCCCATACAGCAAGGTCCCCAGAGAGCCCCCCCTTACATCAGGGTTCCAGAGAGCCCCCGATACATCATGGTTCCTAGAGCCCCCCCATACATCAGGGTCCCCAAAGAGCCTTCCCCATACATCAGGGTCACCAGAGAGTCTCCTCCCATACATCAAGTTCCCCAGAAAGCCTTCCCCCAATACATCAAGGTCCCCAGAGAGCCTTCCCCCATACATCAGGGTCCCCAGAGAGCCCCTCCTTACATCAGGGTCCCCAGAGAGCCCCCATACATCAGGGTCTCCAGAGAGCCCCCCATACATCAGGGTCCGAGAAAGCACTCCATACATCAGGGTCTCCAGAGAGCCCCCCCCCCATACATCAGGGTCTCCAGAGAGCCTCCCCTTAAATTAGGGTCCTCAGAGAGCCCCCCTTACATCAGGGTTCCCAGAGAGCCCCCCCATACATCATGGTTCACAGAGCCCCCCCATACATCAGGGTCCCCAGAGAGTTCCCCATACATCAGGATGCCCAGAGAGCCCCCCATACATCAGGGTCCCCAGAGAGCCCCCCATACATCAGGGTTACCAAAGAGCCCCCCCCCCATACATCATGGTTCCCAGAGCCCCTTCCATATAGCAAGGTCCCCAGAGAGCCCCCCTTACATCAGGGTCCCCAGAGAGCCCCCCCATACATCAGGTTCCCCAGAGAGCCCCTAGACATCAGGGTCTCCAGAGAGCCCCCCCATACAGCAAGGTCCCCAGAGAGCCCCCCCTTACATCAGGGTTCCAGAGAGCCCCCGATACATCATGGTTCCTAGAGCCCCCCCCATACATCAGGGTCCCCAAAGAGCCTTCCCCATACATCAGGGTCACCAGAGAGTCTCCTCCCATACATCAAGTTCCCCAGAAAGCCTTCCCCCAATACATCAAGGTCCCCAGAGAGCCTTCCCCCATACATCAGGGTCCCCAGAGAGCCCCTCCTTACATCAGGGTCCCCAGAGAGCCCCCATACATCAGGGTCTCCAGAGAGCCCCCCATACATCAGGGTCCGAGAAAGCACTCCATACATCAGGGTCTCCAGAGAGCCCCCCCCATACATCAGGGTCTCCAGAGAGCCTCCCCTTAAATTAGGGTCCTCAGAGAGCCCCCCTTACATCAGGGTTCCCAGAGAGCCCCCCATACATCATGGTTCACAGAGCCCCCCCATACATCAGGGTCCCCAGAGAGTTCCCCATACATCAGGATGCCCAGAGAGCCCCCCATACATCAGGGTCCCCAGAGAGCCCCCCATACATCAGGGTTACCAAAGAGCCCCCCCCATACATCATGGTTCCCAGAGCCCCTTCCATATAGCAAGGTCCCCAGAGAGCCCCCCTTACATCAGGGTCCCCAGAGAGCCCCCCCATACATCAGGTTCCCCAGAGAGCCCCTAGACATCAGGGTCTCCAGAGAGCCCCCCCATACAGCAAGGTCCCCAGAGAGCCCCCCCTTACATCAGGGTTCCAGAGAGCCCGCGATACATCATGGTTCCTAGAGCCCCCCCCCATACATCAGGGTCCCCAAAGAGCCTTCCCCATACATCAGGGTCACCAGAGAGTCTCCTCCCATACATCAAGTTCCCCAGAAAGCCTTCCCCCAATACATCAAGGTCCCCAGAGAGCCTTCCCCCATACATCAGGGTCCCCAGAGAGCCCCTCCTTACATCAGGGTCCCCAGAGAGCCCCCATACATCAGGGTCTCCAGAGAGCCCCCCATACATCAGGGTCCGAGAAAGCACTCCATACATCAGGGTCTCCAGAGAGCCCCCCCCATACATCAGGGTCTCCAGAGAGCCTCCCCTTAAATTAGGGTCCTCAGAGAGCCCCCCTTACATCAGGGTTCCCAGAGAGCCCCCCCCATACATCATGGTTCACAGAGCCCCCCCATACATCAGGGTCCCCAGAGAGTTCCCCATACATCAGGATGCCCAGAGAGCCCCCCATACATCAGGGTCCCCAGAGAGCCCCCCATACATCAGGGTTACCAAAGAGCCCCCCCCATACATCATGGTTCCCAGAGCCCCTTCCATATAGCAAGGTCCCCAGAGAGCCCCCCACCCTTACATCAGGGTCTCCAGAGAGCCCCCCCATACATCAGGGTTCACAGAGAGCCTCCCCATATACCAGGGTTCACGGAGAGCCCCCTCCCCATACATCAGGGTTCACAGAGAGCCCCCCATACATCAGAGTCCCCAGAGAGCCCCCCCATACATCAGGGTTCCCAGACTTAAACATCCCCCCCCAGAGGTTTGCCTGTACCTGGCTGTGCACCCAACCCCCAGCACAGGGGGAGGTGGGAGGTGGCAATCGGGCGGGGGGATCTCCCTGGGGCTTGTAATTCTCTTCCTGAGTCAGTGGAGAGGGGAGGGGCCTCTCACCCGAGCAACTCACTTGTACACTGAAGAGTGAAACTTGTAGCTGCTCGGGTTAGAGGCCCCTCCCATCCACTGTATACACACTGAAGGAGAAATACTAGCCCCAGGTAGATGTCTCAAACACCATACAGCTGCCCATCGCCGCTTCCCAATCCCCCCACTGCATCCCAAACTGAAAGCTGGAGATGTAGGGGGAGATGCCAGGTCTTGGGCCCCCCCCCATAGCGGCAGAACGGCAGGGCCCAGTCGCAACTGCGACTGCAGCGACCCTGAAAGGTCCGCCACTGCTTTGGCCCATTCATCCACACAGTCTTCAAATCTTGAAGGTTCCATGGGCCTCTTTTTTGATCTTTAGATCTTTCCATAGATTTTCTATTGGATTCAAGTCAGGTGATTGGCTGGGCCCTTCTAGCAGCATTTGTTTTTTCTTTCTTTGAAACCAATTGAGAGTTTATTTGGCTTTGTGTTTGGGATCATTGCGTTGCTGAAAGGTCCACCCTTGTTTCATCTTCAAGATTCTTCATCATCCTGGTAGATGGCAGCAGATTTTTATCAAGAATGTCTTTGGTACATTTTTCAGTTCATCCTCCCTGTTTACCAGTACCAGTTTGCTGAAAAAAAGACCAACACCATGATGTTCCCACCTCCAAACTTCACTGTTGGTATGGTGTTTTTTGGGTGATGTGCAGTGAGTGCCATTTGAGTTCCAAACATGGGGCTAGATTCACATACCTTTAGGCGGGCGTAGCGTATCTCCTATACGCTACGCCGCTGTAACTTTGAGAGGCGAGTATGGTATTCTCAAAGATTTTGCCGCCGAAGTTACGGCGGCGTAGCGTATTAGGGCCGGCGTAAGCCCGCCTAATTCGAATGTTGAAGCTGTGGGCGTGTTTTATGTATATTAAGTGTGACCCCACGTAAATGACGTTTCGATCGAACGGCGCCGTCTGTGGACGTATCCCAGTGCGCATGCTCCAAATGACGGCGGCAAAGCGTCAATGCTTTCGACGTGAACGTAAATTACGGCCAGCCCCATTTACGGACGAGTTACGCAAACGACGTAAAATTTAAAAAATTTTACGCGGTTCCGACGTCCATACTTAACATTGGCTGCGCCATGTTTTTGGTGGTTTATCTTTACGCCTGAAAACCCCTTAAGTAAACGGCGTTTCTTTACTGCGACGGCCGGGCGTACGTTCGTGAATAGGCGTATCTAGCTGATTTACATATTCTAGGCATAAATCAGCGTACACGCCCCTAGCGGCCAGCGTAAATATGCAGTTAAGATACGACGGCGTAGGAGACTTACGCCGGCCGTATCTTAGCAACATTTAAGCGTATCTCAGTTTGAGCATACGCTTAAAGTTGCGACGGCGCGGATTCGGACTTACGACGGCGTATCTACTGATACGCCCGTCGTAAGTCTACCTGAATCTGGCCCTAAGTGTGTATTATGACATCCATAGAGTTCAATTTTGGTCTCATCTGACCAGACTATATTCTCCCAGTATTTCACAGGCTTGTCTAAATGTTGTGCAGCAAACTTTAAATATGCTTCAACATGTTTTTTTTTTTCAGCAATGGAGTCTTGCGTGGTGAGCGTGTATACAGCTCATGGCGGTTGAGTGCATTACGTTTTCTTTAAAAGAATTGTACCTGCTATTTCCAGGTCTTTCTAAAGCTCTCCAGAACTGTTCCTTGGCTCTTGGACAACTCTTTTCACTCCTCTGTCAGAAATCTTGCGAGGAGCACCTAGTCGTGGCCGGTTTATGGTGAAATTATGTTCTTTCCACTTCCTGATTATGTCACCAACAGTGCTCACTGGAACATTGAGAAGTCTAGAAATCCTTATGTAACCAATGCCATCAGTATGTTTTGTAACAATAAGGTTGCAGCGAGCGAGCTCTTTGCTTTTACCCATCATGAGTGAGCTCTTTACTTTTACCCATCATGAGATGTTTCTTGTGTGACACCTTGGTAAGCAGACACCTTTTTATAGTTGAGCCTGCTGATAATACTTTGCACTGACAAGGGGCAGGATTGCTTTCTAATTACTGATATATTTCAGCTAGTGTTTTGGCTTTCAATGCCTTTTTGCACCTCCCATGTGTTCAATACTTTTTCCCTGTGTCATTCCATTTTATTACAGATAACTTATTTTTTTACATATTTGTTTTGGTGTTTGGGTTCTCTTTTATGTATGGGTTGTTTGGGTTGTTACTGACACGTGGTGAAAACTTTATGTCACTAGCATCTTTACAAATATATTTACCTAGTAAAATGGTGACCTATTTAATACTTTTTTTACCCACTGTATATTGCTCTTTAACCAAGAACATCTCAGCTTTGAAGCATGAAAGACAGGCAACTAGCATATTTAGAAGGAGAAGTCAGCAGTGGAAGCCCTCAGGTTTCTCTTAAGCTAGTCATACACAGATTGAAATTCAGATGGTTAAACAGGGCCTGGCTGAATTTCAATCCATATATGGGCTAGCTGGTTGTACACAAGTCAATCTGTAGATCAACTTTAGTACAACCAACCTGTCAGGCTTTTCCCAAAAGATCAGTGCCACCAGCTATTGTTGGCAACACTGATCATGTATAAAGGGGGGTTACTAATATGCAAACCACAAGAGTAAATGAATAACTAAAACTAACAAAGCAGCCGCAAACATAAAAGGTGTTCTCACACTAGACATAAATGATAAATAGAGGGAATGTGGCACTTACTAATCCTCATATTTTATTAAACTAAAATCTAATTAAAATTGAATCTATGTGTAAATACTTAGACCTGTGCAAATAATATGTACAACAATAGCGATTGTGCAAAGAGAAAAAAATTGTAAAGAAAAAAAACAATTGCAGATATTGTGCAAAATTAGCAAAGAAAATGTGCAAATTCCAGTTGTGCAAAAATACCCTGTGAGAAAGTCACGTGACCAGTGACGCAATGCGTCAGCAAAAGGGCCGGGTGACGTCACTTCCAGTCATGGCCGAGATTGGAAGTCCTCTGTGATACACGCTGTTTGTTTTTTAATTGTAAGTTACTAAAAAAAATTATTTAATGTATTTATCAAATTACTGCACCATGGAGTCCTCCCTTTCCTTTACATGCTATTGAGCGGCATTATCTTGAGAGCCTGAACGCCCTGGGGATAGACTTGTCAGAGTTGATTGGTTGGTGAGGCACATTGATCTGTTACATGAGCGATACTATCCTGTGAGCTTGATTCTACCTGAATGCTCTGGTGACCAATCGGCCAGTGTGAATTTGTCAGTGAGACATATTGAGCTGACACATGAGGTGAGAGGCTGGGGCAAACATTGTCATGCACAGTGGATGGTGGAGATCGGTTGGATGGTGGCACTTGCACTTTATACCTGATGAACTTTACTACACGTTTGGATTGATTGTCACAATTGGACTGTTATTGCACTGTATGGGACTTTTTTCATATACATTGAAGTATTATATATGATTTTTTTGCACATTCCCTTTTGATGGTAGTCCCTGATTGTCATCTGCACTTAATTTGCTATTTTTGCACAACTGGAATTCGCAATTTTGTTTGCTAATTTTGCACAATATCTGCAATAGTTTTTTCCCTTTACAATCTTTTACTCTTTGCACAATCGCTGTTGTTACACATATTATTTGCACAGGTCTAAGTATTTACACGTGGATTAGAATTTAGTTTAATATATTATGAGGATTAGTAAGCGCCACATTCCCTCTATTTATCCATCATTGTATTCTGTCACCAGGAAAGGCTACTGGCTGGCAGAATTCAATAGCAGTAAGGTCTCTGCCATCCACATCAAATATGTGGATGGGGAATCAGCTAATTTTATTTTCATTCAACCCACAGGTTGCTTTAGGGAATTTTTTTAATGCCTGCTATAACATGGGCAAGGTTCATTTAAAAAAAATGCGCTATTTACCCTAAATGTGACAAGCTGCAACTCAATGTGTTATACAACAACAATCAGAGAAATAGAAAAATGACCCAGTGAAATCAACAACTGAATAATGTGACTGTAAGTTACTACAAAAAGTAATTGAAGTAAAAGATAATTGCCACGATACAAAACAAAATTGTGAAAAAAAAACAAGCACAAAAATAGGCAACTAATGATGGTATAGTGAATATACATGACCTGATAAGTGTAATAAAGTGATCAGATATGGAAAATAATAAATATTATAATGAAAAGAACATACCAAGTGATAATATCTAAATGTCATAAGTGGATATCACAGAACATTTAGTCATATACTGGTGATGATTGGGGAAAAACAAGGGACATTGACACAACAGTCTCTTTCCTAAGTTCAAAGTGATAAACGTGCAAAGCGCGGTGAGGTCAGCATGTCGCTCAACCTACGCATTTTGTCACACGAAGGACGTCGTCTGGGGGTGCTTTGCCACGTTCCGCCTTGCACAGGTGAGTTTTCTGTCCTTTTAAACTTGCTGGCCAGCTTTTTTTTTGCCATATTGCAGTGTCAGTCATATGCTGAGACCTGTTATTTTCTACAATAAATCTCCTGGTTTTACCGATGGCGGTACATTTTTGTCTTTTTTCCTTGGCTTCATATATCCGTTGAGACCCTCTCTTCTGCTACATTTGTTTTGCTGGAGTTAACACCCAGTTCCACGGAGTCAGCTGATACCAATCACATTGGGACCGTGAGACCATCCAGGCTGGGGATTTGGAAACGCCAGGCTTGTGAGCGGTTCGGAGCGGTGGGAGATTCTAGTAACCCAGGCTGGGTGACAAGCTATTCTAGCTTGTAAAGCTGGTAAGCCTTTTATCTGTGTGGTGGTGGACTCACAACTGTTCTGTGTCTACTGGAAATTCGTCACAGGGTGCAGCAGTGTTTATAGCTTTGAACTTTTGAAAGACACTGTTGTGTCAATGTACCTCGTTTTTCCCCAATCATCACCAATATATGGCTTAATGTTCTATGATATCCATTTATGACACTTGGTGTGTTCTTTTCATTATAATATTATTTATTATTTTCCGTATCTGATCATTTCATTGCACTTATCGGGTTGTGTATATTCACTGTACCATCATTAGTTGCCTATTTTTGCTCTATATGTTATTTAATTATAGTGCAGGATTTTTTATTTAATTTCTACTAAGGACCTGTCATTTGGTGTTTTTTTCACAATTTTGTTTTGTATCATGGCAATTATCTTTCTCTTCAATTACTTTTTGAAGTAACTTTCAGTCAGTATTTTTTCACATTATTCAGTTGTTGATTTCACTGGGTCATTTTACTGTAGTGCAGCTTCCTTACATGCATATACCCAGTGAAGTGACTGGCCTCAAGCTATACACAGAGTTGAAACAAATATTTCTACATTTACAATTTGTATGTCTTTATCTACAGCTGTCTTTCCCCTACATCCATTCAAACGGCAGAACTTACACAAGACCTCTCAGCTTTAAAAAGAAGGGAGCGGAGAGCTGAAGTTACATAAGTGGGGAGAGCTCTGAGAGCTGATTGGAGGGGAGGGACACAGCACTCAGCAACAGAGTTAAGGCTATCAATCCGCTGGAGCTCTCCCCTGTCAGGTATTATTTTGGGGTCAGGAAAACTGTCCAGAAGTTGTAAAGTCAGAAGGTTTTTTATCTTAATGCATTAAGATAAAAAGCTTTCTGTGTGTAGCAGCCGCTCTCCAGCACCCCCCAATACTTACCTGAGCCCCATCTCTCTCCAGCAATGTCCATGAGTGTCTCGGCCATCTGAGAATCTCCCCTCTCATTGGTTGAGACACAGGAGCGGCACCATTTGCTCCCACTGCTGTCAAAGTCAGTCAGCCAATCAGGAGAGAGAGAGGGTAGGGCCAGGGCTCAGCTCTGTGTCTGAATGGACACAGGGAGCTGTGACTCCGCTCGGTTGCCCCTATAGCAAGCTGCTTGTTGTGGGAGCACTCGACATTAAGGAAGGGGCCAGGAGCACAGAAGCGGGACCTGAGAAGAGAAAGATCTGGGCTGCTCTGTGCAAATCCACTGCAACAGAGCAAGTAAGTATAACATGTGTAGCGGGGTGCCTGTGAAACAAGTTAAAATGACAGGAAAAGTAATTGACGGGATATATGTTCCTCCACGGATTCTTAGATTTACAATCTAAGATAATACCAGCAAAGACTTCAGGGTAAAGAAGGATAGTTCTTTACCCTGTGTTGGTAAAGTCCATTCCGGGGCTGGTTTTATTGGGAGTCTGATAGAGCTCTGGGTGGGACAGACTCCCAAGTCTGTGGACCACAGTTTAATGTTTTCTTTCAGGTCTTAATTAAGGCAGCTGGTCCTAGCTCTTGGTAAAAGAGAGAGTGTCTTCATGTGAGGCAGCAACTTGGAGCATGGCTGCTTATCCCTGAATTTGGATACAAGTATTTGCGGTTGTAAGGACACTTATTACAAAACCAAGGACTGGTCAGACTCGGTAGAGCAGAAGTTTATTTTGTTTGATTGATAGCAAGATGCCCTTTTTCTTCTGTTTGGAAATATCCTGTGCCCTAAACATGGTGTCTTCCTAAAGAACCTGCATTGAGTCTGATCCCCTACAAATGTTTGTTATTGTTATTGAAAAAAAACTAGACTTTAATGTATTAAATGATATATTGCTAATTGTAATTTAAAAAAAAAAACATATTGATTAACTTTATTCTATACCTCTTACGTTGTTACTTTTCAAAAACTGTCAAATAAAGGGGAAAAAACATTTAGCACTCTTTATACAAAATATACAATCCTGAGGATTTTAAATCTGCATGCTAAGCCATTGCGGTGGTATATTGCTGTTTGAACCCCTGTGTACTCAATAAAATCTTTATTGCCAAAAAAAACAAACAACACAGCTGAGCTTACATTGAGAAGCGGATCCCCATTGGGTAGTTTTTGACACAAATCAAGAAGTCGGACATAATTCTCTGCCACGCGATCAAACAGTTGTTGTTGGCACTTTCCATCGGGCTACAAGATAAGATTTAATGCAAATTCAAAATCACTTCAATAACCCAAATATTGATATGGATTGTTTAAGAATGAATTTGAAGATAGAGCTGGAGTATGGATAACAATACTTCTCAGTACTTTTTTTGGTAATAAATAAGTGAGATGGGAAATCTAAACAAACCTAGCAGAACGCTAGAATGTTTCAGTTATAGCCTTAGTTATAGCCCAGCTATAACTAAAGCTGGCCATACACAAATTGAAATGTGTCTGGTCCCTTCTAAACCGGATGAATTTCAATCTATGTATAGGCACTGTAGTTGAACAGAAGTAAATCTACTAATCGACTTTTGTTTAGCTATCCTGTTGGAAAATTTCCACTTGAACAATGCTGCAGGCTATAGAGTTCCTCCACTGTCAGAATACAAAGACACAGCAGGTAGCATCCCCCCATCCTGTTCACGGCTGGCAGAATGCAATAGCGCTGCGGGAGGCATTCAGTCAGTGTTGATGGGGGAATCAAGCAATTTTCTTTCCTTCCACGCATTGTCAAATGAAAGAAAATCAAGCAATCTATGGGCTGCTTAACTCGTAAGCAAAAGTTTGAATAGAGATCTGGAGTTCAATAACAATCCTTTACAATAAGTTATCTGGCTATAGCCGCTGGCAGTAATTGCATGTAGAAAAATCTAACTGCCTGGTTGTACTCAAGTTAATAGATGGATCGACTTGTGTACAATCAGCCTGCCCATACATGGACCGAATCCCTGCTGAATTGGCCGAATTTTGATCCATGAATAGCCAGCTTTATATAGGAACCTGAGCTGTTGAGAAAGACATGCGTGGTGTATATACTTGCATGAAGGTGAAGATACTCTTGTGAGATTTCTATAGTTTTAGGATGATAACAATTTTCTATTGGGGTTTAAATACCAAAGTGGTTTCACTTTATGGCATTAGCAAACTAATTGCAGCATAATCTGGAAACGTATGTATGTGTTTCATGATAAAAGAGACCTAAACTTTTCAAGTAGTGAAGGAAAACAGAAACAGAATCTCTTGAAATGATAAGGCCAGAATTTAGTAACTTCATAAAGTGTATATACAATAAAACAGTAACTTTTCTTTACCAGACTATGTCCCACTCTTATTGCAGCGTAAAAGGTAGGAGGGCAAAAGATGTCAAGGATAGCAGATAGAGGGTTCTGTATGGACAGTATATATGGCATGGACAGTTCATGGGTAACACTCCAGGGGAGGTTCATACTCAAATTGAATCAAATAAATGTACCAACAAAGTGGCCAAGACATGTAAAAAAACAGAGGCTGACTAAGTGAGCTTTGTGATTAGATCCGCCTGTCAGTTTTTGAGGTGGACTTGATGGACAGCTCTGTGTAATCTGTAGGCATGCAGAAATAAAAGAGTTTGCATTAGTTTACATCTAGAAGAAAAAAGGGGGGGACCACCCGAAGGTGTTTGGGACTTTAAATGAGAATACCTCTGTGATGTATCTCCATCCTTGTGTCTGGACTTTATATGAGATTACATCCATACTACAGTATATCTCCATCCCATATGCGGAAAATTGCAACAAAGGGAATTTGGGACTTTAAATGAAACAGTGGGCTAAATGGGGACAAAGTAATGAAACAAACCATAGATGAAATGTTCATGTATTGAGAAAATAGAATATTTGGTAGGAACAAATAGCTTGTACAAAAGTACAGAACATACATTTCATACATAATACAATAGTTGATATAAAAATACATTGAATAAATAACAGTTGAAGACAACATATATAGCCACATAGAGGTTGGGCATAACCACGCAATAAGTGAAGTATAAAATGTAAATAGATCATAGAAGTACTGGTTGATCAGAATGGGTCCCATAAACGCGTATAGCTACATCTTTATAAGCTGTAAGGCCTGCATAGAAACTTGCCATTTTCTATGCAGGCCTTACAGCCGTCACTAGCTGTGGCCATCCTACTCGCATTCCAGATACCTACCTGTATTATGAGGATACACTATAATTTTATTTTACCCATGGTCGCTGTGCTGTCTGGGAAGGATGCTTTATGCGCTCTGCTATTTGCCTGCTGGTCTGCCACCTCTGTCCCGGGACGGGCATATGTTTGGTCTTAACTGTATTTACATTACCACTTTGACATACTATATATCCCACTACATCCGCCCCTGATGAGTGTTTTTCATATACACGAAACGCCGCGTCGGGCTTATAAAGATGTAGCTATACGCGTTTATGGGACCCATTCCGATCAACCAGTACTTCTATGATCTATTTACATTTTATACTTCACTTATTGCGTGGTTATGCCCAACCTCTATGTGGCTATATTATATGTTATCTTCAACTGTTATTTATTCAATGTATTTTTATATCAACTATTGTATTATGTATGAAATGTATGTTCTGTACTTTTGTACAAGCTATTTGTTCCTACCAAATATTCTATTTTCTCAATACATGAACATTTCATCTATGGTTTGTTTCATTACTTTGTCCCCATTTAGCCCACTGTTTCATTTAAAGTCCCAAATTCCCTTCGTTGCAATTAGTTTACATCTGTTCACCTTTAAGTCTGTCCAGGTTTCAGAGGAAAAATGGAAAGGACTGAGTTATTTTCCATGTTTCACAACCTATGTGATAGATCAGAGGTAGCCTAATATAAAAAGATGCAAGTCCATTATCCATTATATCTGGAGATCCCTCCAGCAGATTACATTCTAAGCAACATAATCCTTGGAAGGTTCTCCACATATCCACCAATGGGTACGGCAATTTTTTGAGCGCATTCAGACCTTCTGTTTAGAGGTCTCCATTTCTGGAAAGCTAACAGTGTGTTCTTTCCAATTGTGGAATATTGGAGCTGAGTCAGGGATCCTTTGGATTTTACTTCCACATTATATCACAGATTTTTATGGACTTTGCAGGGACTTAATAATTGATTAGCACATTGATCACATGTATATTCACTGATTTGGTCATTGTTACTAGGTATTGACTTTCACACTTAGAGAGCGCAAAAAAAGAACGATACTTTGTATTTGTTTATTATCTTGTATTGAGATCTTTTTGAGTGCTGCTGTTTTATTCATTTATTCAATGTCACTTACTTTTTATTCTGCATTAAGCACAGATTTTTTTAATTTTAGTTTGAGTACAGAATGACTAAGACATATTAATGACAGAAATTAGAGGAAATCTCTTCAAAGTAAGGGGAACTGGTGACAATTGTCACCAGAACAGGTGTCACTTTTTCTAACCAATGACCGCCGCAAAATCTTAGATTTGACATTGGTCACCAGGACAAAGAGCGAGGGTAAATCCTCCCAATAGGGACATATACAGTAATTAAACCCTGACCCTTTCATCCAAAGCTAAAAGAAAAAACATTGGCTTTAAATATTGTCATGATCACTTAGTGCCCCTGTTCCTCATCCCAGCACCCGGGTGTTGGCTGTTGCTTTTCCCCTGTCTGTGTTCACCTGCAAGATAATTGATCTGGTCAGTCACTTGATATAAGCAAACCAAACACTCTATACCTTGCTTGTGATAGAGACAGTTACCTGCATTGTTCCTGTTCAAGCCACCCATTTGTCTGCCTTGCTTTGCTGTTGGATTTCTCTGTGTATGACCCAGATTTTATATTGGACTATTCCCTGAACTCAGCCTGCCTTATTACCTAGACTCCCATTGGATCGGATATTGGACTATTCCTTGAACTCAGCCTGCCTTATTACTAGATATGTGCATTCCCGTTCGTACGAATGTTATTTTCGTACGAAAATGTTAATTTTCGTACCCGCAGAATAATGTGTACATAAGAAAAAATTAAAGCACCAAAATACGAAAACGACGGGATTACGAATGAGCCGCATAACGAACAACCGCAAATACGAACGAACGATCTGACGAAAATACGACAAAACGAAAACGGCAAAAGAACGAAAATGACATCTATAACAAAAGATTTGCATTCTGTATCCTGTTTGAATCCCCTCTCTGCTCGGATCCTCAGCCGCATGTCCACATGACACCTACAACAAAAGATTTGCATTCTGTATTTTGTTTGAATCCCCTCTCTGTTTGTATCCTCAGCCGTATGTTTACACGACATCCACAACAAAAGATTTGCATTCTGTATCCTGTTTGAATCCCCTCTCTGCTCGTATCCTCAGCCGTATGTTCACACGACATCCACAACAAAAGATTTGCACTCTGTATCTTGTTTGAATCCCTTCTCTGTTCGCACCCTCAGTCGCATGCTCACACGACATCCACAACAAAGGACCCGCACCCTGTATTTTGAATTCCTTTTTCTGTTCGTATTTATTTTGGATTCAACAGAATGCAAATCTTTTGCCACAGATGTCACACGAACACACGACCGAAAACACCAAAAGAAAAAGGACCCAAAACACAGAATGCAAATCCCTTGCCACAGATGTAATTTTCGTTTTTTTGAATGGGCAGTGAGTGTAGTTAGTAAAGCAGCTTCTCTTTTGTGCTGAGTAGTACAGTAAAGCCAAATAAACTTTTCTGTGGATTTTCATCTGAAGGGAGATCAGTTGGCCAGACTTTTGAACCCAAAAATGGTTTTCTGATGGAGTTTAAAAACGAACAAATTTTCTGAGAACGAACGGAAAACGATCGTTTTTATGTTTGTTGTTAAAAAAGTTTGACCAAGTGTATGGGGCTTAACAATAGTTAATATGGATGAGCCGCGTGTTGAAAGTGCCGCGAATCCCGCAATATATTTACGAAAGTACAAAATGACGAAAATCCTTTTTCTGTTCGTATCTTCAGTCGCATGCCCACATGACATCCACAACAAATTGTCATAGATGTCACACGAACACACGACCGAAAACACGAACAGAAAAAGGAATCCAAAACACAGAATGCAAATCATTGACGAAAATTCACGAAAATTATTGTTTATCAAGAAAAGAACATGAATTAAACAGAATAACGAACCATCCCGCATGTACGAAAATAAAACGGTAACGAAAATACGAAACGATCGGAATACGAAAAAATCTCGTCGTACGAAAAACGAACGGGAACGAACAGGAAAACAGGCGTCTTACGAAAAACGAACGGAAACGAACCTACGGAACGATACGAAACAGAACAAAAAAAAAACGATTTTTTTTTCTGTGCACATGTCTACTTATTACCTGGACCATTGTAGAACCACTCTATCTGTCTGCTAAACTGCAAATAGTCTGTTGTTTGCTCTGTTCACGTTAGTGTGGTGGCCAAGTACTATAGTGTATAAGTCCTGGGGCCAACCAAGTACCAGTAGGCCTGCTTGTCTTAAGGGAAGGGGTGAAGCACACAGTAGCTAGCTATAGTGTCTGAACACCTGCATTGAGGTAGACATGACATTTGTGACAGGTATACCTTAGAGTCTAACTAAACGTTCAATTTGAATCAGGTAAATACATTTCCAAGTGCTTCAAAACAAAAGGTATGCAAAGTCCTACAGTTAGTTTTGTTTAGAAAGCAGCCATAGCCTGAAAAGATTGTATAGAAAAAATGTGAGCTCTATATGGAAGCAGTGGTCTTTCTGCAGAGGCAGAACACCCCCCTGCTGAGTCAGGCCCCGTACACACGACCGAGTTTCTCGGCAGAATTCAGCCAGAAACTCGATCGGAGCCGTATTCTGCCGAGAAACACGGTCGTGTGTACACTTTTGGCCGAGGAAGCCGACGAGGATCTCGTCGGGCCAAATAGAGAACATGTTCTCTATTTCCTCGTTGTTCAATGTGAAATTTCGGCTCGCCGAGATCCTCGGCGGCTTCACAAGGAACTCGACGAGCAAAACGATGTGTTTTGCCCGTCGAGTTTCTCGGACGTGTGTACGGGGCCTCAGGCCTATAGCTCTGCAATCAAAGCTCATCTTTACTTTTGATTTTAGAGCTGTAGCTTTGTCTCCATAGATGGAACCCTAGACCTCCGCGGAGAAACCACTACTTCCAGACAAAGAACAAGGGTCCTTCTTTGCTGGCTAGTGTTGCTCACGAATATTCGCATTGCGAATATTCGACTCGAATATAGCATATTCGAGAAATCGCGCTATATTTCGAATTTCGCGGTGAATATTCGCAATTCCGAATATTCGATTTTTTACAATTTTTTTTTTAAAACAGATCACATCCTAGATATCTCCATCGACGTCTAAAAGCATTGCTGGTATCATTAGAGACCCTGGGCCGAGTAGCTGAAGCGTTCATTGAATTTTCCCGAAAAATCGCAATGCGATTATTCGGCAAACGCAATATCGCGCGATTATTTTCCTCGCCCCTATCTTCCGCATCAGAGCGATTTTTACAGTTTCATTTTTAAAACAGATCACATCCTAGTGATCTCCATAGACGTCTAAAAGCATTGCTGGTATGATTAGAGACCTTGGGCCGAGTAGCTGAAGCGATCATTTTATATTGCCGAATATTCGCAATGCGAATATTCGGCAATAGGAATATTGCGCGATTATTTTCTCCGCCCTTTTGCATCAGAGCCAATCAGAGTTCTCCTTCCACACTCGTCAGAGGTTAGCAACCAATAGGAACCTGCCTGCATGGACATTATATAAGCTCACTCCCAGCACCATTTCATTGCAGATTCAGAAGCTGGCTAGAGAGTGTGGAGGCTGTTTCTGTGTTCCTGTGTCTTTGTTCCTGATTGATTTATATCATCACCAGCATAGTGCTGCATTGCTATTTAGTGATTCCAGTGCATCTTTTCCAGTATATCAACTGCTTTTTTCAAAGCAATAGACCCAAGAGCTTTTTTCAAAGCTACGTTTTGTGCTGTTTTGTGCTGTTTTGTTCATTTGTGTTACTGTTTGATCCTGCATCTTCGCTGTTCAGTGATATTTGCTAGAGATTTCAGTGCACATTTTGCTGAGCTTTCTAAAAGAGCTTTTCTAAAAGCTAAGTTTTGTTCATCTTGTGTTACTGTTAGATCTTGCAGGTTCGCTGTTCAGTGATATTTGCTAGGCATTTCAGTGCACATTTTGTTTAGTTTTTCCTAAAGAGCTTTTCTAAAAGCTAAGTTTTGTGTTCAGTTTAGTTAAATTTTGTGTAGTAAGTGTACACACTGTTAGTGTACATTTATTTCATCTAGCTTAGCTTAGTGTGTGTTTAGTGTCTGTGTTTTGTGTTTAAAAAAAAAAAAAAAAGTTAGTGTTTGTTTAGTGCTTTTTTTTTTTCTTTAATTTTGTAGTCCTTGTCTTTGGTGTACTACTTTTCTTATAGTTTAGTAGCTGTCTGTGTACGTCTTTGTCTGCGTGCCTGTCTTGTAAAAAAAACACAAAAACACATTTTGTTCACATTTCCCCCCCCCAATAAAGTTTACCCCCCCCACACACATATCAGCAATAATGAGCGGCATCCGTGGCCGTGGCAGCAGGGGTAGGGGAGTTACTCCCAGTGCTGGATCGCTGCCAGCACGGGGTACCTCTCGTGCCCCTACTAGTGGTAGAGGATCGGGTGCAAGGGGAGTACGCCTGATCCGGGAGTTCTTCCCATCGGGCAGCCGCCCGATATTGCCATCTCAGGCTGAAGTAGTGGTGGACTACATGGGGCACAGCAGTGCCACTGAGTCGTCGGTCCCGACTCACAGTAGTACCACCATTACACCGGTGCCTGTAGTACCCCCCCCCAGCCCCCAAGAGTCCAGCATCTTACTGTTCGACAGCGACAGTGAGAGGGATATCTTGGGGGAGGCCATGCATCAGGCAGACCTTCAGCTCTGTCCTGATGGTCAGGACCTTTTTGAAGGGATGGATGAGGAGGATGGGATACCTGCTGGCAGTATCCCAGAGACATCCCTTCAAACTGGTGCTGCTGTTTTGGTGCAGGAAACAGCAGCACCTAGTCAGACCCAGGCGTGGGTGAGGGGACAGCGGAGCCAGGCTAGAGGCTCCATGTCAGTTGGTTCCCTCAGACCAACACATTTCAGCCCTTGGTCTGACATCTCTGGGGGCGAAGAGGGTGACCCATCATGGTTGCCATCTGAAGCGTCGGCTCACTACGTCAGTGACGACGGGGAAGGTAGGCACCCTGGTGAAACGGTGCGCCAGGTCACCACCAGGGAGACCATCGTCAGGGTCTCCACTGGTGATGGCAGCAGGAGGTGTCAGGAGGAGGAGCAGCAGCAGCAGCAGCAGCAGGCAGCTCCACCTGTGCGCACCGAGTCCCAGCAGGTGCAAGTAAGCGTCACCCCATCTGACAGGAGGGCGGTGCTGAAGTCACCTGTCTGGAATTACTTTACCCTGGTGGCAGACAACCCTACCGTGGCCATCTGCCGGATTTGTAAAGTGAGGGTGAAGAGAGGGAAGTGTTTGGCTCGGGTGGGTACCACAGCCCTGAACCAGCACCTGAGGATAAACCACTGGGCGGTGTTTGACGAGATGAAGCGTGGTGGTGGTAGCAGCGCCACCACCACAAGTGAGCAGGGTACAGCAGCCCCTGCCACATCTTCATCTCTTTCCAGCAGGTCATGCCCCCCCGCTCCCTCGAGTAGAGGTACTGGTACCGGCAGCCAGACCTCTACTTCCACAGCACCCTCCACGTCTGTGTCCCGCACTGCCGTCCGGCGCCAGGCGTCGATTTCAGACGCCTTTGACCGCACCACTCCCTTCCCCCCTGGAGACCGACGTGTGCGTTCCCTCAATGGGCTCCTGGCAAGGGTTATTGCCCAACATCTGCTGCCCTTCAACATAGTTGACAGCAACCCCTTCAGGCAGATGTTGGAGCAGGCCCAACCCCAATGGCGTGTCCCCAGCCGCCATTTCTTTGCCAGGACTGGTGTCCCTGCCCTACACCAGCACATTGTGCAGAATGTAACCCTGTCGCTGGATCACGCTGTCAGCGACAGGGTTCATCTGACAATGGATGGCTGGACCAGCAGGCATGGGCAGGGGCGCTACATCAGCTTCACGGCCCATTGGGTTTCCCTCCGAGGCGTCGGTGAGGGATCGGCGGCAACCGATCTTGTGGTGCCGCCCCGGGGTGTCCAGGGGAGAACTGCTGGTCTCCCTCAAGCCACTGTCTCCGCAGCTGCTGAGCCTCCCAGCAAGCGCCCCCGTAGCTACTCAAGTGTGGGGCACGTGCGCTGTCAGGCCGTGCTCCAGCTTGTTAGTTTAGGGGACCGGAGACACACTGGAGAAGAAGTGCTGAAAGCACTTCAGGCTCAGGTCCAGAAGTGGCTGAGACCCCGAAGGCTCCAGGCAGGTATGGTTGTCTGCGATAACGGCAGCAACCTACTCGCCGCCCTCAGTGCTGGCAGTCTGACCCACGTGCCCTGTCTGGCACATGTCCTCAACCTGGTGGTGCAGAAGTTCCTGCGCACTTATCCAGGGTTGAGTGACATTGTGGCAAAGGCGCGTAGGATTGCCAGCCACTTCAGGCGCTCCCCAACCGCTACCGCGTCCCTGTCCAAGTTGCAGCGGAAGTACAGTCTGCCCCTTCACAGGCTGATTGTGGACAGTGTGACGCGGTGGAACTCCACCCTCCACATGCTGAAGAGGTTGTGGGAGCAGCAAAGGGCGGTGAGGGAGTACCTGATGGAACTAGGCACTGAGAGGGCTTCACCACAACTCCCTTTCATCGCCTGTGCGGAGTGGGGGCAGATAAACCAGGTCTGCCAAGTGTTGTCCTCCTTCGAGCAGGCGACCAAGATGGTCAGCAGTGAGCACATCGGCCTCAATAGCGTGCTGCCAATAGTGTTCATGCTGGAGAGGACACTAGATCGCCTGCTCGAAGCTGGGGAGAGTGCCTTGGTGGAGCAGGAGGAGTCAGCAATGCTCCACCGAGACCAGGGCCAGGACGAGGAGGAGGAGGAGGATGATGATGATGAGGAGGAGGTGGTTGCTGGTGTCGTCCCGGAGTCAGGGCCTGGTCAGGAGGGAGAGCCGGTGTTGGGGGCACCGATAGTCCGGGGGTTGGGCATCTCTGAGTTTGACCAGCAGCGCCTCAGGGATGAAGAGTCGGACCTCATTCACCTGGCCAGCAGTGAGGAGTCACAGCGGGCTGTGCTCTTCCCCATGGCTGCCCACATGCTGAGATGCCTCAGGAGGGACCCCCGGGTTAAGACCATCAAGGCGAGGGATGATTTCTGGATGGCCACCCTTTTGGATCCCAGGTGCAAGGGGAAACTGGAGCAGTTCATCCCAGCCAGCCGGAGGCAGCACCGGATGGAGGAACTGCAGGCAGGCATTGTCAGACGGTTGGAGCAGGCAACTCCCCGGCCTCCAGTTGTCCCCCCTCATCTCACCCAGCAGGTGGCTGCACCCAGCAGCAGCCGAGCAGGGGACCTAATGGATGAGATGAGGATGTTCTTCCAAACCGAGCGACCCAGTACCAGCACCAGCAGCAGCAGCAGTCACCACCAGCGGCTGGCCCACATGGTGGCAGACTACATGGCGTCCGTCGGTGCTTCTGACAGTATGAGCACCGACGACCCCATGGAGTACTGGGTTGCCAGATTGGACACCTGCCGCGAGCTCGCTCAGTATGCGCTGGAGTTATTGTCTTGCCCCCCCTCCAGCGTACTATCTGAGCGGACATTCAGTGCGGCAGGTGGGGTGGTCACGGACAAGAGGACCCGTCTGTCCACAGACTCCGTGGACAGACTCACATTCATAAAGATGAATGAGTCCTGGATCGGCGGTGACTTTCTGGCACCCGTCGTCGGTTCAGGGCGCTGAAGGGTCCCTTGTCATGCATTCCCTGATGGAGCCCCGGATCTGATGTATTTACAGTGCTGAATATAACTATTTTAACATCTGAGAAAATCAATGTTAATATTTGGTACAGTAGGCTTTCTTTGCAATTACAGCGGTCAAACCTTTCTTGTAGTTTTACACCAGCTTTGCACACACTGGAGGAGGGATTTTGGCCCACTTCTCTACATCAGTCAGGTTTCTGGGCTCTCGCTGAGAAACACAGAGTTTGAGCTCCCTCCAAAGATTCTCTATTGGGTTTAGGTCTGGAGACTGGCTAGGCCACGCCAGAACCTTGATATGCTCCTTACAGAGCCAATCCTTGGTTATCCTGGCTGTGTGCTTTGGGTCATTGTCATGTTGGAAGACCCAGCCTCGACCCATCTTCAAAGCTCTAACTCAGGGAAGGAGGTTGTTGCCCAAAATCTCGCAATACATGGCCACGGTCATCCTCTCCTTAATACAGTGCAGTCACCCTGTCCCATGTGCAGAAAAACACCACCAAAGCATGATGCTACCACCCCCATGCTTCACATTAGGGATGGCGTTCTTGGCATGGTACTCATCATTATTCTTCCTCCGAACACGGTTAGTGAAATTATGATCAAAAAGTTATATTATGGTCTCATCTGACCACATGATTTTCTCCCATGACTCCTCTGGATCAGTCAAGACACCTATGTCAGCAGTTATTTCACACCCTATATACTCTTATTAAGACTACTGTTCATCATGGCACCTCCTGCCCAAGTGATATGACTCTGTATCAACTACTACTGCTAATACTACTACTGCTGCTTCTGCTGCTGCTGCCCAGTCAATACACCTATGTCAGCAGTTATTTGACACTCTATATACTCCTATTCCTACTGCTGTTCATCATGGCACCTCCTGCCCATGTGATATGACTCTGTATCAACTACTACTGCTAATACTACTACTGCTGCTTCTGCTGCTGCTGCCCAGTCAATACACCTATGTCAGCAGTTATTTCACACTCTATATACTCCTATTCCTACTGCTGTTCATCATGGCACCTCCTGCCCATGTGATATGACTCTGTATCAACTACTACTGCTAATACTACTACTGCTGCTTCTGCTGCTGCTGCCCAGTCAATACACCTATGTCAGCAGTTATTTCACACTCTATATACTCCTATTCCTACTGCTGTTCATCATGGCACCTCCTGCCCATGTGATATGACTCTGTATCAACTACTACTGCTAATACTACTACTGCTGCTTCTGCTGCTGCTGCCCAGTCAATACACCTATGTCAGCAGTTATTTCACACTCTATATACTCCTATTCCTACTGCTGTTCATCATGGCACCTCCTGCCCATGTGATATGACTCTGTATCAACTACTACTGTTAATACTACTACTGCTGCTTCTGCTGCTGCTGCAGCCCAGTCAATACACCTATGTCAGCAGTTATTTCACACTCTATATACTCCTATTCCTACTGCTGTTCATCATGGCACCTCCTGCCCATGTGATATGACTCTGTATCAACTACTACTGGTAATACTACTACTGCTGTTTCTGCTGCCCAGTCAAGACACCTATGTCAGCAGTTATTTCACACCCTATATACTCTTATTAACACTGCTGTTCATCATGGCACCTCCTGCCCAAGTGATATGACTCTGTGTCAACTACTACTGTTAATACTACTACTGCTGCTTCTGCTGCTGCTGCTGCCGCCCAGTCAATACACCTACGTCAGCAGTTATTTGACACTCTATATACTCCTATTCCTACTGCTGTTCATCATGGCACCTCCTGCCCATGTGATATGACTCTGTATCAACTACTACTGTTAATACTACTACTGCTGCTTCTGCTGCCGCCCAGTCAATACACCTACGTCAGCAGTTATTTTACACTCTATATACTCCTATTCCTACTGCTGTTCATCATGGCACCTCCTGCCCATGTGATATGACTCTGTATCAACTACTACTGGTAATACTACTACTGCTGTTTCTGCTGCCCAGTCAAGACACCTATGTCAGCAGTTATTTCACACCCTATATACTCTTATTAACACTGCTGTTCATCATGGCACCTCCTGCCCAAGTGATATGACTCTGTGTCAACTACTACTGTTAATACTACTACTGCTGCTTCTGCTGCTGCTGCTGCCGCCCAGTCAATACACCTACGTCAGCAGTTATTTGACACTCTATATACTCCTATTCCTACTGCTGTTCATCATGGCACCTCCTGCCCATGTGATATGACTCTGTATCAACTACTACTGTTAATACTACTACTGCTGCTTCTGCTGCTGCTGCTGCCGCCCAGTCAATACACCTACGTCAGCAGTTATTTTACACTCTATATACTCCTATTCCTACTGCTGTTCATCATGGCACCTCCTGCCCATGTGATATGACTCTGTATCAACTACTACTGGTAATACTACTACTGCTGTTTCTGCTGCCCAGTCAAGACACCTATGTCAGCAGTTATTTCACACCCTATATACTCTTATTAACACTGCTGTTCATCATGGCACCTCCTGCCCAAGTGATATGACTCTGTGTCAACTACTACTGTTAATACTACTACTGCTGCTTCTGCTGCTGCTGCTGCCGCCCAGTCAATACACCTACGTCAGCAGTTATTTGACACTCTATATACTCCTATTCCTACTGCTGTTCATCATGGCACCTCCTGCCCATGTGATATGACTCTGTATCAACTACTACTGTTAATACTACTACTGCTGCTTCTGCTGCTGCTGCCGCCCAGTCAATACACCTATGTCAGCAGTTATTTCACACTCTATATACTCCTATTCCTACTGCTGTTCATCATGGCACCTCCTGCCCATGTGATATGACTCTGTATCAACTACTACTGGTAATACTACTACTGCTGTTTCTGCTGCCCAGTCAAGACACCTATGTCAGCAGTTAATTCACACTCTATATACTCCTATTACCACTGCTGTTCATCATGGCACCTCCTGCCCAAGTGATATGACTCTGTATTGTCAATGTCTACTACTACTACTACTGCTCAATCAAGACACCTATGTCACTAGTTATTTGCCACTCTATACTACTATTACCACTACTGATGCTGCTGCTGCTGTTCATCATGGCACCTCTTGCCCGAGTGATTTGACACTGTATTGTCAATGTCTACTACTACTATTACAGCTCAGTCAAGACACCTGTGTCCCAATTTTTTGGTACACTATTGACTACTATGACCACTACTGATGCTGTAAAGTATTCCCCAAGTGTTTTATGCTATCTATTACTATTACCACTACTGCTTGTAAATCATGCCTGTGTGATACTTAGTGGGAATGCTTTAATAAGCATTCCCAGTATGGATACCCGTAAATGTATTAATCTTAATTAGTGTGAATGCTTTAATAAACATTTCCAGTATTGATATACGTAAATTTAGTAATCTTATTATTCCTTACGTTTTTTGGTTCTGCGTAACTTCGGCATACTTTCAGCTATTGAGACCATTCAACTGTAAAAATGTTCGTCTCGTTCAGCTAATGATGGGACTTCTTCAAGTTCTTTTCTACTTTTTACACTTTTATAAATTTTAAGCTTTTAGACCCTTTTTTTTAACATTGAAGTCAATGAGAACATCCTTTTCCCCTTTGAATTCACATGCCCTGCCAAAAGTTTCAGCTACTTCATACTTTCACTTACAGACACTAAAAAAACTTTAAAGCGGTCACAAAATATTTAGCTATCCGGCTATGACTTTTCAGATCGTTATCGTTTACAATTTTTTGGTGAAAACGCAATTTACGTTTTGCGAATTTTTCACAAAAATGCAATCGGTTATAATGTAATCCTATGGAGGGGATTTAGAGTCTGTCATGTGACCTTAAAATTGGAGATCTTTGTAATTAAAAATATCTTTAGAAAAAGGGGAAACAAATTGGTCTCACGCCCACAAGATCTACTTTTCATACACAATTTTTATATCAAAACGTAGCTATGCTTGTCTGGTTTATGGCAATGTGATCAATTCTGCGATACGTATTTTAGTTTTAGTTATTGGAGCAACAGCCAGAAATTATGTCTCATAGACTCTCATGTTAAATTATCTAAAAAATGTTGCTGCAGAACTCACAAAGACGCTCTTTTCTAAATCGCAGACATGGCCACATTTTTAAGTTTATCAACATAAATTTCATATCGATGCGTTTACAAGGGCCGTGTATTTCAAACGGTGTAGTCGTTGTATCAATTGCATGTACGTTTGAGGATTTATTAAGCTTTGTTTGGAGGCTTAAATCATGTATTAGATCTGTGAATTAAAAGCGTTTGTAATGTTATTTCTTTCCATAAATAACTTTCCTGACCTCAGTGCAATATTCCTCCTCACTGACCTGGGGGGGAGGGGAAACCTATTGAGGGGGGAGGGGCGACCAGGAAGTCAGCATACTCTATACTTTGCAGATAGAGAAAGAAGCTGTGTGTCCTAAAGATAGTGTAGTGGTTATGGTGAATGTCTTTGGCAAGGGGCTCACCAATTAAGCTATTCAGCATTCCCACTCGCATTTTCCTCAGGAAATGCATTGTCTAGTTATATTATATTTTAATACTCCTGCTGCTGCCTCCATGCTGAGTAAAGCTTCATGACCTCTCTGGCACAGCGGATCCACCAACAGCCTCCGCTACAAGCTACCAGACCGGATCTAAACAGCAAGTGTAACTATAACAATGAACCTTATGTTAAACCCTGTTTTGCGGCATTTATACTGCAACCATTGGGCTGTCTGCAAGAGCTCATCTGCATTCTCTCTCTTTCTTGCTCTCCCTCTCTCTCTCTTTGTATATATATATTGTTGCTTTTGTTATGTTCATTTTTCAACAGTTTATTTTGTGTTCGTCGTGTCTGTGTCGTGTGCTTTAGTTTGTCCTAGGTTACTGTTAAATAAAATAATAGTATAAAATGTTTTTGCTTATTATGAAGTTAAATGTGTTGATGTTGATTTGTTTGATGTGAAGTTAGATGTGTTGAAAAACCTACAACTCTATCTCAAAAAGAAATGAAACATTTCCAAAAAATAAGATTTTTTAATACAAAAATAAATTCAAATATAACTATCAATGCGTTTCTGAATGCGGTCCAGTTCCGCAATATGATCCGATAGCTGCTGCTCTAGCAGAGCATTTTGTTGGGTTAGGTAGCTCATCTTCCGCTGGTTTTGCAGGATCCTCTGGTGGGTCTTTTGGATGAGTCTGTTCTGCCTTCTCAGATCTCTTGATGCTGTTAGGATATAATAAAAAAACATTTGGATTTCAAAGAACGTTACCAAATAAATAAAATATTTTTTTTTGCTTATTAATCAATCATTATCATGTGTATACACTTGTTATGTGTCTAACACATCCCGGGAGTGCAGAATTATTAGGCAAATGAGTATTTGGACCACATCATCCTCTTTATGCATGTTGTCTTACTCCAAGCTGTATAGGCTCGAAAGCCTACTACAGATTAGGCATATTAGGTAATGTACATCTCTGTAATGAGAAGGTGTGTGGTCTAATGACATCAACACTCTATATCAGGTGTGCATAATTATTAGTCAATTTCCTTTTCTTTGGCAAAATGGGCCAAAAGAAGGACTTGACAGACTCTGAAAAGTCCAAAATAGAGAGATATCTAGCAGAGGGATGCAGCACTCTTAAAATTGCAAAGCTTCTGAAGCGTGATCATCAAACAAAAGAAGCGTGTGGAAAAACAAAGGTGCAAAATAACTGCCCATGAACTGAGAAAAGTTAAGCGTGCAGCTGCCAAGATGCCACTTGCCACCAGATTGGCCATATTTCAGAGCTGCAACATCACTGGGGTGCCCAAAAGCACAAGGTGTGCAATACCCAGAGACATGGCCAAGGTAAGAAAGGCTAAAAGACGACGACCACTGAACAAGACACACAAGCTGCAACGTCAAGACTGTGCCAATAAATATCTCAAGAAAGATTTTTCTAAGGTTTTATGGACTGCTGAAATGAGAGTGAGTCTTGATGGGCCAGATGGAAGAGCCCGTGGCTGGATTGGTAAAGGGCAGGGAGCTCCAGTCCGACTCAGACGCCAGCAAGGTGGTGGTGGAGTACTGGTTTGGGCTGGTATCATCAAAGATGAGCTTGTGGGGCCTTTTCGGATTGAGGATGGAGTCAAGCTCAACTCCCAGTCCTACTGCCAGATTATGGAAGAGACCTTCTTCAAGCAGTGGTACAGGAAGAAGTCACCATCCTTCAAGAAAAACATGATTTTCATGCAGGACAATGCTCCATCACACGTGTCAAAGTACTCCACAGCGTGGCTGGCAAGAAAGGGTATTAAATAAAAAAAAGTAATGACATGGCCTCCTTGTTCACCTGATCTGAACCCCATTGAGAACCTGTGGTCCATCATCAAATGTGGGATTTACAAGGAGGGAAAACAGTACACCTCTCTGAACAGTGTCTGGGAGGCTGTGGTTGCTGCTGCACGCAATGTTGATGGTGAACAGATCAAAACACTGACAGAATCCATGGATGTCAGGCTTTTGAGTGTCCTTGCAAAGAAAGGTGGCTATATTGGTCACTGATTTGTTTTTGTTTTGTTTTTAAATGTCAGAAATGTGTATTTGTGAATGTTGAGATGTTATATTGGTTTCACTGTTAAAAATAAATCATTGAAATGGGTATCTATTTATTTTTTGGTTAAGTTGCCTAATAATTCTGCACAGTAATAGTAGTCACCTGCACACACAGATATCCCCCGAAAATAACTAACACTAAAAACAAACTAAAAACTACTTCCAAAAAAAATCAGCTTTGATATTAATGAGTTTTTGGGGTTCATTGAGAACATGGTTGTTGTTCAATAATAAAATGAATCCTCAAAAATACAACTTGCCTAATAATTATGCACTACATGTATACTTCTAGCATCAATACCATATTATGGTTCTACAATCTGACAGGTGCGCTTTATATGTTGTCCATTTTTATATCTACATTTTATTGTTGAAATGTTATTAATCATTGTGCACATATTTACCTTCCTGAACGAGGCTCACAGGACCGCTGTCTTCCTCCTGCTCTTCTGCTTGAGAAGTTGGGGTGGTGGGGGGGGGGAAGCTCCTCAGCTTGCTCCTCAACAGGAGCTGGGGTTGGGGAGTGGGAGGGCCCTGGCTGCTCCTCCTCATCCATCTCCTCCTCTGCCGCATCCTCCTCTGCCGCATCCTCCTCCTCATCGGCCTGGCGCCTTCTGCGCTTGGCGCGCACAGCTGGTATTGGAGCACCTATAATAACACAATGTTCATATATTATAAAAATGTTTTCTAATGACGTATGCAAATTCTGTGTACTCTGCTGTATTGTATATGAATACAAATTGATTTATATAGACAGTTAACCAATGGGACAATGTTATATTAAAGGGTCTTGTGGGCACTACAGGGGACTGAGCGTGAGCTGGGATGCCACCATGTTAAAATGAGCTGTTTTTGTCTCCTTTGTTTTGTTCAGACGATCTCATGTTAAAAAAAGGGCCTGATGGAGCACATGGGATTACTATAACAACCCCACTCCTAACACAGGAATTTAGTGGTAATCTATATATATAAAACTCAACGTGTGTGTGCATAAATGTATGTATGTATGTATGTATGTATGTTCCAGCATCACGTACAAACGGCTAAAGATATTTATATGAAACTTGGCACACAGGTTACTTATATGTCAGCCACAAACATAGGGTAGGTGGTTTAAACCTTACCCACCCCCATTTGCCATGGTCGGGGTTTTTCTTTAAAGTCCCATGCAAAGCAATGGGAAAAGTATGTTCCCACATAACTTCTGTGTTCCTGTCTGCTGTCCCATGTCTTTTTTCAACAGTACTATGAATACCTTGGCTGGTGGTGATATATGTTAGCACAACATGGCATCTTGGTTAACAACATCTGACCTTACATGAATTACATATGACCTTACATAACTGTCACCAAAGGAGCTGTGGTGGCTCCACGCGATTGCCACTGCGCTGACAAGTGATTCACCTCTGCAGCTAGGGGTTCGGATCCCGCTCTCGGCTACATGTGAATTGAGTTTGGTGGTCTCAGCCCCGCCCCCGGTGGGTGTGCTATGCGAGGTTGGGTTGGGAGGACCCCCTCACACCCGCCATTGCCAACCGGGGCATGGAGAAAGGTGGCAGATTGCCTCTGGGGGAGGCCTCCCAACTCCTGCAGGCCGGCTCCTCTCTCTTTCGAGTTCACACACAAAATACACTTTTGAAAAAAAAAACATAACTGTCAACAATAACTTACCTGGATGATATCTAGCCCGAAGACGTCTGACCTGATCCATTTGGCGCCTCTTCAGGTCAGACCACTTCTTCACAATCGCCTTGTGGTCGTGTTGGCCGCCAAAGTCAGCGATTAGGGCGCTGACCACAGCCCTTTTCTCTGCCTGCCTGCGGAGCAGGTCGTATCCTGTTTCCAGGAACTTCTGCAAGATGAAGAACAAAGTATATTGTAATACTTCTGTTGACAGCCTTATGGATATATGACGTAAATGTATGCTATTCAACAATTGGAAGCATTCTCGCCTTATTAATCAATGACAGGGGTAACATGACAGATTTTATATCCTGCCATTTCGGTCGCCACCTTTTTTGCATAAATATAGCAGCCATTATCATTTGCATAATTATGAATATATTATTAACAACACAGGATACACGTATAGGGGAGATATGCGTTGCTAACTCTTTTCCCTGTCAGGAGCCTAACGCCCCGGGGGGTCAGAGACGGGACCTTTTCGGAGGACCACTGACGTATGTACCCGTCGCAGTTTTTTGTGATGTCACTCTTTAGGTGTGTGCACATTTTTCACTGCATCCGGGTGGAGTTTTTGGGTTGTGTTTTGCACGCTACAGGCTTTTCAACAGAAAAAAACCAGCTGGAGGCAGAATGGTTGCAAAACACTACGGGTTTGTTACCTAACTCTGGGTTTCAAGACCAGTCCACCTCCAGCTGTTGCAAAACTACTACTCCCATCAGCCACGGTCTGTCAGTGCATGTTAAGAATTTTACTTTTGCTGCATCTAGGGTGCCACAGTTTAGAGACCCGTGCATAAAGGCCTGAAAAATGGGGGCCTGCAGAACTTACAATACTAGAAGTGCCAGCATTCCCAGGCATGCTGGAAGTTGTAGTTCTGCAACATCTAAAGGGCAATATGTATTCGAACGTCCTTGGGCCTTGAGGACACTGAAGTCAGGACGTTCGCATACGTCCTATGTCCAAAAAAATGTTAAATTCATTATGCTAAATAACAAGGAAAAGTGCCTAAATACACATTTGCCAACCAGGGTGTCTGCAGCTGTCCAGGCATGCTGGGACTTGTAGTTTTGTAAAAGCAGGAGACACATTTTTTGTGAAATACTAATATCTGATCATATATACTAACTTTTAAACTAGACTAAAATGCAGTTGAAGATAATGAAATAACAGTGGTCAAAATACTTACACAAATCAGCAACTTTTCCTCAGATACAGTGAAATTACTTCCAACCATCTTGCTCTGCGATTGCGTTGCGATCATAAAGTTGGAAACTGGCAAGGGTCCAGGAAATGGTCGCGTGTTGTTCGCGTGTTGATTGCGCTGCTTGGACCGAGATGGGTCCATATGGCTTCGGCTGTATGGACCACAGTAACTCTTTTCCCTGTCAGGAGCCTAACGCCCCGGGGGGTCAGAGACGGGACCTTTTCGGAGGACCACTGACGTATGCAACCGTCGCAGTTTTTTGTGATGTCACTCTTTAGGTGTGTGCAAATTTTTCGTTCCACCGGGTGGAGTTTTTGGGTTGTGTTTTGCACGCCACAGGCTTTTCAACAGAAAAAAACCAGCTGGAGGCAGAATGGTTGCAAAACACTACGGGTTTGTTACCTAACTCTGGGTTTCAAGACCAGTCCACCTCCAGCTGTTGCAAAACTACTACTCCCATCAGCCACGGTCTGTCAGTGCATGCTAAGAATTTTACTTTTGCTGCATCTAGGGTGCCACAGTTTAGAGACCCGTGCATAAAGGCCTGAAAAATGGGGGCCTGCAGAACTTACAATACTAGAAGTGCCAGCATTCCCAGGCATGCTGGAAGTTGTAGTTCTGCAACATCTAAAGGGCAATATGTATTCGAACGTCCTTGGGCCTTGAGGACACTGAAGTCAGGACGTTCGCATACGTCCTATGTCCAAAAAAATGTTAAATTCATTATGCTAAATAACAAGGAAAAGTGCCTAAATACACATTTGCCAACCAGGGTGTCTGCAGCTGTCCAGGCATGCTGGGACTTGTAGTTTTGTAAAAGCAGGAGACACATTTTTTGTGAAATACTAATATCTGATCATATATACTAACTTTTAAATTAGACTAAAATGCAGTTGAAGATGATGAAATAACAGTGGTCAAAATACTTACACAAATCAGCATCTTTTCCTCAGACTTAGTGAAATTGCTTCCAACCATGTTGCTGTGTGATTGCGCTGCGATCATAAGTTGGAAACTGGCAAGGCTCCAGGAAATGGTCGCGTGCTGTTCGCGCAATTGCGCATGCGCGATCGAAAAATCGCAATCGCAATATGTTTTTTGGTTAAAATATCATAAATATTCGATTTCAGAGTGCTGCTACAGCAGTTTTCGAAATATCTGCAATCAATTTCGCATTCGCATTTTGTGAAATTGCGTTAAAATATCTCGAATATTCGATTTCAGAGTGAGCCAATCAGAGCGCTCCTCCAGCATATCTCGAAATTGCGCAATAAATATAGCATTCGCATGTTGCGATATTTCGATAAAATATCAGGAATATTCTGAGCCAATCAGAGCGCTCCTCCAGCATATCTCGAAATTGCGCAATAAAAATCGCATTCGCATGTTGCGATATTTCGATAAAATATCAGGAATATTCTGAGCCAATCAGAGCGCTCCTCCAGCATATCTCGAAATTGCGCAATAAATATCGCATTCGCATGTTGCGATATTTCGATAAAATATCACGAATATTCTGAGCCAATCAGAGCGCTCCTCCAGCATATCTCGAAATTGCGCAATAAATATCGCATTCGCATGTTGCGATATTTCGATAAAATATCACGAATATTCTGAGCCAATCAGAGCGCTCCTACCGCAGTTATAAAAAAATCGCAATTATTTTCGCATTCGCAATAGCGAAAAATCGCAATCAATTAATTTCGATAAAATATCACGAATATTCGAATTTAGCGAATATATCTCGAATATTCGAATATATATTCGAGATATATCGCGAAATCGAATATGGCATATTCTGCTCAACACTATTGCTGGCAGGGGTCAGGCTTTTCTTCTCAGGCTGTGGCTACTTTTTGAAGAATATGAACTTTAAGATTTTGCACACCTTTTGTTTTGATCCACCTGGAAATACACTATATTACCAGTATTGTATTGGGATGCCTTGCTTTGTGCACTGTTCCAAATCATTTGGCAGAGGGGGGATTTTGGTGTGGGGTTGTTTTTCAGGGACTGAGCTTGGCACCTTAGTTCCAGGGAAGGGAACGCTTAAAGCGTTTGTAAAGGAATTTTTTTTTCCTTTAAAATAACAGACATGTAATACTTACCTCCACTGTGCAGTTCGTTTTGCACAGAGTGGCCCCGATCCACGTCTTCTGGGGTCCTTCGGCGGCTGTCTCTGGTCCTCCCCGCAATTACTCACCACAGTCATGCGAGAGCTCGCATGGTGGTTAATAATTACAAGCGCGCTCCCGTGATACAGCGAGCGGCCATAGCCGCTCACTGTATCACTCGACCTCGCCCCTCGGCGCGCCGCGTCACTGGATGTGATTGACAGCAGCGCCAGCCGATTGCTGTGCTGCTCTCAATCCATCTGCTCTAGCCAATCATCGGCCAGACTGAGCGGCAAAGAGGATCTCGGGACCGCGCGGAACTTTCGACAGGTCAGGTAACGGCAACACCAAATGTTTTTTCACCTTAATGCATAGATTGCCTGACCTCACAAATGCGCTTCTGGAAGAATGGTCAAGCATTTCCATAGATACACTCCTAAACCTTGTGGACAGCCTTCCCAGAATAGTTGAAGCTGTTATAGCTGCAAAGGGTGGGCCAACTGAATATTGAACCCCACGGACTAATGCCACGTACAGACGGTCGTTTTTTGTGATGAAAAAAAATGTCGTTTTTAAAAACGTCATTTAAAATGACCGTGTATGGGGAAAACGTTGTTTTATGTCTTCTGAAAAAGGACAAAAAAAAAATTTGAGCATGCTTCAATTTTTCATGTCGTTTTTCAAAACGTCGTTTTTTGTGTCATAAAAAATCACTGTGTAGCTAAAACGACGTTTAAAACAACATTTTTAAACCCGCGCATGCTCAGAAGCAAGTTATGAAGCAAGCTTCAATGGAAAAGAGTGCTAAACGTAACCGCGCGTTGCCCAGTTGTACATTGATACAAACGGATAGATAGAGTCCATAAAATAAACTTTACTAGTTAAGCACCTTACAGCTGCAAAAAAAGCCTTGATAGGTTTCACACTAGAGTTTAAAGTCTTCCGATATTCTACCATGGACTCTATCTAAGCATTTGAACTGCTTTTGTCTGTATAACATATATAATAAGTACATGACTTTATCATTTTTTTACTTCAGTACAGTTGAGCTGTAATTTTATTTATTTTTTCACAAAAATATACCCACCACCCAAACCTTACTTTATACATGTGAAGAAAGATCCACCAGAAGCAGTCCAGCACAATATCCTGGACCACAGGGATGTTGAGAATCCTCCAGAGCCTCCTTGGAGGCAAAATCTAAAGAAAATATAATGTTTATAGATGGATAGATATGGCATGGCAGAAGCTATAATAAGTAGACACTACATCTGGACTATTTGCATGCTAGAAAGGTATTTTGTTTAGCCAGTTAAAGGCCATGCACGCAGCCGGCCAACATGCGTGTATGCTTCCTAGGATGGAAGGATGCACGCATGCTGGTCAGCCAACCGCCATCTTGGATTGTGAAATTTGTATACGCAGCGCTGCTATTAATGGAAATTTTACGTGTGTGTTCTTCTTTTATTAAAGATTTTTGACAGTTTTTTGCACTATTAGGAGCGCTTCTCTTTCTGTATATTTTTCCTGCATATCATTTCACCTTTCGCCTTGGTAGAGCAGGGCTCTCTAGAGAACAGATGGTTCTGTCTGGTTGGATTTCTCCTGGAGGTGTCTCATACCATATTATGGAAATACCTGACATAAGACCTTTTATGAGCACTCTGGCAAAGGGGGTCATAGTCAACCGGTAAGAGGTACCAGTAGTGTGATGGTGTCCAGGAATGAATGCAGCTTACAAGCACTTTTTGGATGATGTATGGACTGATATTTTATTGTTATTATACTGTATTTCAAAGGATGAGTTTTGCACTCTATGTACCGTACTTTATTAGCACATTTGCACATTGCTCTTTTATAGACTGTTTTAAATGAACAGGTTTTGTATTTTATGCATTGGCACTAAATTGTTTATACATTTACTGTATAATAATTTTCTCTATTATCTGCACAGTAACACTTTTGCATAGTGTGCACTGTTTATACAAATTTCCATATCAATTCATTTTTATGACACCTGTCTGATTGATGTTTCCTACCCAAGACTGGACTGGATTGAATCTGTTGCTAACAGATTTCAGATATCACATTTGTGGTTACCTTTAGTAAATCAACAGCAACTCCTTTATGAAGAACTTCTTCATGTTATGTATGGCTGGCCAAACAAATGTTAAATAATAGCAATAAAGTATTTGTTATTAAAAGTAACTCTTGCTGAGTTTTATCTTTTCAACTTACCATACCACCTCTGTTCTTGTGGCTAGACACAACGTTGCCAATAATGGTGCTCAAGGCTGTTTCATAGGGAAGCGGTGGAGGGCCTTTATTTAAATATCCTGGAAACTGGCACAACTCAACCAGTTTTGGCTTTGGGCTTGCCTTCTGAGAGATTAAACGGAACACTATAAGCATACAGTACATTTTGAAGTACATTTTTGTGCTAGTGTTAGCTGATCTTGCTTAACCTCCCTGGTGGTATGATTATTTCAGATTTTAGGTGCTGAAAGCAGTACCATTATTTTGCAAGGAAATTTGGCGTTTTACATTGTAGGCCTGTAATTCTTATGCCAGGTACTCACGAGAGGATTTATCCGCGGAAACGGTCCTCCGGACCGTATCCGCGGATAAATCCTCTGGCGGATTTTGATCTCCTGGTTGTACTAACCAGGAGATCAAAATCCCCGCGGAATTCCGTCCGCGGTGACATGTCGCGCTGTCGCCGCGATGATGATGCGGCGACGTGCGCGACGATGTCATATAAGGATATCCACGCATGCGTCGAATCATTACGACGCATGCGAGGGATGGGTTCGGACGGATTGATCCGGTGAGTCTGTACAGACCACCGGATCGATCCGCTGGAGCCGATTCCAGCGGATAGATTTCTTAGCATGCTAAGAAATTTTTATCCGCTGGAAATCGGTCGGCCCGAAATATATCCGCGGATAAATATCCACTGGATCGTACACACCAGCGGATCTATCCACTGAAACCGATCCGCGGATCAATTTCAGCGGATCGATCCTCTTGTGTGTACGGGGCCTTAGGAATAACTCACTTAAATCTGTCCGAACAAGAGTCTAGCAGACATCTCGGGTATGAAAAAGTTTGAAAAACAAAATCATAAATTCTAATATAATAAATAATTATAAATAATTATAGCAAATAATAATATAATTATAATAACAATTATTCAATAATGTAATCAACTCAAAATCTATGAAATTTGCTCAGTTGCAGAATTGTCGCTGTCATCATTTTTTTTTTTTTTTTTTATGACGAATTTCCCCACAAATCACTATTGCTCAATTCTGCAAGTGATTCAAATTTATTATCACTGTTTTCTAGCTGATCTAAAATCACTTTTGACATAAAGGGACACCTTTTGGTTGCTATGGACAATCTACAGTTTGCAGGCAGAAAGAACAGTTTTTATTTTATAAAAGTACATGCAGGGCACTGGGCAGACCACTAGGGACAAAGGGGGTGTGTATTTTTTACATACAGTACTGTAATCTGTAAGATTACAGTATACTGTATGTAATGTGTTTATTTACTTTTTTGAATTTGGCGGCACAGGGACACTGCTTACACAGCGTGGCAGCGTCGCAGGATCCAGGGACAAGGTAAGTAAAACCTGCCTGTGGCTGCTGCGAGTCGATCCCGAGCCACACTCGGGAATACCGCCAGGGGGGGTTAATCGAATGTCTTTTGGTATAGGTTTATTATAAAAAAACAATCACTTTTTTTCTGCAATGCTTGATATGATTACCATATCCTATACCATATCCTATACAATGCTTTTTCACTTTTTGACATTTGTCCATCATAAACAAAAGTGATATTTTATTTTATTCTGTACAAATAGTTCTATTTATCCATCTTATGCATTGTATTTATTGGCATATATGTATCTTTCAGGAGTTTTTCCGTAAAGTGAACCTGTATGTGTATAGTATGCTGCCAGCAAGTGGAATTTATGCCTTGTACACACGGCCGGACTTTCCAAGAAAAAAAGTCAGACCGGCTTTTTTTTTTCTTGGAAAGTCCGGCTGTGTGTAGCCTCCATCTGACTTTTTTTGTCAGAAGTCCGATGGACCTTAGATAGAGAACCTGTTCTCTTTTTGTCCATCGGACCTCCGACGGGGGCATGGCAGACTTTTGCATGGTCAAAAGTCTGACCTTGTGTACGAGGCAGAAGAGGCAATTTTAGCACTTTAACAAGCTTAATTATTTACATTAGGTTGTGTTTGATACACTTTTTTCATCATTCTTTGTTGAGCTGGCCACTCACCTTTAGTTTTAACCAGTACAAATATTACCCACATGGATTAACTACCAAACCAACAACTGTTTATTTTTATCTTATTGCTGCTAATCAGTAGGGATGAGCTTTTGTTCAGAACCAGGTTTTGGTGTCCACTCAGAAGCCAGCTGTTATTCCTGGTCCAAAGAGTTGTGAGTGGGGGATTCCCTGCCCCACAACTGACTGTGCAAAAGGGACAGGGATGCTTCAGATATCATTGATCTGGTATGGCCAAATTAGGCCAAAGACATTTTACACTGATTCCAAACTTTTTACTTTCCACAGACATCCCCTTACAATGTCTTCCTTTTTCACCAGTACCCAAACTGTCAGGAAGCTTGTCATGTAGTCCCATGGGTCATGGGACTACATGACCCATAAACACTTGCACTACGTATGCATGCTAATTTTAAGAGACTATTTGCTGGTCTTTTCTGCCCCATCAGTTTTCAATAAAATGTATTGCAAATCTTTTTCCAGTTGTTCGTATTTATTTTCCTATGATAAACTTTATTGCCCATCTTTTTTTAGTTCTGTGCTAACACTCAGCCCTGGTTCACACTGGGTACGATTTGGGACGATTTGAGATGCGATTTGACATGTCAAATTGCATCTCAAATCGGCGGCAATTGTCGGCAATGGCACTGTCCTAATCAGTGCGACGCAGCATCTGTGATTTCAAAAAGTAGTTCCTGTACTACTTTTTGCGATTTTGGGCCGCGATTTACATTAAATTGCGAAATCGCGGTAAAATCGCGCATTTTACCGCGATTTTGAATTCGCAGCAGTGTGAACCTAGGCTGAATGATGATATTAGCTGTCAGTTAGAATCCAGAGGGTGGAGCAGAAATCCTCCTATACTGCAGCTTGTTTCAAATGAACGAGCTGAAGAAATGGCAGTGGGAGCAAAAAGACTGCACAAGTAAGGATCAACGTAAAGCTGGGCATAGATAGATTGAAATTCTGCCGATCCAGCAGGGACAGGTTGAATTTCAATCTGTGTGTGGCCCTCCCTGTTCAACAGAAATTGATCATTCAAATGGACGCTCTGGGAAACTTTTGTTGATTAGCAGCTGTAGCCAACTGCAGTGCATTCAGACAGCAGTGAGACTATATCCCAGCAGGGGAGATTACTCCATCTACCTTGCATGAAAAAGATAAAGATGTAACAGGGTATATATAATATAATCCACAGTAGAGCTCTCAAATGTGTCCAAAAAAGAAAAATAAATAAATAAATGAAACGCGTCGAAGCTGGCTACACGACGACTGTATGTTGAAGCTGGGATGGTGTTCTGATGTCTGGCGAATGAAGCAGTGGTAAGATCGCAACACAGAGCAGCTTGGCATGACTTGTACTATGCTACAAAAAGGCTGGTTTTAACTGTATTTGATATTGTCAGGTCACCTGTGGCCAGGTGACAAGTGCACCCCGTTGGGGTCAGGGATGCACCACAGGGTAGTGAACCCTATAGCCGACTGCTGCAATCAGAGAGGAAGCGTGAGTCTAAGACCCAGCTTTGTGTTCACCAGAGCCTCTAGTGGTGAGGATGGCCTTCGCTGCAGCTGGATCCAGGTCGCGACCCCTGGGATCCCCTAGGTCATGCTCCGCAGGGAGAGAGGGGAAGTAGCAACCAGGACAAGCGATAGTGATGGGTAAGCCGAGGTCAGGGCAACAGGCAGACAAGGGTAACCGAGGGACAGGCAAAGGGTCAGGGTCACAGGCAAACAGGAGAAGTCAGGGACGAGCCAAAAATGGTACACAGGAAGGTAAACGTAGCACACTGCAGATAGGAACTTAAGCTAACAACAAGGTTGAACAGCAAAGCAGACCTGCAGTGCAACAGTTAATATAGACTTCCTGGGATGGCCTGGGGTGGGGCCATACAGGAAGGAGAGATGATAAAAAGGCAGCCAGAAGAGGGTCAGGCCTCTAATGGACACATGAGGAGAAGGTAAGCTGCCAGACATTATTGCATGTTCATGACAGATGTATGGACAATATATATTTTAAATACCGTGTTTCCCCGAAAATAAGACACGTCTTATATTTATTTTTCCTCAAGAAGACACACTATGTCTTATTTTCAGGGGATTTCTTATTTTTATTAAGCAGCAGCTTTACTGGTGGTTGTGGGGGGTGAGAGAGACCCACAGACTGTTGCTGGGGGAGAGAACCCCACACTGCTGAGTAAAATGGGAGCCACAGCTTTACTTCTTCCCCTGAGGATACACAATACCTAAAGCAGAGCGTCCTGCTCCTCACTTCACTGAGGAGACTTTTGCTTTCACTTTCTATTTCTCCCTCTATGCCTCAGCTTGCAGCACGCACAGAATCACTATGTCTTATTTTCGGGGTATGGCTTATATTGCGCAAATGCTTAGAAATCCTGCTACGGCTTATTTTATGGGTATGTCTTATTTTCGGGGAAACACGGTAGATCAATATGTCAAATAATTTTACACTATTGGAAGCTCCATTTCTCCCTTTATTTTCTGTGAAGTCCAATCCGGGCATGTGAACGGAGTGTGGCAGTTTACAGCAGCTGTTCAATATAATCTTTAAGTTTGTTCGCCAAATACGAGAGTGAATGGCAACATCATCTGGTGAGTTTGTTTCTTAACGAGAGCTGATCTCCCATTCATCACTGTGATGGAGGATGTCTTTTTGGTGTGGATTCACAAGACTTTCTCATTATTAATTTATATATATATATATATATATATATATATATATATATATATATATATATATATATATATATATATATATATATATGTATATATATATTTTTGGACACATTTAAGAGTGCTACTGTGGATTATATTATATATACACTGTGATATATTTATGTTTTTCATGTCTTGTTATGTTTATGTTATTTAAGTAGCAGCACTACTATTGGGTATTTTTGCATTCCACAGCGCATTGTTTTTGTATTTATAAATTTGTCAATTTTTTACAGTTTTTGGAAATGTAGTAAATTACCTTAAAAACAATGGCCCGGATTCAGATACATTTTCGTATCTATCAGCGGGCGTAACGTATCTCAGTTACATTACGCCTCCGTAACTTAGGGCGCAAGTTCCGTATTCAGAAAGAACTTGCGCCCTAAGTTTAGGTGGCGTAGCCTATGTGGTCCGGCGTAAGCCCGCGGAATTCAAATTCTCCATGCTGTGGGCGTGTTGTATGGTAATGAAGGCTGACCCCACGTAAATTACATTTTTGACTAACGGCGCATGCGCCGTCCGTGAACGTATCCCAGTGCGCATGCCCCAAATTACGCCACAAATAGGCAATGCTTTCGACGTGAACGTAACTTACGTACAGCCTTATTCGCGAACGACTTACGCAAACTACGTAATCGACGGAAAATTAGACGCTGCCCCGACGTTCATACTTAACATAGGATACGCCTCATATAGCAGGGGTAACTTTACGCCGGAAAAAGCCTTACGTAAACGACGTAAAAAAATGCGCCGGGCGGAGGTACGTTTCTGAATCGGCGTATATCTACCTAATTTGCATATTCCTCGCGTAAATCTACGGAAGCGCCACCTAGCGGCCAGCGTAAATATGCAGCCTAAGATACGACGGTGTAAGAGACTTACGCCGGTCGGATCTTAGGGAAATCTATGCGTAACTGATTCTAAAAATCAGGCGCATAGATACGACGGCGTATCCGGAGATACGCTGTCGTAACTCGTATCTGAATCCGGGCCAATATATACTAATTATTTGTATATTACCTTTTTATGGTAAATAACCACTTGCCACCCAAGGCAATTCTGACACTTCTCTCCTACATGTAAAAATCAACATTTTTTTTGCTAGAAAATTATTCAGAACCCCCAAACATTATATATATTTTTTTAGCAGACACCCTAGGGAATAAAATGGTGGTCATTGCAACTTTATGTCATATGGTATTTGTGCAGTAATTTTTCAAACATGTTTTTTTGGGGGGAAAAAACAGTTTCATGAATTAAAAAAAATAAAAAAAAAACACTAAAGTTTTTTTTTTGTATAATATAAAAAAAAATGATGCTACGCTGAGTAAATAGATACTGTTTACTTGTTTATTACTGAATATTACTGTTATATTTCTGGTTTCAGAAAATAAAGAGGCATGTTTAATTTTTTCTACAATCTTTATTGTCATCTTTGCTAGTAATATTGTTTCCAGCATCAACAAAAAGTGTGACTGAAAATCATCTTAAAGGGACAACGTTTATAAAAATATTTTTGTTGAATGAGTATAACTAGTAGAACTGCAATCGCCTACATAATGATAATCAAATACGTAACTTGTGAATATGTAACCTGTGTGTATCCAGCTCACCAACCACTGACCTCACCGCACGTCCCTGTTGTATACGCATGACAGCAAAGTAAGCAGCATTTTAAGAAGGGGAGGTCAGCAATGACAGTATTCATACCTCAGTACATATTTCATTGACGGTCCTATTCAAATGCGTATTCTAGTGATGGCTTTACAAGCCATTCTTTGTTAAAATACAAAAAAAGATTTTTGAATAAAACAAACTTCTTCATATTTACAATTTTAACCATTCTTACTTTCTTAGGGTTTCTATGAGATTGTTGATACACTGCAGATTTCATATTTCTCATAGAAATCTGGAATTCTTGTGTGAATCTCTGCAAGTCCTTTCTTTCTCGCTCTGGTTACCAAAAACAGAAAAACAGTTTAAATGTACAAATTTGGAGTTTTACTACCAAGAGTCTTTTGGGCTAATTCTTAAGGGGACTAAAAAGTTAGTTAACCACTTAAGACCCGGACCATTATGCAGGTTAAGGACCTTGCCCCTTTTTGCGATTCGGCACTGTGTTGCTTTAACTGACAATTGCGCGGTAATGCGACGTGGCTCCCAAACAAAATTGGCGTCCCTTTTTTCCCACAAATAGAGCTTTCTTTTGGTGGTATTTGATCACCTCTGCGTTTTTTTTTTTTTGCGCTATAAACAAAAATAGAGCGTCAATTTGGAAAAAAATGCAATATTTTTTACTTTTTGCTATAATAAATATCTCCCAAAAATATATTAAAATCGTTTTTTCCCTCAGTTTAGGCCGATACGTATACTTCTACATATTTTTGGTTTGCGCAAAATTTATAGCGTTTACAAAATAGGGGATAGTTTTATTGCATTTTTACTAATCATTTTTTTTTTACTACTAATGGCGGCGATCAGCGTTTTTTTCGTGACTGTGACATTATGGCGGACACATCGGACAATTTTGACACATTTTTGGGACCATTGTCATTTTCACAGCAAAAAGTGCTATAAAAATGCAGTTTACTGTGAAAATGACAATTGCAGTTTAGGAGTTAACCACTAGGGGGCACTGTATGGGTTAAGTGTGACCTCATATGTATTTCTAACTGTAGGGGGTGGGGCTAGACGTGTGACATCATTGATCGTCTTTCCCTATATCAGGGAACAGACGATCAATGACACTGCCACAGTGAAGAACAGGGAAGCTGTGTTTACACACACCTCTCCCCGTTCTTCAGCTCTGGTGACGATCGCAGGACACCGGCGGCGATGGGGTCCGCGGGTCCCGCGGGCGCAGTCACGGAGCTTAGGACCGGGTCGTGAGCGTGCCGCCGGCATGAAGGGGTGCTTAAGTGGTTAAAGTGGTTGTATAGTCATTTTTATAACTTTTACCTACAGGTAAGTCTATAATAAGGCTTACCTGTAGGTTAAAAAGAATATCTCCTAAACCTGTACGGTTAAGGAGATATCCCCCTTGCAAAGCGCCACTGACTTCAGGGGCGCATGCGCATCGGGATTCTCGGCTGAAAGCCCGGCAGACGCCGGACCTTGCCGGAAAGAAATCTCCAGCCACTCACAGCGCTGGAGCCACGATACCCGGAAGACACGCTAAGGCAAAATGTCATCTCCCTCGGCATGGACCGGCTGAGATACCAACGCTTCGTTCGAAGGTAAATATTTAATAATGAGCTAGTATGCGGTGCATACTAGCTCATTATGCCTTTTGCCTTACAGGTGTAGTAATAAAAAAAGTGTCAGTGGGTATACAACCGCTTTAATACATGGGGGAGATTTACTAAAACTGTTGCACACAGAATCTGGTGCAGTTGTGCATAGTGATCAATCAGCTTCTAACTTCAGCTTGTTCAATTAAGCTTTGACAAAAAACCTGGAAGCTAATTGGTTACTATGCACAGATGCACCAGATTCTGTATGCAACAGTTTTAGTAAATCTCCCCAGTAGTTTCTTTCATTATTTGGTTGGCATGGTCAAGACTAACAGAATATTTAGAAAACATATATATTTGAAGTCAGAAAAAGATGAATATATGTAGCATATTAACCACTAGGCTACCGCCCGCCATCAAATGACGGCCGGACAATAAGCCTCTCATTCTAGGAGGACGTCATATGACGTCCTCACCTTCCCGAGCCGCTGTGTCACTGGGAACCCGATGCACGTGCCCGGCGACGGCGATGTCCGCCGGGCACCCACAATTGCCCAGTAACTGAGCAGTACCGTGGATCTCTGTGTGAGATCCACGTCCTGTCAGGGAGAGGAGACCGATGGTGTGTCCCTTGTACATAGGGACACCGATCGGTCATCTCTTCCAGTCAGTTCCCTTCCCCTACAGTTAGAATCACTAGGGTACACATTTAACCCCTTGATCGCCCCTTAATGTTAAACCCTTCCTTGCCAGTCACATTTACACAGTAATCAGTGCATATTTATAGCACTGTTCGCTGTATAAATGTGAATAATCCCAAAATAGTGTCAAAAGTGTCCGATGTGTCCGCCACAATATCGCAGTCACTATAAAAATCGCAGATCGATGCCATTACTAGTAAAAAAAAAAAAAAAAATGTTATAAATCTTTTCCCTATTTTCAGCCGCTATAACTTTTGCGCAAAAACAAATCAATATAAGCTTATTGCAATTTTTTTTTTACCAAAAATATGTAGAAGAATACGTATCAGCCAAAACTGAGGAAAAAAATGTTTTATATATATTTTTGGGGGATATTTATTATAGCAAAAGTAAAAAATATTGCTTTTTTTTTTAAATTGTTGCTCTTCTTTTGTTTATAGCGCAAAAAAAAAACCTGCAGAGGTGATCAAATACCACCGAAATAAATTACAATTTCCTTTGGGTACAGTGTTGCATGACTGCGCAATTGTCATTCAAAGTGTGACAGCGCTGAAAGCTGAAAAATGGCTTGGGCAGGAAGGGGGTGAATGTACCCGGTATTGAGGTGGTTAAATGTGTTTTCGGTTTTTGAGTTAGCAGGTGAAGCTTTAGACTCCTTTTCATGTTTTAATGGTTCTCAGTTTAGAAACCTGCTGGTTACACAGTTCGGTGACAAATATTTTATTAGGTTTACAATATAAACAATGAAAATATATACAGTTGTATTACAAATTAGGTTACAGCTCCAGGTCTAAATGAGAGCACTTTCCAATACTGGCTCATAGAAGATCCACTGTGATCTTACCATACAAGGTGGCAAGGCACAAGGCACTTCAGAAATACGAAATACATGGCTGGGGGGGGGGGGGGGGGTAAGAGAAGGGGTGTTCGCTCGGGGAGGGTACGGTGGAGGTTGGCCATGCCCCTCCGATCTACCGGGACTATCTCTGTAGTGGGGATGAATTGAAAGGTTGGGCAGCAAATATAATTTTTTTGCAAGAGACTCATTTTAAGTACTCATCTAGGGTGGGTTTGAAGTCTATAGGCTTCCCATTGTGGGTTCACGGGTATTCCCCCAACAAGAGATCAAGGGGGGTAGCTGTGGGCTTCGATAGCAATACTCCATTTATTTTAAAAGCAATGGAATCAGATCCTGAAGGAAGGTTCTTATTTGTTTAATAAAGAATACACATTAGTAAATATATATTGTCCTAATGTTCATCCTAGTCTGTTCTTAAAAAATGTATTAAAAAAAATGGAAAATTTTAGAGAAGGAAAAGTGATTATGGCAGGAGATTTAAATTTTGTTTTTGATCCAAGTCTGGATACCCAGCCTATTTCTCTCCGGTCGGAGGGAAAACATTTAAGGACTGTTAAACAAAAATTACATCAGCAACATTTAGTGGAGGTGTGGAGAGTCCTGCACCCAGGGGGGAGGGACTTTACATATTACTCCCAGGTACATTCCTCATATTCAAGGATAGACTATGTGTTCCTAGACCATCAGCTCTTAGAAGGTTCAATAAAGGCAGAAGTGAAATCGATCACCCTCTCTGATCATGCTCCGGTTGTGGTTAGCCTAGAGCTAAAAGATATACCGGATAAGCAAAGATCCTGGAGGCTGGACGAATCACTCCTATATGATCAGGCTATAGTGGAAGACTTGGAAGGGGAATTGTCTCTCTTCTTTATAGAGAACAATATAGAGAATATTGCACCAACGGTCCTGTGGGAAGCTCATAAAGTTTTCTCTGTTCAAATTTTTTATTGAGAAAAAAGAACACAGAGTACAGTAACAGACCATTTTGGTTGGAACAATAAAGGGTATACCATGGTACATCATGGATAAAGTAAATACAGTCATAGCAACAGGACCTTCTAAACATAGACAACATGTCATTACGGAACAAAATAAGGTAAGGTGTTATAATGAAAACGACTGTGAACGTAACAGCAAGGGACACATAAAACGTATATTAGTGGGGGGAATAGCTCCAATCCAAAAACATTGTAGAACAAAAACCTATACTCTGTAGGTCTAGGCAAGAGAGACCGTGTTTGTGGATAGCCCAAAAACAATCAGTGCTATAGGAAATTCAGGAGTTGGAACAGAGACATAAAAGAGCAAATGACAGGGAGGTATTGGTGGAGCTGACGGGAAAGCGGGAAGCTTTAAAAGATATGTTGATGCTAGATACTAAACAAGTTTTTATTAAAATGGCCAAAAAGCAGTATAGATTCGGCAATAAATCAGTGAGATTGTTGGCAGGGCAGATTAAACCTACAAGGAATTTGAATTATATAGCAAAGATCAAAAATAAAATAGGAGAGATGAAACATTCTACTAGGGATATTAATAAAAAATGTACGGAGTATTATCAATTATTATATAAAGTAAATGACCTACAGGATCCTGGGGATATACAAGATAGAAAAGATAAGATAAGAAGATATCTGAAGCGAATAAAACTGCCGGAAATAGCAGAAGATGATTCAAGGAGATTAGATAGGGATATCGCTAGAGAAGAAATAGAGCAGGCTATTAAAGATACTAAGGCAGGGAAGAGTCTTTGTATTCTATCCCTACGGCCCAAATTCAAGTCAATGGGACCCTCTCGGATAGTTTTAGGCTTTTTAATGGGACTGGTCAGGGCTGCCCACTCTCCCCTTTGCACTTTGTGCTCTCATTGGAACCTTTTTTAATATCTATAAGAGCTAATCAGGAAACCCAAGGTATAGAGGTTGGGGGTCAAGAATATAAAATATCCGCTTTCGCAGATGACATCATGGTGTATATAACAAAACCTATGCAAACCTTTCCAAAAATTATGGAAGAACTGGGAAAATATGGGCATGTATCAAATTTAAAGGTAAATATGGAAAAAACAGAAATATTAAATATTTTGGTTTCAACAAGTGAGAGTATAGATCTTCGAAAATTATATCCCTTCAGATGGAAACAAAACGATCTAAAATATTTGGGAGTACTCCTGTCAAAATCAACTGTAGATTTATATCAAGATAACTACATGCCTTTGCTGAATAAAATTAAAAATTAATTGAAAAGATATCCCGCTCATAGACTGTCATGGTTTGGCAGGATAAGTGTGGTCAAAATGATGATCCTTCCAAAAGCTCTGTATATATTTCAAAGTTTGCTGATAAATATTCCCGGGGCATACTTTAAAACATTGAGATCAGTAATACAGAAATTTGTGTGGAATAATAAAAGCAACTGTATCGCCTTTCGGACATTAACTAGATCCACAGAGAAGGGAGGGGTATTCCTCCCGGACCTTGAAAAATATCATGAAGCAGCAATTTTGCGGAGGGTTATGGACTGGGCCCGTGCCCCTCGGCAAAAAAAATGGGTAGAGTTGGAGGAAAAAATCTGTAATTCTGCCATAGGTCAGATTATTTGGATCCCAAGGCAGTTTAGAGGCCCCTTGGAGGAAGCGGCTCCGATTACGCTAGAAGCATTAGGAACGTGGGACAAGTTAATTAAAAATACTCAAGGACAATACAACAGCCCCCTAATGCCCTTAACAGGAAATAACTATTTCCCACCGAGGAAAGATAATAAATTATATCTAAAATGGACTACATCGTCCTATTGGAGATTAAGGGATGTTATGAGGGGGAATGCCCTATGTTCATTAATCGAATTGCGTGAAAGATATGGGTCCACTCCTTGGGAAGTCTGGAGATATAAACAACTGCAACATTTTGTAGGCTCCCTCCCAAAACCTCTTCGGGGGGTCTGTAGGCTGAACTCATGGGAAAAATTAGTTGACCAAATGGGGATAGACAGGCATGGAATTTCTACTATCTATAAGTTGTTGATGACACATCTAGAGCGAGGAGCCGTGTGCCAAACGGAGAGTTGGGAACTAGAACTGAATCAGCCACTACCAGATACCATGAGAAGTAAAGTTTTAGATTATGTTCACTCCACATCTCTTGATACACGGATAAAAGAAATGAACTTCAAATTATTAATTAAGTGGTATTATGTCCCAGCAAAACTACACATGATAAATCCCCAGGCGTCACCTTTATGTTGGAGGGAGTGTGGGGAGGTGGGAACTCATGCCCACATTTGGTGGCAGTGCCCTAAGATCCAGTCATACTGGGTGCAAATATTAGAGTTAATTAGGGAGATCAGTGGGACTGAGATTGGCTTGGACCCTTGGCAATGTCTGTTCCATGCTATGGCTATCCCCAGGAAGAAATATAAAACAGAAATTATCCCAATTCTACAAAATGCAGCAAAGGCATTGATTCCGAAAAGGTGAAGGGACAAGCAAGCCCCTTCGATACAGGAATGATTGAGGGAGGTAGAAAGGATAAGAATTATGGAGGAGGTAACGTACCAACATAAGGAACTAAACAGTGGAGATATTTAGACAGTCTTGGGTTTATGCGGGCTATATGAGTAGGGAAGGCAGTACCTAGGTAACGTTGGTCTGTCTGGCTTAATATAGGAGTAGTTGCTCTATCCCCCCCCCCATAGAAGGTGTGTTTAAGATAGAAATTTATAGTAGTCACATGAACTAATTAAAGGATAAGAGATGGGATAAACACGCACAATGCACTTTAAATAATATAATATAGTATGGGTGGGTACGGGGGTTTACCCCCCTCCCCCCTCTTTTTTTTTTCCTTCCTTAAAATTAATAGAAATATAGAGAAGTCACAGGAGTTAATTAAAGGATAAGATGTACACGAGGCACTTTAAATATAGTATGGGTGGGTAGTGGGGTTTCCCCCCCTCTACCCCCCCTTTTTATTTTCCAAGAGAGGCAAATAGGTAATGGGGTAAGAGAGTGTTACTCTCGTCCCCTCATAATAACAAAAATGGAGGTCACAGTCACCAAAGGATAAGAAATGGGAATTGGGCACTTAGGGCCAGATTCACGTAGAACTGCGGCGGCGTAACGTATCGTAGATACGTTACACCGCCGCAAGTTTTCATCGCAAGTGCCTGATTCACAAAGCACTTGCAATGGAAACCTACGCTGGCGGCCTCCGGCGTAAGCCTGCGTAATTTAAAGGGGCGTGTGCCATTTAAATTAGGCGCGCTCCCGCGCCAGACCTACTGCGCATGCTCCGTTTCGAAATTCCCGCCGTGCTTTGGTGCGAACTGACGTCATTTTTTTGAACGGCAACATGCGTAGCGCAATTCCGTATTCCCGGACGTCTTACGCAAACGACGTGAATTTTTAAATTTCGACGCGGGAACGACGGCCATACTTTATACAGCACATACGTGTGCTGTGTAAAGTTAAGGCACCCAAAACGACGACTAACTTTGCGACGGGAAACTAGACTAGCAGCGACATAGCGAACGCGAAAAACCGTTGTGGATCGCCGTAACTCCTAATTTGCATACCCGACGCTGGTTTACGACGCGAACTCCCCCCAGCAGCGGCCGCAGTATTGCATCTTAAGATCCGACAGTGTAAAACAATTACACCTGTCGGATCTTAGGGCTATCTATGTGTAACTGATCCTATGAATCAGTCGCATAGATACTCTGAGAGATACGACGGAGTATCTGAGATACTCCGTCGTATCTCGGCTGTGAATCTGGCCCTTTGCACTTAAATAGGTGGTTGGGTGTAGGGGGTTTTACATTTTTTTTCTTCCACCTTTTCGAGGGGGGGGGAGAGGGAGAGAGCAGAGGTAGAAGAGAGATGAAAGATCAGGAGGATGAAGGATTGAACCATATTGCTGTTATTGTTGTTATTTATGTTGTTGTTATTGTTGTTATTTATGTTTATGAAATGTTGAATTCATTTTAAATGTGATTCTTTTTGTACGCTTATTGGTAATGAAATGTAAATTATATTTGTGTTTTAAAAAATAGAATACATTTTTTTAAAAAACAATACAATATAAACAATGAAAATATATACAGTTGTATTACAAATTGGGTTAGAGCTCCAGGTCTAAATGAGAGCACTTTCCAATACTGGCTCATAGAAGATCCACTGTGATCTTACCATACAAGGTGGCAAGGCACAAGGCACGTCAGAAATACGAAATACATGGCTGCATTTACCCCTGGACTTTTGGAGTGAAAGGTATTCTTGCCCACATAAGGCCCCTTTTAATGTATCTTTGCTGTATAAACTGCTTCTAGCAATAGCACACCAAACCTTCCAACCTACCTTACATACTGAAAGCAGGAATACTTAAATAGGAGGTTCCATCAAAAAAACTATTTGCTTTAAACTGTAGCTTACGACTAAAAAAGAAAAAAAAAGAGAATTTTTTTTTTTTTTACTCATCTGGAAATGCCTGTTGCTATGCAGTCCCACTAAATCTGCCTTTGAAACCACCTAGGATTCCAACATCATCTCCCTCTAATGCTCCTGGGAAATGTGTGTCATCATTTCCCAGGATGCAGTGCGCTGTCCAATTATCACTCCCCATCCAAGACTTCCAGGAAGTAAGTGCCTGTAGGCTTCACAATGCCCACAAGCAAAATGACAACGGTGTAGATATAGTTTTATAAACTATCTTTTTTGAAAATCTATGCGATTTTTATTTTTTGCGCTTTAAACAAAAATAGAGCGACAATTTTGAAAAAAAATCAATATTTTTTACTTTTTTCTAAAATAAATATCCCCAAAAAATATATAACATTTTTTTTGTTTCCTCAGTTTAGGCCGATAAGTATTCTTCTACATATTTTTTTGTAAAAAAAATCACAATAAGCGTTTATTGATTGGTTTGCGCAAAAGTTATAGCGTTTACAAAATAGGGGATAGTTTTATGGCATTTTTCAAAAAAAAACAATGTTTTACTAGTAATGGCGGTGATCAGTGATTTTTTTCGTGACTGTGACATTATGGCAGACACAAGGGACACTTTTGACACATTTTTGGGACCATTGTCATTTTCACAGCGAACAGTGCTATAAAAATGCACTGGTTACTGTGAAAATGACTCTGGCAGTGAAGGGATTAACCACTAGGTCATGGGTGCTCAACCTGTGGCTCTCCAGCTGTTGCGGAACTACAATTCCCATGAGGCATTGCAAGCCGCTGACAGGTACAAGCATGTCTCCCAAAGGCTGAGGCATTATGGGAATTGTAGTTTTGCAACAGCTGGAGAGCCACAGGTTGAGCACCCATGCACTAGGTGGTTAAGTGTTCGCTACATAGTCTTTCTCACTGTAGGGGGAATGGGCTCTGTATCACATGACACTGATCTCCACTCCGAGTACACGGAGCCCAGACCAGTGTCATTCTCACTAGGCAGAGCAAGGAGATGCTTGTTTACACAAGCATCTCCCTGCTCTATACCTCCGTGAGACGATCGCGGGGATCACCGCGGCGATCGAGTCCGCGGGACCCGCAGTCCGACTCACGGGGAAGGTGGCAGGCATTTAAAAGGCCACGTACAGGTACGTGATTATGCCTGTCCATGCCATTTTGCCGACATTTATATACAGTGGGCGGTCCTTAAGCGGTTAATTGAATATTATTGGATACAGATTACTGAGAATGAAAATTACCACTGTGACTCTTTGATGGGACCCCAGGTTCTCAAATTTTTCAAAACTTCTATATCTCCCTCCAAATATATGAAATCACTGATACTACACGCACTGAATGCAGCCAAGAGTCTGACACCCAAATACTATAAACCCACTAAACCTCCACGTGTAGTAGAATGGATATCGCAAGTTTGTAAGACATTTTTGATGGGAGAAATCACAAGTCTTAAAAGGGCTGACTATGACACATATGTATTACAAAACAGGCTAGATGGCTACATTTTAAAACCTCCAACCTTCACAAGTCTTTTTCTGAAGACAATGCCACATCTTATTTTACAGGAGCACATACATCACAATAGGTTTTAATCATTGCAGACAGGAGATGACCTACTGAATAGTGAATATAGGTCATACTAAAACAGGTAAACCTATGCAGTGTTTCATCTCTGAATACTATACCTCACACCATAGATAAAAAGAAAGCTAAAATAATCAATTGTAAAGTAAGTACCTTTTATTTGATCACTTTTCTTCAATTTGCTTGATTCAGTAACTTTATAGTTTGATGAATGATGCTCATGAAGGGATGGCATTCCATGAAGCTCTGAAGACTCTATCACCTGCATGGGAGACACTTTCACTGATTGAATATTCCATCTGTCATCTTTGCAATATATTGTACCTAAAGTGCTTAGCTACATATCTTATGCTTGTAAATAGAAAAGTGTCCTAAGCAGGGGCGGACTGACAACTCATGGGGCCCCCGGGCAATAGAAGATTATGGGGCCCCTGGACTTACAGATGGCCACCACGCCAGGAGGCAGTGCAGAGGCGGGGCAGCTAAAATCTCAGGATTTTCACATCAAAAGCATGTCGGTTTCGGACATATCAGGGACAGAAAAAAACATAGATTTTTACATACTGTCCCTGGTTTTACTGAGCCTGGCAACCCTGATGGGGCCCCCTAGTGGCATGGGGCCCTCGGGCAGTGCCCAAGTGACTCAATGGTCAGTCCGTCCCTGGTCCTAAGTAGTGATAATACTGGGCCTTGGTTACACTGCAGCTGATTTACTGAGACTGTAGCAAAACTGTTAGATTACATATTATTTATTTTTAAAGTCTTATCCCAGTCAAACATGTTTTCTCTGTCATCCATTGGGGAACACAGCAACTGACTTATGCCGCGTACACCCGATCGGTCAATCCGATGAGAACGGTCTGATGGACCGTTTTCATCAGACCAAACCGATCGTGTGTAGGCCCCATCAGTTATTTATCCATTGATTAAAAAGTTTGAAACTTGTTTTAAAATTAACCGATGGATACCTAACCGATAGAAAAAAAACGATTGTTTGTAGGCACGTCCATCGGGTAAAAATCCACGCATGCTCAGACTAAATTAGGGGACGGGAGCGCTCGTTCTGGTAAAACTATCGTTCGTTATGGAGATAGCACATTTATCTTGCTGAAACAGACAGAAAAGCGCAAATCGTCTTTTACTAACACAAAATCAGCTAAAGCAGCCCCAAGGGTGGCACCATTGGATTTGAACTTCCCCTTTATAGTGCCGTCGTACGTGGTTTACGTGACCGTGTTCTGACATGATCATTTTTTTAACTGATGGTGTGTAGGCACGACTGACCATCAGTCAGCTTCATCGGTTAACTGATGGAAAAATTCAACAGACCGTTCTCATCGGATTGACCGATCATGTGTACAGGGCATTAGTTGTGGTGGTGTCATGATCTGGATCCAACCCCAGGTTCTCTGTTGTTCCTAGCAGTAGCTCTTCCTACTAGTACCTGTAGTACCTGTAGCTCTAGATAGTTCCTTGTCGGATCTCTTCATTTATCTCCATTAAAACACAGTTTTCTGCTAAACTCCTCCAAACTTCCAACATACATCTGTACCCCACTTTTATTGCTCTCCAATTTAAACCTGGCACTTTTGGCTAATGACTTTGGCTTCATCACTGACTATGCTCCTGAGTAATCTGACCACAACACAGAGTCCAATGTAGCAGCTGCTATGGCCCCTTTTTGGCAGCAAATTACATTCTAGCAAAGGTCTGGTGTTACTTATGGAGAAAAATGTTCTGAACTTTAAAATGTGAAAAATCAAAAAGAGGATCCATGATCACAGAGGAAAGTACTGGATTTACATTACGGTGATGGCGCATCTGTAAACTCTGATACACATATGACTCAATTACTTAAAAATAACAGAGACTGCAGTCATTATGGGGTTTCCTTACCCAATGTCGTACTTATATACTTCCAGCTGCAATCTGCTGCTGTTATTTCCAACAGAAAAAGGGTATTGTTTGATATTATCCTACTGACTCAAGAAGCGCTAGCTTGGGCCTTTTCTTATGTAGAACAGGACAATGCAATCCTGGATCATCCTGATACATTTGCCTCTTGTTTGGAGGAGATTAGAACCTGGATGGGAGCCAATTACCTCAAGCTTAATGGCTCCAAAACTGAAACTATGATCTTCAGTAACCATGATTGCCCTAGTAAGATGCCCGACTGGCCAGACTCCTTTAAACTGAGTCCGGTACCAGTCTCTAAGGTCAGGGACCTGGGGGTTATCCTTGATTCTAAGTTGGCATTGCGTAGCCAGGTGAATCAAGTGGTAAGTGTATGCCACTTCCACTTGAGACTCCTGAGATCTACGTTTCGCTTTATCGAGGACTCTGACAAAATCTCTATGGTCAATGCAATGGTTGGTAGTCGACTTGATTATTGCAATGCCCTGTATATGGGTGTGTCTAAGAACATCTTGCACAAGCTTCAGCTGGTGCAGAATGCGGCTGCCAGGTTACTCACGGGCGTGGGCCGGTACGATCACATCACTCCATCCCTACAAGCCTTACACTGGCTGCCCGTGGCACAACGGGCTCAGTTTAAGACGGGGTGTCTTGTGCATAAGGCCATCCATGGTTTTGGACCGGGCTATCTCAGAGAAAAATTCATCAGACATGTGCCTACTAGATCGCTGCGGTCTGAGAATTTGGCTTTGTTGAACATCCCCAAATTTGCTAAAAACAAATGTGGTGGGAGGACCCTGGAAGTTCAAGGAGCTCAGTTCTGGAACTCCTTGCCCCTTCATATAAGACTGGAAAATGATCTCCTAAAGTTAAGGAGATTGTTAAAAACATGGCTATATATCCAGGCTTTCGGGGTGACTTAAATATTAAGTATTTTGATAGCTCAAAAATGTTATATATTTAGCTTTGTATGTTTTATATTTTTTATTCACTGATTGTTATTGTTTTATTGTCACTTGTTTGGTCGATGTAGTTTTTGCCCCTTTTCTGTTCTGTTTTTATCCTGCCAGCGCATCGAGGCACGTGTGTAAGACCTGTGTTTTATAAGCATTTTAATAAATAAATAAATAAATAAAATTATTAGGCTTTTGATTAATCCAATTGCTGTTGGACAGTTTGGGACAGGGTTAATGCTCCATTGCTAAATACACAGTTGAATTTCAATTACAGAAAACAATTTGGAATTCAATAGCACGAACCAGTTCCACCAAGGGCTTTCTGAACAAATTAAAGATGAGATCGCCAAAGTAGAGACTCCTAATGACCTTGAAACTTTTATTACTTGTTTTTGTATAAATTTATTGGAGACTTATTGAAAGGAGGAGGGAGAGACTAGACATATTTAGAAGTAATGAAAGCTGTATTATACCCAAAAGCAAGCATTATATTGCAACTTACTCATTTTCATGCCGCGTACACACGAGAAAAATGCAATTTTTTAAATTGGTCATTAAAAACGACAGTGTATAGACTCCAGAGCATTTTTCTCGTCGTGAAAAATGGCCATTAAAAATTTAGAACATGCTCTAATTTTTCTCGACGTTTTTCACGTCGTTGTTTTTCACGTCGTGAAAAACGATCATGTGTAGGCTTTAACTACGGGAAAAAAATGCGCATGTTAAGAAGCAAGTTATAAAAACGGGAGCACTCGTTCTGGTAAAACTAGTGTTTGTAATGGAGATAGCAAATTCGTCACGCTGTAACAGACTGAAAAGCACGATAATTGAAAACCCTGAATCGTCTGTCATCAAACTTTTACTAACACAAAATTAGCAAAAGCAGCCCAAAGGGTGGCGCCATCTGAATGGAACTTCCCCTTTATAGTGCTGTCGTACGTGTTGTACGTCACCACGCTTTGCTCGAGCATTTTTTTTCCACGATTGTGTGTATGCAAGGCAGGCTTGACAAGAATCACGTCAAGAAAAACGTTGTTTTTTCTAGGACATTAAAAATGGTCGTGTGTACGCGGCATTAGATGTGGTGGCTACATTCGTTTTCCTGGTTTAGGCTTTTTTTTCTCTTATTTTCACCTGGTCATCCAGCCAGTAAGTCTGATGTTTTTTTAATAGAACAAGCTCTCCAGCAAATGTAGCAGTTAAGTCCTGTACACACAATTGGTCCATCTGATGAGAACGGTCTGATGGACCGTTTTCATCGGTTGACCGATGAAGCTGACTGATGGTCAGTCGTGCCTACACACCATTGGTTAAAACAACGATTGTGTCAGAACGTGGTGACGTAAAACACAACAACGTGCTGAAAAAAACGAAGTTCAATGCTTCCAAGCAAGCGTCCACTTGATTCTGAGCATGCGTGGATTTTTAACCGATGGTTGTGCCTACTAACGATCGTTTTTTAACTATCGGTTAGGAATCCATCGGTTAAATTTAAAACAAGTTTTTTTTTTTTTAACCAATGGATAAATAACCAATGGCGCCCACACACGATCGGTTTGGACCGATGAAAACTGTCCATCAGACTGTTCTCATCGGTTTAACCGATCGTGTGTAGGCCTCGTACACACGACCGTTTTCCTCAACAGAATCCATCAAGAAACTTGGTGGCAGAGCTTTTTTGCAGAGGAAACTGGTCGTGTGTATGTTTTTCATCTAGGAAACTGTTGAGGAACTCGACGAGAAAAAGAGAACAAGTTCTCTTTTTCCTCAACGGGAGTCTCAATTTCCTCGTCGTGTTCCTCGTCGGGCTGGTTTTCGACGAGAAATGCTGAGAAACCCGCGCATGCTCAGAATAAAGTAGGATACGGGAGCGCACCTTTGGTAAAAGTAGCCTTTGTAATGAAGATAGCACATTTGTCACGCTGTAACAGTCTGAAAAGTGCAAATTGTCTCTTGCCAAACTTTTACTTAACACGCAGTAACATGAGATTAGCAAAAGCAGCCCCAAGGGTTGTGCCAGTGGAATCGAACTTCCCCTGCCGTTGTATGTGTTGAACGTCACCGCGTTTGAGAACGAGGAGATTTGGTCTTGACAGTGTGTATGCAAAGAAAGCTTGTCATGTTTCTCCACAAGCCTGACAAGAAACTCGTCGAGGAAAACTGTTTCATTTACGACGAGTTCCTCGGTCGTGTGTACGAGGCCTGAGTGTTGAGCCAAACTACTTACAATGGGGGGCTTACAATGATCAGCTTTTATTTATTCACGTAAAAAACGTGTTGGCCTCCAACAGTGAAAAGGAATTGCCGCCTTTTTTAAATTTTACATAATCAGAACATTGTACTATGGGAAATAAAAAGCCAGGGATGTATAGTTAGACCTGGGTCACATTTTACAGGTAAAACAGAGAAAAAAAAGGATAAATAAAAAGAGTGGGACAAGATGAGGGATAAGCAGAGGGAAGGGGGGAGGATGGTGGGATTCCCACGGAACATCCATGTCCCAAGACATACAGTCAGGTCCATAAATATTGGGAGATCGACACAATTCTAATCTTTTTGGCTCTATAAACCACCACAATGGATTTGAAATGAAACGAACAAGATGTGCTTTAACTGTAGACTTTTAGCTTTAATTTGAGGGTATTTACATCCAAATCAGGTAAACGGTGTAGAAATTACAACAGTTTGTATATGTGGCTCCCACTTTTTAAGGGACCAAATGTAATGGGACAATTGGCCAGGTATGTGTTTTTCCCTCATTATCCCATTTACAAGGAGAAGATAAAATGTCCAGAGTTCATTTCAAGTGTGCTATTTGCATTTGGAATCTGTTGCTGTCAACTCTCAATATGAGATCCAAAGAGCTGTCACTATCAGTGAAGCAAGCCATCATTAGGCTGAAAAAAACAAAACAAACCCATCAGAGAGATAGCAAAAAGGTGTGGCCAAATCAACTGTTTGGACATTCTTAAAAAGACTCTGCCTCCATCTGCCTCCCAGCTAGGATAGTCAGTGGCTGGGAGCTGGTGTACAATTCCAAGCTGTCAGGCCTCATACACACGACTGAGAAACTCGTCGGGGGAGACACATCGTTTTTTGTTGTGAGTTCTTTGTTAGGCTTGTCGAGGAACTCGACAAACTTGCTTTGCGTACACACATCAAGATCTTCTCGTTCTCAAACGCGGTGACGTACAGCACATACAATGGCAGGGGAAGTTCGATTCCACTGGCACAACCCATGGGGCTGCTTTTGCTAATCTCATGTTACTGTGTGTTAAGTAAAAGTTTGGTAAGACGATTTGCACTTTTCAGTCTGTTACAGCGTGAAAAATGTGTTATCTCCATTACAAATGCTACTTTTACTCCCGTCTCATTCTTTATTCTGAGCATGCGCGGGTTTCTTAGCATACACACGCTGGAGTTTCTCGTCGAAAACCAGCCCGACGAGGAACACGACAAGAAAATTGAGACTCCCGTCGAGGAAAAAGAGAACTTGTTCTCTTTTTCCCTCGTCGAGTTCCTCGACAGTTTCCTCAACGAAAAACGTACACACGACCGGTTTCCTGGGCAAAAAAGCTCTCCCACCAAGTTTCTTGATGGATTCTGTTGAGTTTCTCGGTCGTGTGTACGAGGCCTGAGTGTATGTCATGGTGAATCACGCCCCCAAAGTTGTGATGTCATTACTAGCTATTCTTGTAGTTTGCTGGAAGCTGCCGGAAGCCGCTGAGCCACGGGAGGTGCTCCGCACTGCAGCCTGACAGTTCCAGGTACACTCTCCTACACTCTCCAGCCGCTTGCCTGCGGATCTCTGCACACAGCCTTCTTGCTTGCCTGCCGAACTCTGCATGGTTCCCACAGCATACTCTTCTACACCACTGATGTGCCTTCATCACCATCAGTGGAGTGAGTGCATCACCTTTAAATTTAGACCTTTTATAATACAGCCTACATTTAGGTGGTTGCAACCTCTTCACTAGTTGTATGTGTACTAGGCAACTCAGGACCTTTCCTAGAAGAGCAGCATTGTCTCCACTTAGCCTGCTGAGGAATCACAAGTTGAGGAAGTATCTACTCAGCAGCAGGGTCGCCATCATGAATTATGGGGCCCCTTACACAGCTTCAGGCATGGGCCCCCTGGAGCAGAGGCTCATAGGTAACCATTGATTTTCACACATCATGTGACATGTACTTCCAAAGTCGGAACGTATGTCGTACCAGTGTGAACCCAGCCTTACTCAGTATGCAGTTTTCTTATCTTTAAGGCTGGGTTCACACTGATACTACACGACAGTCATACGACTGTCATTATACTTTGCTCTGCGACATCAGTCCTACATCGGTCTACATCCATCCGACTTGATTGAACAACTTTGATCCAACTTTGAGATAGTCTGACTTGCCCTTTGACCAATCAAAACAATCCCAGTGTGACATAAATTCCTTTTACTGCTGCTGCATGTACCATGTCGGATGTCACACGTCGGATGGTTAGGACAAGGATCCTACTTTGATCCGACTTCAATTATAGTCAATGGGCTGAAGTAGGACCAAAGTCAGACTAAAGTAGTGCAGGAACCTTTTTTAAAGTCGGACCGACTTGTGTCAGAACAGTTAAGATGGCTCTCATAGGAAACTATTGATTTACACACGTCATGCAACGTGCTTCCAAAGTCGGAGCGTTTGTTATACCAGTGTGAACCCGGCCTTAATCATTGCCTGTGTTCCTGTTTAAGCTGATGTCATGACCGCTGCACCAGGTTTTACTGTTTCAGGGTGGCCCCTTTCTCGTGCAGTGTTCTGTAGAGTTACCAGTGCATGCAGGGACTAGGGTTGTGTCTCCCCACATTGTGTACATCAATAGAAACACCCAGCCTCATAGCCTAGGGTAAGAATTTTGGTGTGTTAAGCTAAAAACCTCAGAGGGTTTAATACGACTTTAACTGCCTTAAGGCCCTTTCACACGGGGCGGATCAGTGATGATCCGTCCCGTGAACCTCCGCTTGCTCAGCGGGGATCTCTCTGTTGATCCCCGCTGAGCCGGCGTATGACAGGGCGGTCCCCGCACACTGTGCAGGGACCGTCCTGTCTTTTCTCTGCATTCCTCTATGGGGGGGATCGGATCCGATCCGCAGGCGGATGGAAAAATAGGGGTTTCCTTCGTCTGCAGAATCGGAGGATTGCGGCACCGGGCAAGATCGGGTGTCAGCGGATGTTTATCCGCTGACACCCGCGATCTCAAAGGGACCAATGTATGTCCCTTTTTCATCCGTTCACGGATGGATGAAAAAGCGGACATGCGGTCCGCCCGTGTGAAAGACCCCTTACAGGAGACTTAGAAGAATTAAGTAATTGATGGAAACTTGGAAAAATTGCAAAACACATTCACTAGAGTTGCCACTTTTTTAAGACGAAGTACCAGTACCGAAACTTTTTTTCCAAGTACTTGCCGATACCCATTTACTTTTTTTATATCATGTGACAGTGGCACTAATATGCAGCACTGATAGGTGGCACTGATGAGGCGTGGACTGTCAGTAGTATTTTATTTTTATTTTATTCTTTGTACAATATTTTTTTTTTACATCTTTTTTTTATTATTATTTTAATATTAATATTTTTTTGTATTTGGGGGGGGGGGGTGGATGGTGTCAGTATTTTATTTTTTTTACAATTTAACTAGCAATTTATTTACATTTTTTTTTATCAGCCCTGTTGGGGGGGGGGGGGAATTTGGTGAGATATCAGGGGTCCAAACAGACCCCTGACATCTCCCCTTTCAGACAGGGAAAGGGACTAAGGACAAAGATTCACCAGTCCCTTTCTCTGCAGCCTCAGCACTGCAGATGAATGTATAGGAGACAGAGGCTGCTCTTCATTTGTAAACTGAAGCAGAGTAAACAGAGTTTACTATGCTCAGTTATGAATGGACATTCAGTGATCACTGACTCTGTTCATTCAGAAAAGGAAGGAGTCAGTAAATTACATATTTACTGGCTCCTTCCTCTGCTCCCCATCCTAAAAGATCTGGGACAGAAGGGGACCAGAGTAGGACATGAAGGACCCAGGAAGCCAGTGAAGGACCCAGAGAAGGAACCCGGGGAGCCGGAGGAGAACCCAGGAAGTGGGAGGAGGACCTGGGAAGCCGGAAAAGGACACAGGGGACAGATGGGAGTGAGCGGTGGGGGGCAGTTACAAGCATTGATCTCCCTGCATAGATTTCAATAAAGCAGCTGAAAGCTTTGGGAGGGAGAGGAGCAGAAGCGGCTGTCAGCTGCTTTACTGAAAGCTATACAGGGAGATCGGTGCTTGTAATTGACCCCACCGTTGCACTGATCATCTGTGAGGCTGCCCAGGTATCGGGTTAAGGATCAGAGAATTTGCACAAGTACAAGTACTCGTGAAAATGCTTGGTATCGGCACCAATACTATCAGTATCGGTGCAACCCTACTTTCTACCTTTCATAGAGATGACAAGGTCAGGCTATTTACCAAAAATATAAGATGCATATTTCATAATTTAAGCTGGGACAACTGTTTTTGGGCGAATTTTCAAATTTCAGCTCAAATCAATGGAATAATGTTTTGTTTAAAACTTCCTGTCAGTATGAAAATTCACCCTGTTTTTCATGTCTCGTTACCCTTTTTCTTGAAGAGTTCTTCCACTCTCTTCACCTATTGATGAACAAGATGAAGGAGAATTGGTAGTTGAGAAAATTCTTAACTTCAGGATTTTCAGCATGGTACAAGGGAAAGAATATGAACCGGAAAAAAATTATTTGGAACTGAATGAAAATGTACATGTTCCTAGGCTGACAAGATATATTCATTAAATAATTCTTCACACCCTAAGATATTCAGGGACCATCCCAAAATGAGGGGGTACTATCGGGAATCAGATCTGAACCCAAGGTCTCTGTGGAGCCTGGCAGAGGTTCTTCCTACTAGCCACCAGAAGTTCCAAATAGCTCCTTGCCTGATCTCTTGACACCCACTTTTCTGCTTAAATCCTTGATCCTCCCCTAAACTTCCTATTTAGGACCACCTCTACACTTGGCAGATTATCAGTTGGTAGGTTATTGTACTTGTGGCAGTGCCTTGCTTATAGTTTCTACTTCTACACTTATTACCACTACTTGAGTACCAACTCTTGGCTGCCAAACCCCTGACCACTCATATGGCTCTCATCGTTAAACATGATACCTTTTTCCCCCTTTACTGCTACCGTTTGCTTGTGTACTGAAGCCAGCCTAGTAATAATCACAAACTTGCCTGCTGTTTCAGCTTTTGATCCCAGATCATGACATACGGGTTTATAGGACTACCCTTCATTTCTTTGTACATGATTCAGATAGGAGAAAATGTACTTTATAAAATGAAAATGAAATTGGAAGGTGACCATACTCTACTCCTTTAGTAAACCATGTTCACTTTGTTGAAGCACGTATTAGGCCTCGTACACACGACCGAGGAACTCGACGGGCGAAACACATCGTTTTCCTCGTCGAGTTCCTTGTTAGGCTTGTCAAGGAACTCGACAAGCTTGCTTTGCGTACACACTGTCAAGACAAAATCTCCTCATTCTCAAACGCGGTGACATACAACACATACAACGGCAGGGGAAGTTCGATTCCACTGGCTAAACTCTTGGGGCTGGTTTTGCTAATCTTATGTGTTTGCGTGTTAAGTAAACGTTTGTTAAGAGACGATTTGCACTTTTCAGTCTGTTACAGCTTGAAAAATGTGTTATCTCCTTTACAAATGCTACTTTTACTCCCGTCTCATAATTTATTCTGAGCAAGTGCGGGTTTCTTAGCATACACACGCTCAAATTTCTCGTCGGAAACCACCCCGACCAGGAACTCGACGAGCCAATTTGAGACTCCCGTCGAGGAAATAGAGAACTTGCTCTCTTTTTGGCTCGTCGAGTTTCTCGACAGTTTCCTTGACGAAAATGTACACACGACCGGTTTCCTCGGCAAAAAAATATCTCCCAGCAAGTTTCTCGATGGATTCTGCCGAGGAAACCGGTCGTGTGTATGAGGCCTCACAGGCAGACAAAACATTTTTTCAGGACGAGAGGTCATAAACTGCTGCCTCCATTTTTCTCTCACAATTGTGGTACTCTAATGTATACCTGTATGAATAACTCATAAGTGGTTTTGTGTTTTACTTTATATAATATGTGATGTATGCTAGTAGGAAAAAAGCAAAAGATTATAAAATCATCATATATATTTGAAAAATAAGACTCGGATTGTGAAAAAAAATAAAAAAAAATAAGATGCTGCCAGTTATTACAATTCCGTGCCATAATGTTTCTAAACAAACACAATCTTACCAAATCATGAGCATCAAAAGCCTTTATCTCCTTCTCCAAATGTGTTATTTTCTGACTGACTTTTTCCATTGAGCCAATAAGAAAAGCTGGGAATTAGGTTAAGTAATATATTGAAATTATATTAAAATTGTAAATCCAAGACCTGAGAATGTCTTCTAATTAATGATGGAATAAGGATGACCTTTATAATGTTTTTATTGGCTGAATAAACGGTCACATTCTTCTTCAGGAGACAAGCAAGGGAGCACATAATGTGAAACCAAAGTCTTTGAATAAAAAATTACTCGGAAGTAAAGTTTTAGGGCAGAAGACACTTGCTAAAGATGTCCTGTTTCCAGAAATTGTCTATTCTGAATTAACTGCCTATGGCTCACGGACAGTGCAGTGTACACTTCTGGCTCATCCCAGCAGCATCTTTCAGATAACATCTCACCACCCAGCTCATTTCTTGCTATCAGATCTGTGGCTGCCCAAAAGTAGACATGGGAGACAACAGACCTCCCCAAACAACCCAGCAGCAGATGCGACAGCTGTGGATGAAATGACCAGGGGGGTGCCAAAGTAGCATCTTTGGAGGAGAGCACTTCACGGGGTAAGCGTGCCATTAGGTCCAAGTATGTAAGTAACTTTGCCATTTGGTCAAGTAAAACTAAAGCTTTTTAAGACAATCTTAGTGTCTTATGCCCCTAAATCCCAACCCATGGCACCATAATCATTTGCAAGTGACTCCACCTCCGTTCTAGAACCCCTTGTTTGTATGTCATGCTTCCTTTTGTTTTAGATTCTGCCATTGTGTGACGTGCTGGACCCCCTTTCTCATCTTCATCTGTGATGGTTCTCATAATTATCCATTGTTTTTCTGTGCTTTAATGTATAATCTTTAGAGTGCTTCCTTCAAGTACGGATTTGTCCCTGTGCTTGCTTTTATCTGGCCCTTTAATTTACTGACACCAACAATGGGGCCCAATTCCTCGCAATGACACCAATGATGGGGCGCAATTCCTACCAATGACACCTACTACGGGGCCCAAAGATACCAATGATGGCACACAATTTCTACCAATGACAAAGATGGGGCATTGTTTACTCCAACTAATGTTGGAACATTTTCCATTCCCGATAGCCAAAGTCTGCCCCCCTAAGGTCTGAAGGACAGTAAACTGGCCCTATGTTTAAAAAGTTTGGAGACCCCTGATCTATGGCAAACTTTTTCTTACAACCCCAATTCAAAAAAAAGTTGGGACGCTGTGTAAAATCGACATAATAACAGAATGCAATGATTTGCATAAAACCATATTTTATTCACAATAGAAAGTAGAAAATATATCAAATGCTTAAAATGAGAAACTGTACCAAATTCAGAAAAAAAATGAAGTCATTTTGAAATTGATGGCACCAACATGTCTCAAAAAAGCTGGGACAGGGCCATGTTTACTATGATGTAGCATCCCCTCTTCTTTTACCAACACTCTGCAACTGCCTGGGAACTAAAGAGACTAGTTGCTGGAGTTTTGGTAGAGGAAAGTTGTCCCATTCTTGCCTGATATAGGATTCTAAATGGTCAATAGTCCTGGGTCTTCTTTGTTGTATTTTTCATTTCACGAAGATGCATCAAATATTTTTCATTGGTGAAAGATCTGGACTGCAGGCAAGCCAGTTAAGCACCCAGACTTTACTACTCTGAGGCCATGCTGTTGTCATGGGTGCAGCATGCAGTTTAGAATAATCCTGCTGAAATATGCAAAGCCTTCCTTGAAAAAGACAATGTCTGGATGGGAGCACATGCTGCTCTAAAACCTGGATATTTCTTTCAGCATTAATGATGTTTTTCCAGATCTGCAAGCTGCCCATCCCATACACAATAATGCACCTCCATACCATCAGAGATGCAGGCTTTTGAACTAAATTCAGAAAAGATCAAGGCTCCTCCCTTCTTTAGTTCAGAGTGTGGGGCACCTAATGTTGCCAAAAAGAATGTCAAAATTTAATTTGTCTGACCACAGAACAGTTCTCCACTTTGCAACAGACCATTTAAAACGGGCTTTAGAAAACAGAAGACGGAAACATTTCTGGATCTTTTTCAGATATGGCTTCTTATTTGAATGATAGAGCTTTACTTTGCCAGCTTTTTATTGCCCTGTCCCAAGTTTTTAGAGATGTGGTGCTGCCATCAATTTCAAAATTAGCTTTTAATTTGGATGTGTACCTGGGATCCCCCTCTCTCAGGCTGGATGTCCCGACTGGTGGCGGAGGCCTAAAGCGGGTGCTGAAATCACCTGAGAGACAGAATCTCTCCCTCAGGTCTGATTTCTTCCTCCGCCTCATGGTGTCTGAATTCTCCTCAGGAAATCAATATGGAGTCTCTCCTTTCCTCCCCTGAGAGCATGCTGGTCTTTTGTAGTTCCATACAGCTCAATCTGACTATGAAACCTGAGCCCTGGAACTACAATTTCCTGTATGCTTTGCTTCCTGGTATTAATAACTCTGTTGGCAGGATGTGATGACATGGAGTCTTAGCTGGCACTAGAGGGAAACAGTCTCATTGCAACAATGTTGCAGAATGTCTTTTGATACTGCAGGTAAGATAGCCAGCTTCCTGCTACACATCGTTTAAACATTTGATGTTTCCTATTGTGTATAAAATATGGGTTTATGAGATTTGCAAATTATTACATTCAGTTTTTATGTAGATTTTACACAGCGTCCCAACTTTTTGGGAATTAAAGTTGTACCTTCTGGGCATTATGGGTCCTTCTTTTCTTCCTTCCAGTCGTCATTTAGAATTGTATAAATAGTAGTACATTCACACAGATGAAAAAGGGAAGAGAGAGAGATGCCACAGGTTGGTTGTAGTGATGCAAAAAAGTTTATTCAGTGCCTGAGTTTTTTTTTTTTATTATTTGATAATCAGCTAAACCAATAAAGGATACGAGCTTGAAAACCTTGCACAGCTTTTTTAATGGACTCTCTCCTTTTCTCTTGCTCCAGTGGAGGTTCTGTAAAATCCTCTATGCACAAAGCCATAGGAGAACTGAGACAATTGATTGAATCCATCTCTTAATTAACAATAAATAAAATAGTAAAAGAATGGTAATTTTTATGGTAGCATTTTGTAAAGGCTAGTAAAATACAAAATGGTTTCAATGTAATAAGTAATATTTATACATTCATAAAAAGGCAATTGTATAAAGATGAAATAAATAAATGTAGCGCTATGTATATAAACCTATTAATAATAAACTAAAAGTGCATATATCTAATAATCATAAATCATGACATTGGTGATAAATAGTCCATAAATAAATAAATAAATATTCTTCGTATGGTCAGTGTTTCAACGCTATTCCACCACTGTGATTGTTCGTCCTCAAAAGGAGTGCACACCACCACCAATAAAAATGCGCGCTCACCTCCCAGATGAGTTAAAACTCATGAATAGATCTCCCCACAAGTTCTCACGATCTCCTCCTTTAAAAAATCAATGGCAGGTAATCAAGCTGGCTCCTGTCTTATTGGCATCAGCACACTTGCATCCAGGGAAACAAACCACCTCTTAGCTTTGCTCAAAATTCAAGAGATTCAGGGCATGTAAATGATAAATAGAGAGACCATCTCGGAGGTGATCGCACATTTTTATTAGTGGTGGTGTGCATGGGCATCCGCTGAAATTTTTTCAGGGGGGGGGGGGCTTCAGCAGTGGCGATACACAGTCGCATTTAACCCTTTCTTCAAACGTAGCTAAAACGATGGAAACGCACCGATAACATGGCCAGCTGGCAGAGATAATTCAGCTTCACTCCATGTCCATATAAATGTAGCGCCCCCTTACTTTCAGTATGGGCACTACGCTAAAGTTAGTGGGGAATGGGAGAGGAGTATATCTGTGACAGGTGTCGTGTGTTCTAAAATTCTCGCGGGGTCCCCGTTCCACGTGCGGCATCCACCTTCAGGGTGCGCGCATCCATGGACCCCGCCGGCGTGGCCCACCTGGCCATAGTTGCAGACTGCTCGGAACCTCATCCGGAGGTACAAGGGGACCCCAGTCGATTTAGCCTGGGTTCCCGATTCTATTGAAAGGATCCCAGGCTGGGTGCCGTTCGATTGGGGAGTGGGTTTGAGGGGGACCCGGAGGCAAGTCGTCCAACAGAGCCTGAACAAACCAATTGGGGATCCGGTGACAAGAGTACTGACAGGTATGTTTGCTGTCATCTGGTGACCAATACAAAAAATCCCAGAAATCCTAAGTGACCTCTCGGCTGCCAGGCCTGTAAAAAAGGGTCTGTCCGGGGGCACTTTACCCACTCCGTTGGGGTGGCGACGAGTTACAAGTTGGTACTATGCAGAGCAGTACTGACTGCTTTATCTAATATCCAGGCCTGATACTGCAAGGTTCTTCCTCTCTCTCGATTCATCAACTTTGTCCTTCCCAATTGATGTTGATGTTGGCCGTGTTGGCCTGGAAAATAAAGTATGTGAAAAAAAAACTTTATTCACTGTCTGGACCTTCGCTCACTATCTCTGTTCTCACAACTACACCCCTAGACAACGCCAGGGTAACTTAATAGGCCGATCCCAAATCAACCAGCGGCTCCTTCAGGGGTAGCGCTACATAAATATAGCCTAGAGAATGTACAAACCCCCCTTCAGCACAGACCCCTTCTATCAGCACAGAACCCACCATTCTGCACAGATGGACCCCCCTATTCCGCACAGACCCCCCCCCCTCAGCACAGATGACCCCCTTTAAGCACAGACCCCTCTTTCAGCACAGATGGACCCCCCCTGTGCCTGTGTGACATCGATTTTCCAGGGGGGGTCAATTGCCCTCCCTTGCCCTATGGAGCGGACGCCCATGGTGGTGTGCACTCCTTTTGAGAACGAACAATCACAGTGGTGGAATAGTGTTGAAACACTGACCATACGAAGAATCTTTATTTGTTTATTTATTTATTTATTTATGGACTATTTATCACCAATGTCATGATTTATGATTATTAGATATATGCACTTTTAGTTTATTATTAATAGGTTTACATACATAGCGCTACATTTATTTATTTCAATTTTTCAACCAGTGTGGTGTATCACTTAGAACGTTTAGCAGCTGTGCATGTTTATATTAGGTTATTAACACAGTAATTAGTAGCACAGTATTCACCATTTTTGGCGCTGATTGTTTTCATCTTATAAAATGTATAAAGATCTTGCAAAAATTTTCATAGCATTCTGAAAGGTCAGAAATCCCCAAAGTGGAACTTTATTCAGAAAACTAAAGGGGTATTAAATCCCAAATCCCTAATATTGCAGCCTACCAATCAAATGTGGTGGTTGCACTATTTTTCCTTTTTTAGACTTTTTTTTCCCCCTCTGTTTTCACATGGTGATATGGCCAGTAACACACATGCTGTATTACTGTACAATGTCCTCGCTCTGGATGAAGGCGCACCAGAGACACCTTTGGACAGCAGCATTGTGAGTCTGGGAGGATGGAGTGTACTAGCAGATTTAGATACGCTAACAAATTGAAATCAATGTCCAGCTCACACAAGTAGATACAGAAAACAGCTTTTTTTCTTTTAGGATAAAGGTTTTACATTAATAAATAAAAGCTGATAATTTTAAAGCACCCTTTTTAAGCACCCCTGTTAGTGGTAAATTGTTTGTTTCAACGCTCTAACTGCTACATTTTCAGGAGAGCATGTTCTGTTGAAAACAAAGGATTTACTGGCCAGATTACCAGATGAAAAAAATAAAGAAACCCTAAAAATAAAACTAATGCAGCCATCACATCTAAGAATTGGTAAGCTGCAATATAATAAATGTTTGCTTTTGGGTTTAATACTGCTTCAGGTCCTGATCGATTACTTAAAACTGGCCCCTTTGGCTTTTAAAATATAAAAAAATAAGTATAAAAGCAAAATAAGAACGATCACCGTCATTATCTTAAAGGATCACTAAAGGAAACATTTTTTTTTGCTGAAATGACTGTTTACAGGGTATAGAGCATGGAGCATGCCGCCCGCGTGCTGCAGGGGGCATGTGGGCAGTGTGACATCCATGAACGCCCTCATAGCAAACTAAGCCCGGGCTGTAGTCGTCTTTTGGCTATAGCCCGGGCAGGAAGTAGTTAAAGGTCTTGCTCAGAGTCAAAGTCAGGGTCAAAGGTCGAAGTCAAAATTCACGGTCAGTGTACATTTTTAAATTTGGTATCAGTGTCTGTGGGGTTAATTTACTAAAAAAAGGAGAGGGCAAAATCTGGTGCAACTGTGCATGATAGCCAATCAGCTTCTAAGTTCATCGTGTTCAGGGCTGGTGCAAAGAAAACTAATTTTTCTGCCCCCATTGGCTCCACCCCTGACTCCACCCGTTTTCCCTGCCCATGTGACAGAAAGCGCTGCTATATAGGAAGCATATGCTCTGCTTCCTTTAGCGCTGGCTCCAGTGCTGCACTACGTCTCTAATTACACTACCAGACAGATGGAGCAGCTGCCTGAGATCAAGTTAGTTACATGCTGCAGCCTGCAGAGCATGTAGATGCGGAGGGAAACCAGCGGCCGAGCGCCCCTAGGTTGCAGTGAGCATAGCTCCCAACTGTCCCTTATTTGTAGGGAATGTCCCTGATTTGGAGCAATGTCCCTCTGTCCCTCTTTCCTCCTCATTTGTCCCTCATTTTGGTCTGATCTATATAGATGTATATAAAATGCACTTTTTTATCTTTTAAAAAGTGTTTCCCAGTGCTAAACCTTTCATCCTATTTCTTAAAGCGGAGTTCCACCCTGAAAATTGTATTTACACCAAAAATCTAAAAAAAAAAAAATGAAAAAAAAAAAAAATGTTTTACTTACCCTAAATAGCTGTTGCTATGCGGAAATGCCGAATCTGCCTCTTCATCTTCCGCGGTAGATTCTCTTCCTCGGTTTCTTCTTGTGAATGGGGCGCGCTGCATTCTGGGAACTGTGTGTATCCCAGAAAGCAGCCGGTCCATTCACAACATTCATTCCGACATCCTGGCACCACCCATCACACAGCTCATAAACCAGTCATTTAAGGAAGGCATAGTGCCATCCCTGTTGAAAGAGGGCACAATCCAGCCCATCTTGAAAAAACCTAACCTGGATCCCAAGGACCCAACTCACGCCGTCCCATAACAGGCCTAAATGTTCTCTCCAAGATAATGGAAAAAGTAGTGGTACAACAGCTGCAACAGCATCTAGATACCCATAATCTACTGGATCCATTACAATCAGGCTTCTGTCCCGGACACGGGACAGAAACGGCCTTACTCAAAATATGGGACGATGCCCTCGAGGCCGCAGACGAAGGAGAATCTTGTCTCCTGGTTCTGCTGGACCTAAGCGCAGCCTTCGACATGGTAGACCACAAACTGTTACTGATGCGACTAGCCAAGGTAGCAGGAGTCGCAGAAGGAGATTTACCATGGTTTTCTTCCTTTCTTGAAAACCGATCGCAAACAGTTAAACTGGGATCTTTCACGTCGGAAAAGCGTACGGTGTCATGTGGAGTCCCCCAAGGATCACCCCTGTCGCCGGTGCTTTTCAACATCTATCTTCGCCCTCTTTTTGATATTATCAGTAGCCAAGAACTACTCTATCACTCTTATGCAGATGATACGCAACTGTATTTTCGCATCTGCGACAAAAAGGATCATCATCCCAGTTTAGAGAAATGTCTCTCTTTGATAGAAAACTGGATGACTAAGAGTTATCTGAAACTCAACAATTCCAAAACAGAACTTCTCCTGTTTCACGCCAGTCGCAAGAGTCAACTGGCAACAACCTGGACACCGCCGCCCATTCTGGGCCAAATCATCACCCCTAGCTCCAAAGTCAAAAGTCTTGGGGTCATCTTTGACACCTTCATGACAATGGACGCACAAATAGGGTCAGTAGTCAGCGGAGCGCACCATCTGTTGCGCCTACTACGCAGACTTATTCCATTTATCCCCAAAGAAGACGTAGCAGTCGTGGTGGGAACAATCGTGAATTCCAGACTGGACTATGCTAACGCCCTGTACCTCGGACTCCTAAAGTACCAAATCTCCCGTCTGCAAGTCGTTCAGAATACGGCCGCCAGACTGGTGACTGGGAAAAAAAATGGGAATCAATCTCACCTTCGCTGAGAACCCTTCACTGGCTGCCAGTAAAAGACAGAATTGCATTCAAAGCACTCTGTCTAACGCATAAGTGCATCCATGGGAAGGCTCCGAAATATCTTTGCGACAAGATAGAACCTCACAACTCGAATCGCGTTCTGCGATCCACCGACCAAAATCTGGTCAAGATACCGAAAACCAAATACAAGTCTAAAGGAGAAAGAAGGTTTGCTTTTCAAGGTCCTAGACTATGGAACGCTTTACCAACCAGCATTCGGTTGGAGGAAAACCACCTGACTTTCAGAAGACAGATCAAGACTCTGCTTTTTTGATGTCATGAGACACAAACAACTAGCGCCCAGAAGCGATTCAGTTCGCATGTGCCGCGCTTTATACGTTTTTCATTCATTCACAAAGCGCCGCGCTGCTCGCGCATGCGCAGTAGGAAACGGGCAGTGAAGCCGCACGGCTTCACTGTCTGTTTCCCTTAGTGTGGATGGCGGCGCTTGGAGCTGTCAGGATCGAGGATCGGCCTCGGCGGGGGCCGACATCGCTGGCGACTAGGACGGGTAAGTATCCATATTAAAAGTCAGCATCTACAGTGTTAGTAGCTGCTGACTTTTAATTTTTTTTTTTTTTTGAACGGACCTCCTGCATTTGTACATTTTAAAAGTCAATATAAAGGAATAGTAGTGGTAAAATTCTCCTTTACGGAGGTGTGGCAGGGGGTGTGTCCTATGTCTCATTCCCATCTCAAAATGTTGGGAGGTATGAGTGAGCCCTAGGCTGCTGCCTAGTTTGCCTATTGGTAGCACCGACCCTGATCGTGTTCAATAAAGTTTTGACAAAAAACCTGGTAACTTATTGATGTCTATGCAGATCTACATTAGATTTTAATTCTCCAGTTTTAGTAAATCAATCCCATTGTGTTTTAGGCAGGATAAAAAAGCAAAATGGTGCACTACAGTTTCTGGGCCTTACTGCGGGCACAAACATCAAATAAGTATGTTATGTGGCATCGCTGCGATCGTCAGGTGCAGGGGAATTAATTTTGTGTTGTTCTTTGGTGTTTGGTTATGGTAATAGCAAGAAATATACAGCTAATTTTAAACATTTATATTGTTTTACTATTTTGTGCTAGTTTTCTTTTGCTAATAAAAAATCATTAGATATCTATTACTATTTACCACCAAATGAAAGCCCAAATTTGTCCTGAGAAAATGTGGTAGAATTCACCTGGATACACGGTAATAGTTGTGATGATTTGTAGTTTTATTAACAGATGTCAAAGATGAAAAACTCTGTTCAGGTGTTAGGATTTGTCATGAAGGGGTTAAACCACTTCTATTATAACAACAACAACTATGGAGACAATACAAAATATAGTCATGTGTGTAACTCTCATTTTCATGAAATCTGAGCTATTTCTTACCCAAAGGATTTAGCCGTTTAATCCCGGAGGTTATCCCTTTAATGAGAACGAGGCCTTGTCTAGCGTTGCTGGTTACCATAGAAACGAGATGGACTCTACCAAAGGAATATGTTCCGCTGTTATGGGAACGACTACTTTCCTTCTGAATGCTTCATTAGGACATTGCGGTTAATAAAACGCTAACAATACAACAAAGGAGTTTAGACCGCCTCGACGTTCCATACATTAGTTCCTGTGTCCTTCCAGAATGGTACAATCCAGAAGACCAGGCAGTTGAGCCGCCAACCGTTGCTGTGGCGACGGAGGCGTTTGGACTGAACCATTTTTACAGCATGGGGGTTACAATAGTCGTCTGTTCATTTATATCTAGGATAGTTAAACTATGAATGCGTTAAAACTATAAATTTGCTTTCTTAAATATTGTAATTAGAATCATTCAGACGCTATACAGTGAGCCAGTGAAGCGGATGCGTGCTTATTTCCACCCCGTCCTCGGTATGTGGTTGTGACTGTGCCTTGCACATGCGCAGTATGAGAGGCAGTTAGTGATCTGAGCAGACTGGACGGTTGGAGTGGAGAGAGCAGTGAGGTAACTTTATGAGCGATGAGAGCTTTGTTTTGTTTTCTGAATGGACTTTTTCTTTAAGGGCATCTTTGTTTTTTTAGCTTCCCTTTGATGCTTGTCATCGGAACTGCATGGAGTTCTTCTATGTGAGCTCTGTGTGCAGCTGATTGTATGTAACGTGTTCCTAATGATGTTATTGCTTGATAAAGATTGCTAGTGTTGTGTCCAGTGAGTCTAGATTACTGGTGGTCAACTTCCAATATATATATATATATATATATATATATATATATATATATATATATATATATATATATATATATATATATATATATATATATCTATATATATATATATATATATATATATCTATCTTAAAGTATAACTTAAGGCAAAACTTGTGTTTAGTTTTGTATAGTGAGGAGAGGGATCAGAGTTCTTGTCAGCCACTTGCTTCGGCTTCAACACACATTAATGGCTAGTTTACACTTGCTTCCGACACACTTTGTTAAAGCTCTCTAAACGCCAGTCAAAGCTCCTGTCACTAAAAAAAATGGTCAGCTTAGGGCACTGAGGCGGTGGGGGCGGTAGCGGTAAAGTGCTGCTAGTTTTAGAGGTGTGATTTAACCCCCCCCCCCCAAGGCATTATATGCGCCTGCAAAGCACCTCTGCAGAAGCGCTTTGCGGGTGCTTTGACAGCGCTACCCATTGATTTCAATGGGCAGGGCATTTTAGTAGCAGTGTATACACCGCTCCTAAACCGCCCCAAAGATGCTGATTGCAGGAAAAAAAACTAACGTCCCGCAAGCGCACCGCCCCAGTGTGAAAGCACTCAGGCTTTCACACAGGAGTGACAGGAGAGACACTTTACAGGCCCTAAGTGATTGTAAACCTTGTACCTACAGGTAAGCCTAGATTAACCTCTTCCATACAGGGCTGTTATACACACATCCATACCAGGCCTATTCTGGCACTTCTCTCCTACATGTACAAATCATAATTTTTTTGCTAGAAAATTACGCAGAACCCCCAAATATTATATATGTTTTTTTATCAGACACCCTAGGGAATAAAACGACGGTCATTGAAACGTTTTATCTTGCACGCTATTTGCGCAATAATTTTTCAAAGGCCTTTTTTTTGGAAAAAAATTGTTTCATGAATTAAAAAAATAACAAAACAGTAAAGTTAGCCCAATTTTTTTGTAAAATATGAAATATGATGTTACACCGAGTAAATAGATACCTAACATGTCACGCTTTAAAATTGCGCACACTCATGGAATGGTGCCAAACTTCGGTACTTAAAAATCTCCATAGGCAACGCTTTGAATTTTTTTACAGGTTACCAGTTTAGATTTACAGAGGAGATCTAGTGCTAGAATTGTTGCTGGCACGCTAACGCACGCGGCGATACCTCACATATGTGGTTTAAACAGCGTTTACATATGTCGGCTGGACTTGCGTGTGCGTTCGCTTCTGCGCGCGAGCTACCGGGGACAGGGGCGTTAAAAAAAATATTTTTTATTTCTCTTTTTTTTTTTTTTTTTATTATCACTTTTATTCCTATTACAAGCAATGTAAACATCCCTTGTAATAGGAATGTGTGTGACAGGTCCTCTTTATGGAGAGATGCGGGGTCAATAAGACCGCACATCTCTCCTCCAGGCTGGAAACCATGAGATCGGTGAAAAAAAATTCACCGATCTCATGCTTGCTGTTGTTTAGCAGCCGCGGCTTTGTTTACTTACGGGGACCCGGGCGTGACGTCATCACATCGCGCCCGGGTCCTCCGACGGTCATAGAGATGACTGGTGACCATCTGGTCACCAGTCATCTCTATGCTTCCTGCAAGCGCCGGACGATTCGTTCTCCGGGCCCCCAATGGCACGGGAGAGCCCGGAGAAGCACCGGATGGCGGCGCGAGGGGGGGATGTCCCCTCCTGCCGCCTGTAAGAACGATCTAGCGGCGGAATCGCCGCTATGATCGTTCTTACGTTGTGCAGAATCGCCGGCAGAAGAGAAGGATAACTGAATGATGCCTCTAGCTGCAGGCATCATTCAGATATCCCCCCACAAAGCCCAGGACGTCACATGACGTCCACCCGAATCGAGGAGGGGTTCCTGCCGCCTTCATTTCACAATGACGCGGTAGGGAAGTGGTTAAGGCTTACCTGTAGCTGCTGGAAATATCTCCTAAACATCCATGGTTTAGGAGATATTTACAATAGAGCCACTATATTTACAATAGACGCGCACTTTAAAAACGGCGATCATGCTGTGAATGGCGGCTCCTTCGCGCATGCATGGGAGTGACATCATGCGACTCTGGCCAGTCACAGAGCCGGAGTTAGTGGCCCCGGAAGGAAGAGGGGTGAAGATGGACCCCTGCTGCTAGTGGGGACAGCGGTGACATTGCAGACTTCGGTTTCAGGTAAGTGACACATAATGGGCTACTGTGCGATGCATAATAGCCCATTATGCTTTACCTTTGCAGGGAAATAAAGAGGAAGTAAAACCCATCAGGGTTTACATCCTCTTTAAAATGCCTGTAAAGTGCCTCCATGTGAAAGTGGCCTTACCGTCCTGTTTACACCTTGCTTTTGCGTTGATTAAAAAATGATACCCCATGTAGCTTTAGTGGTGCTTCAAAGCGTCCTCAAAGCCTCCATAGAAGTCTATGGCAAAGCTTGCTCAAAGCCTCATCAAAGCACCAAGCAAAAGCAAGGTGTAAACAGACCTGTAAGCTAACTATTTTATTTAGTGAAAGGAGCTTTGACTAACATTCAGAGAGCTTTAACAAAGCGTGTCAGAAGCCTTGTTTTGAAGTGTAAAAGTGTAAACTAGCCCTTGGGGAAATTCACCCTCTCTATTTTTCCTATTTTTACCATTATCACTAAGGGCTAGTTTACACTTGCTTCACAAAATGGCTTTTGCCTCCACACCCCTCCCCTTTTGGGGTGGGACAGGGACGGGTACCTACCACCTAGGCGATCTGAGCAGAGGTTCTCCCCCTCACTCCCTGCAGTCTTTTGGGACACGTCACAGGTCCCATAAAGATTGCCCGACCATTGAGGAGGTGTGACACGACTCGCGCATACGCAGTATACACCTGGCTGTGAAGCTGCAAGCTGGGTGCCCACACTTTTAATGCTGAAGCTGGGGAGAGGAGAGGGAGAGAATCGAGAGTTCTGGCAGCCACATCGCTGGATCTTGAACAGAGTGTGTGTTTATTAAAAGTCAGCAGCTACAATTTTTGTAGCTGCTGACTTTCAATGAACACAAATATGACTTGAATTCAGCTTTAACATCTCTACCCCAGCAATTTAACAACAGTTTACAATAGTAACCATGTAAATCAAGGAAGTAACACCTCTACAGGTTTCTTGACACCAAAAATTGTGTTATCTAACTAGGAGCTCTGCTACAATCATCATGAACAATAAAGAGAACGATTCTGCATGTCTATGGATCTGGCAATATTGGATATTCCTGGATATTTCTATTGGGTGTTTTCCTGTTTCCAGGTTTTTTGCACTAGAAGAATCCTGTAAATCCTGTAATCCACTTTGAATCTTGGCCATGGATTAATGGGATAAAACAGATGACCTTTATTCTATATTTGAAGCAGTAGTGTGTAAATGTACTTATAGTTTTAGCTGTCCCTCTACATTTGGGCATTTCATTTTTATAAATTGTGTGTGTGTGGGTTTTTTTTTTTTCTTCTCTTTTACTGAAAACTATACAGTATCAAAAGGCTTACAGCAGACTTCCGTTTCCGGGGGAGGAGTCGGAGGCATGGCGGGCTAGCTCTCGTGCTAGGAGAGTCCAGCGGTTCCCCGTGCACCTAGCCAGGAGAGCAGCCACAGCGGTCGATACCCCCACCATCCCCTGCCCGCGCTATAGGGGAGAGTACAAGCCGCGCATATTACACTGCCGATGTCGCAACGTGGCCGAAGCGGAGGGAAGTTCAGCCGGGGATCCCCTGCTCAGCGAGGACACTCGTACATCACGCGGTACATGACAGCGAGGGGAGATACCCAATTGGAGCGTGAGGATCACGGGGTAAGCAGACGGAGCTCACTGACAGAGAGTTTCGTATCTGCAGCAGCAGCCGTCCTGTCAGTGCCAGAGCCAGCTGCCGTTGCTGTGGAAAGCCCCGTCACATCAGAGGTCCTACAGGGAGCAGCATCAAAGGAGAGGCCGGAGGGGGGAGCGCTGGTGTCGGATTCTACAGGAAGACAGGTGAGAGACATTGTGGCATCCCAGGCAGACATTCAGCCAGACTCAACACCAGTAGAATCACCTTATATCGACACGAAAGCGCAGTTACCCACGCTCCCGGCAATAGCACTGCCCCATCACTCAGTGAGAGCACTAGACCCATTAACAAGGGCAACACCGTACAATATGGAACAGGGTCTCAAGGATGTAACCCGAGCCAATCTATGTTCAGATGCTGGGGGAATCGGGGGCTCTGTACCCCTATTACAGCCTCGCCAACATACAGGGAAGGAGGAGATGGACCCCCCCCCAGATAATAGGCAAATTAGTAGGCTAATCCAGGCTCTCCCCACTAAGGAAGATATCGAACAAATGGTAGCCAATCTAACTGCTGCAATGAAGGGGGAGATTGATAAAGTGCGCACAAGTGTAACAGAGATGGGGCAAAAGGTCGAGAGATGTGAGGAGCAACAAGACTCGATGGAGGTTAGGCTGAGTAATCTGGAGGGAAGAGTGCAATCCCAACATTATCAACTAATTAGGCTACAGCTACAAGCTGAAGAAACGGACAATAGGAGCAGGAGGAATAACTTGCGCATAAAGGGAATACCAGACAAACTGGCAGGGCTGGAGCTGAGAGAAGTGGTAACCTCCATTCTGAATAAAATCTTGAAGAAACCCCCAGAAACATTACTGGAACTAGATCGTGTTCATAGAGTCCCTACAGGGAGGTACCAAGACCAGGCGACCCCCCGAGATGTGCTCTGTAGGGTCCACTTCTACAGGACAAAAGAGGAAATCCTCAGGGTAGCGTGGAAGGAAGGTACAGTCGGGATATTTGAAGAGGGGGAGATTCACATATTCTCGGACCTCTGTCCCCAAACCAAGAGTAGAAGAAGACTACTAAAACCTCTATTAGACTATATTAGAGCAAATGGCGCCACTTATCGTTGGGGATTCCCCTTAGCGCTAATAATCAAGAAAGAAGCAACAAGCTATTACCTGAGTGAACCATCCCAGCTCCCTAAACTTTTTCAATTTTTGGGGGTGGGCCCAATAGAGGTGCCTAACTGGCTGGCACTGCCCGGAGACTTTTGAAGAATGTGAGCTTGTGGACGCCAGGGGCATCAAGGGCTTTTTAACGCATATGGGCATTTTGGGGATGACAAGCAGGATTTATGAGGATCTCACAGAGGAAAAGATACATCTAGGAAAAAAAAAGGAAAAGAAACTTCTCTTTTTTTTTTTTTTTTTTTTCCCTCGTCCCCTCTCCCTAGAGTGGTATTTTTTATTTTTTGTGTTTTTGGGGCACAATTCTTCTCCCTGCGTCAAAAGGATGAAATTAATAAGGGGAGCGTTAAAGGAAGGAATTCGCCTGGACTCCTTTTTTTTTTTTTTTTTTTAGGGTTCTATGCCTTGACTCTCGTTCATTAAAGGGACTTAAGGTTGGGCGAATGACGAACTAGATACTAGACCCTAACAACAAATAGTAACAAATCGGTGAATTAATTATGGACCATCTACCATGTACTAAGTATACTATGTATATAAGCGGTATAGGGATATGGAGGTTTTCCATATGCTAATTGTCAGTAATATGTCCCACGGTGGTTGCCCCTTTTTTTTTTTTTTTTTCTGGTACTTGGGGCTACTCCCTTTTGAGGGAGTCATGCTACTTCCTAGTCCTTTCTTTGTCCTTTATTGATCCCTATAATTGCCTGTTAGGAAATACAGAACCCCCACAGATATAAATAGTACTGGCCCTGTTTCTCTATCTCTTCGGGGAGGTCCCCAAGTCCAAGGGGTGGGAGTTGGGTAGGGGGGTAGGGGGGGGGGGCACAGGATAAAGACACAATTGGGATGATCACGTAGGAATTATCACGTTGTGAAGGTTTTTTTTTGACCCTTCTCTTTTTTTTTTTTTTTTTTTTGGGGGGGGAGGGGAGGGGGGATTGGGAGCCACCAACACAAGTACGAACACAAGAAGATAACACGTGGGGGTTGCTTTTTTTTTTTTTTTTAGGGGGGAGGGGGGACTCTAGAGGTTACATTGTAGAGGTGATGTAATAGTTTTGTCGCGTGGTTTAATATAGTATTAATTATTTTTTTCTTCCCCTTTTTGGGGGGGGGGGTGTATGAAGACGGGGATGGGAGGTTTTTTTTTTTTTTTTTTTTTTTTTTTGGGCGTTGACGGAGGGTGGGGGGGGTGGGAAATAGGTTAGGGGTGGGAGGAGGGTAATGAGAAGTAAGGGGGGTTGGGAGGGATGGAGGGGGCCACCCCCAATTGGAGGGGGACCTATGGGAAGTAGATAAGAGACGAGAGGGGGTGAAGGAAGAAGAAGGGAATGGGGAGAGATGAAAGGGAAGAGTGAATAAATGAATTGGGGGGAAGAGGGGTAGTATACGTAAGAGTTAAGCGTACAGGAGACACAGAATTAGCAACGCTTAAATGGGTGAAGTTTAATACAGCTCACTCCATAGATGTTAATTTATGAATTTGTATTTTTTGTGTTGTGTTTTTTCCCCTTTTTTTTTTTATTATTATCATCTCACTGCATGTGTTTAGTCCGGGTGAGCATATATGTATATAAGTCAATATTGAAAACACCTGCAGGAGGGGAAGGGAAGAGAGAGGAGGAGAAGAGAGGGGAAGGAAAAAGGGGAAGAAGGGAAAAGAAAGGAGAAAAATGGGGGAAGGAAGGGGGGCAAGGGGAAAGGAAGGGAAAAAAAGGGAATAAGAGATCACTCAGGGGAAATGCCCAGCATAAGGGGGGAAATATGCGTAAAGTGTATAATATGATTCACCAGCCCGGTGCTCCAAGGCCTTGGAGTGAGAGGTAACAAGGGCAGAGGAGGAGGTGGGGGCTAACGGACCTGTAAAATAAAGAAAAGGGGCACGGGAAATAAGAATCGCGGGAGACTCTCCGCTGTGCTTTCACACTTTCCCCAAAGCGTCTCTCCTCCGTATAGGAGGGAAGTCGGAGACGCATTGGGCGGGGGGGGTCGGTTGGATCACCCCCGTTTTTTTTTTTTTTTTTTTTGTTTGTACTCGGACAGTTGGACGGAGTCTTGAGTTCGAGTCATAGGGGGGGAGTAGGGATTTGTTTTTTTTTTTTTGTTTTTTTTTTGGGCCTCTCCCTGGGTCGCTCCCGCAGGTCACCTCCCTTGTCCAGCAAATTCACTATTTTGAGAGTGAAGGTTAGAGGAACCTAGAGAAGGGGATAGCGAAGTAATACAAAGGGAATAGGAGGGACCTCGGAAATGCATAGATTAAACATAACATCATACAATGTCAAAGGCCTAAACATCCCCGAGAAAAGAACTAAAGTGATGATAGAATTAGGGAGATTAAAAACTCAAATCGTGTTTTTGCAGGAAACCCATTTTAGACAGGATAAGATTCCAAAATGGAGGAATCAGAAATTCCCAGTGATGTATATGGGGGCATCCCAATCCTCAAAAGCAAATGGGGTAGCTATTCTTTTAGCAAAAAATTTAAGTTGGAAAGAATCGACAGTGGTCACGGATGAAGAAGGCAGGTTTATACTGATAAAAGGGACAATTGATGACCAGAAGGTGACACTTGTAAACATCTATCTCCCCAATGAAAACCCGGTGGCAGCTCTGAGTAAATTTGCAGAATTAATAAATGAAAACAAAGAGGGGGTCTTAATTCTAGGAGGAGATATGAACATGTTATTAGATCCAAGTATAGACTCCTCCAAGGGATCCTATGGCATATCTAAATCTAAACTGAGACAAGCAAGAAACATACTGTACGATATGCAACTAGTAGACAGTTGGAGGATTCAACACCCCCAAGATAGAGACTATAGCTTCTATTCCAATAAACACAAAACTTATACTCGAATTGATTATATTTTCCTAGACCGAGCGGTATTGACGAATTTAAGGGATACTTCAATCGGATCTATTACAATCTCAGACCATGCCCCAATTAACTGTACTATTGACTGGGGAGTATCAGGATTCAGGGAATGGAACTGGAGGGTTAATGAAACCTTAATTAAAGATCCAGAATATGAAGAGCTGATAGGGCAGGAAATAGACACATTTTTTGAAAGGAACAGTGCGGATGAGACTTCCCCACTCTGCAGGTGGGAGGCGCACAAGTGCTATCTGAGGGGAATATTAATATCTATGGGGGCCCACAGGAAGAGAAAACTAGGGGCTAAGGTGGACACTTTATTGAGAGAGATTAAAACAACAGAAAACGAACACAAGAGAGTGCAAAATTCAAGCAATGAGGAGAAATTGGTAGCGTTGCGAGAAAAATTAAATTTACTATTGATGGATAGGGCTAAGGCACAATTGAACAGATGCAGAAGAACTTACTACGAATTTGGCAACAAACCCAGCAAGATGCTTGCTAATGCACTTAGGGAATCGAGATCAAGGAAACACATAGAGAAAATAAAAATACAAGGTGATAAGTTAGTAAGCCCCTCACATTTAATAGCAAAGGCTTTCAAAGAATACTATAATGGTCTATATCAAATAGATAATCAACTCGATGTACAGAAAAGACAGACTAGAGAAGAGAGAATAAAAGATTATCTAATAAAGTCAGAAATGCCTAAAATATCAAAGGAAATAATAGAAAGTATGGAGTGTCCGATCACAGTGAAGGAATGTCAAGAGGTAATAAGCGAGATGAAACCAGGCAAATCACCAGGGCCAGATGGCTACACGTTAACATATTATAAAACTTTTCAAGACAAATTAATACCAAAATTTCTAGAGGCCTTTAATTCACTGAAAGAAGGCCATCAGATGAGAAGAGAAACATTAGGAGCCCATATTGCCGTTATCCCCAAGGAAGGGAAAGATCCCACAGTCTGCGCGAGTTATCGACCTATATCGTTGCTAAACATAGACTTAAAAATATTTTCAAAGATAATTGCAAACAAACTGGTTCCTAATATCCCTACACTTATACACCCAGACCAAGTAGGCTTTGTACCGGGAAGGGAAGGTAGGGAAAACACACAAAGGGTGTTAAATACCATTTATCTGGCCCAAACCCACCATAAACCACTAGCACTTATCTCTACTGACGCGGAAAAAGCCTTCGATAGGGTGGACTGGGGCTTTTTGAAAGCTACATTAGAACATATAGGACTGGGTGCGGGCATGCAGAAGTGGATTGCTAGCCTTTACTCATGTCCGTCGGCAAGGGTGAAGGTGAATGAGGTACTATCGGACCCATTTCCAATTGGGAATGGGACAAGGCAAGGATGCCCACTCTCCCCGATTATTTTCGTTTTGACATTGGAGCCGCTACTGAGGACAATTAGATCGAACGCAGATATAAGAGGATTTCAGATTAAAGGAACGGAACATAAAGTAGCTGCTTTTGCGGACGATCTGTTGTTCTCAATAGCGGCTCCCGAACTATCACTTCCCCCCTTGATGAGAGAGATAAGGGCATATGGTGACCTATCTAACTTTAAGGTAAACTATAACAAGTCAGAGGCAATGGGGCTAGAAATAAACAAACAAATCAAGGACCTCTTGACAGCAAATTTTTCCTTTAATTGGACGGACTCTCACATACTCTACTTAGGGACAAAAATCCCCAAAAATTTAAATAGAATCCTCGAATTGAACTTTACTCCGTTGATAAGGCGAATGAAATCTGACTTTATTAGATGGGAAAAAGAGACGTACTCATGGTTTGGGAGAATCAGCATCTTAAAAATGAACGTGTTACCAAGATTGCTCTATTTATTTCAAACCTTACCGGTAAAAATCCCGCCGAGTTATCTAAGGGATATGAAATCCAAGTTTGCGAAGTTCATCTGGTCGGGGAAAGCGGCGAGAATTCGGAGGGAAATACTAACTTTACCCAAGGAGAAAGGGGGAGTGGGGTTCCCAGACCCAGTAGGTTACTATATAGCAACACACATGTCAAGAGTGGCGGAATGGTGCACGCAGGAGAAGCATAAGCCTTGGTTACTTATAGAGCAGAAAAGTACAGATATCCCCTTAGAGGGATTGGCATGGATACAAGAAGTGGATATACCAGGGGTAGTTAAGAAACATCCAACCATAGGGGCAACCCTGAGCGTGGTGAAAAAACTATTCAGGAAAACAAAACTTTCGATTGCCCCAAGTCCACTCACTCCGGTTATTGTTAATCCGAAATTCCAAATTGGGATATCAGACCCACATTTTAAGAGGGTAAAAAGAGCAGGATGGAGCAGGGTAATACATTTTGAGGGAGAAAACCCAAGGATCAGAAGCGAGGAAAGAGATGAGGTAATAAGAGAGGAACTTGACCAAATGAGACAAAATCAATTAAAAATGGCCACTAGAGCTTTGAACCCAAAAGGGAGACCAATAAGAGACCTCTCAGGATATGAGGAACTGTGCCTTAAGGGAGTGGAGTTGAGACACGGTCTCTCGCTGATGTATGGCCTCTGGGTGGAGGAAACAACGCCGCGGGAACTGACGTTTATACGAGCCTGGGAAAAGGAGTTAGAGGTGTTTTTTTCGGAAAAGCAGATAACAAAAATATTTAATTTTACACATAAAGCCTCCCTAGCTACCAGATACCAGGAAGGGGGCTACAAAATTTTAACTAGGTGGTATAAAACCCCTGTAGTCCTGAACCGGATATTTCCGGAAGTCTCAGACAGATGTTGGCGCTGCGGTAAGGAAAAAGGTACCATGTTACATCTTTTCTGGTCCTGTGAGAAGATAGTGGATTTTTGGAAAATGGTCATGGACACTGTGAGAGATATCCTGGAGGTGGATCTGGGTAGTAGCCCGGCCACTTATTTACTGTTGGACATACCAGTCTCCATGGCCAGGTTCAAAGGCTCCCTGATAAGACATCTACTGGTTGCAGCAAGGGCCTGCATTCCAATCTTGTGGAAAAGTACTACCACACCAAATAAACAGCAATGGTTAAATAGAATCTCGGAAATTCAACAAATGGAAAAGCTCACCATGGGCATTAGAGAGCAAGAGGAAAAATATAGACAGATATGGAGTCCATATGTAAATTACAGAGAAGGGGAATTATGAGAAGTATGGGGGGAGGGGGACGTGGACGCGGGAGTGGCCCAGGGAAGGGGTTTTTTTTTTTTTTTTTTTTTTACTATCCTCCTCGAGAGGGGGGGATGGGAGGGGGGAAGGGAGGGATTACTTTTGTATAGGAGATGGTTAAGTGTACATTAAAACTTAGAAATTCCGAAGCAGTGAAGAGGTTGGTTATATTATGTGTATCAATGTATGGAATTTAGAAATGGATTATCTGTTTATTTGTTTGGAAATGTATCAATACAGTATGTACCATTTAATTTGAAAAAAAAAAGGAAAACTAAGATAAAATAAAGAATTTATAAAAAAAAACTATACAGTATTATATGTGATATTTGTTTCAAACAATTACAGTTTATGTTTTTTTTTTTTTTTTTTGCTTTCTTAGAAAGGTCTGAAGTGGGGCTAGAAAGTTTGCCGAATTATTTAAAAATCTTTGGCAGGAGATAGACTAAATTATGGTGATAACGCCCCCTCACCCTTTGCACCCCCTCTCCAACTAATTGTTGGAATTAGTTTAAAAAAAGAAAAACAAAAGGAATTAAAACTATAGAAATAAACCTTTTTTCTTACATACCTAAATCCCTTGTCGGGTGTCAGTTCCAGAGACTTCTATCTTCCACCCTGCAGATCACTGGAGTCCTTTGGTTGTCAGTGTCTGGGTGTCTTAAGCCTTGTACACACGACCGGTTTTCTTGGCAAGAAAGCTGCTGGGAGAGCTTTTTGCCATGAAAACCGTGCATGTGTATGCTTTCTTGCCGAGAAAACTGCCGGGAATCCAGACGAGAATAATAGAGAACCTGCCCCCATTTTTTTCTCAGCAGAGTGTTTCCTGCTGAGAAAACCGTTTGTCAGTATGCTTACCTGTCCCCAGGTAAACCTGTGCATGCTCGATTAAACTTTGACGCATGTGCGGTAGCATACAAGGGTAGTGTAGGGTGTAGCAAGATGACGGCATCGAATGTGATGAGCGCCGGCTCGTCGTAGTCAATGACGTCACCGCATTCTTACCATTCAAAAGAATGGCTGTTCTTTTGAATGGCCTTCGGTATGCACGGCAAGCTTGCCAGGAATCCCGTCAGGAAAACCGATGTTTTTTTCCCTGACGGAATTCCCGGCTGTGTGTACAGGGCTTTAGGAATCAGACTGCATCAGTGTTATGACAGTAAAATGATGAAACATCACTGGTACTCTGGTGCAAATAGTTACTTTGTCACCTTGAGGTGGAGACCCTGTGTGAACCTGAAACATGGCTGAACATGACATATGTGACTGCATCAATAAAAGTGTGTACTATTTGCACTGAGTGCTGGTGATGTTTTATCTTTCTACTGTGGTCTATATGGCGCCATCTGTTAATACTACAAACACCCCTTCTGCTATCAAGGTTGAACACTAAAGTGCAGTCCATACCTACATTTTGCCTGGATCATTGTGAAGAGTGGTCAGCCAAGGAACTGTAGTGCCCTAGGTGACACCAGTGAGGGACATGGATGGTGGAGTTAGGGGAGATTTTGGGTGGGGAGAATTTTGCGTGGAGCTAGACTTAAAGTGAGTAGCTGGTTTTCAGTTATAGTTGTGCATTACAACATCCCATTACACAACTCATGTTAGCCATCAGATATTTTTACTCTGAAGCTAATATTGATAGTCTGAAATACCCAATTAAGGTGCTAAAAAGGGAAATTGACCTGAATTTAGACTGTGGGAAAATATAAATATTGTTTTTGTAATTTGTATTTGTATTTTTATTTTTTACTTAGGAAAACTGCATTAAAAGGGGATTTCTAGATCAGCACTGGAGTCCAGTAGGCTAATGGGCAAAATGCCTTTCTTCGGGAACACTTTTAGTCCAAAGAAAACACCACCTAGAAAATCTGCATCGCTTTCCAACTTGCACGCAGTACGTTATTAAGTAAAGGCTTTTTTCTGTTTGTGTGGTATTGACATCAGTCATTATTCTGTAGGCATATATGACCTACTAATATATAAATAAAGAATACTAACTCAGTTTACTATATACATGAACTTTAGTAAATAATATTGCTTTGGAAGATCAAAGCAAGCTTTAAAAAGCCCTGGTTAAATTTTTGATCAAAGTGGCTTTAAAATGACCGCTCTTTAAAGTCTGCATGTAAATGTGAAGAGAGGTATACAGTACATAAAGGCATTTAAATTAAAAAAAGAGAATTAATATACTGAATTCTATCATTGTATGTATTGACCACATACTGTTATTTATATAAAATATTTTCATGCTAGTGGTCCTTTAAAACCCCCATTCACACCTAACCGATTTTCTGCTTAAACCTCTAAAACGCCCATTCATTTCAATGGCCCCTGTTTACATCTGAGCGTTTTGTCGCCTGTAGCAAAACGCATGTCACTCAAAAAGTACATGAGCTTCAGACTGGAGACTGGTTGGCCCCCATAGACGTCAATAGGAATGCCTGAAAAGTGCGACATGAGTATTTTACAAGCATTTTGTTTCTCATTTTCTGCTAATACGGCTTTTCACTCCTTCTTGCCTCCACCTCTCCTACCCCTAGTGCTTTCTATTGGTTAAACAAAAACACCTGAAGCCGTAAAAAGCCTGAAAATTGTTCCACTCAGGTATGAATGCAGCCTAAAGAAGAATTGCAACACTTTTAAAAATGTGCTGGCTTATAAGGGTTAAGTCCAACGAGGTTCATGCTTTTTATTTACATTGATGCCTGAAGTATGGCTTTGGCTATTCTTCTGCAGAATGTAAACAAAGGAGCAGACAGTAAAAAAAAAAAAAAACGGTGCACAGTCCCCCCTCCCCAAATCCATACCAGACCCTTATCCGGAGTATGCACCCTAGTAGGCCAGGAAAGGGGCCATATCACTTTAACATAGAGAATGCTGTGGAGAGAACAAGACTGCCGGTATGAATCATTCATACAGGAATCTACTAAAACAAGTGAGTGTCACTGGACTCTAATATTACCAGCTGTGCAGTTTAGGTATATTTCTGGTCTTCTGGTCTACTTTTATTTTTATTTTTTATTTTTTTTATTTGTCTTCTAGCTGGATCGAACAACCAAAGAAGTGGAATTGGGTCTAGATTATGGTTCTCCAAGTATCAGCATTGCAGGCCAAAGTTTAAAATTTGAAAATGGACAGTGGATAACTGGTAAGCGATTTTTGCCAATATTTTTTCAAAACTTTATTTGCAGATTGGAGTTTGTTATGATTCTTCAGAACAATATAGTATGATAGATATTTTCCATAAGGACCACAACACAAAGGTAGAATTTTGGCTTTGTTGTAACATAAGTAACATAACCGTGATATAAATAGAATTAAGAGTATCTATAGTCAAAATGTAAACTCATATATTTCTTTCTAATTTCTAAATTTATTTTCAATTATTTATAGCCTACTTCCAGATTCCGATAAGCCCCATGCCCACAGACCCCGACAACCCACATGCCAGGGTTGTCGGGAAGAGGTCCTTGTCCCCAAGGGTCCCCCTGCCCAAAAGCACCCACCCCCCCATGTTGAGGGCATTTGGCCTGGTATGGTTAAGGAGGGGGGGCGCTCGCTCACCCCCACATGCTTTCCTGACCTGCCGGGCTTTATGCTCGGATAAGGGCCTGGTACGGATTTTGGGTGGGACCCCACACTGTTTTTATTTTATTTTTTTGGGGCGTGGGGGTTCCCCTACATATCTCAACCAGACCGAAGCGTCTGGTATGGTCTTGGAGGGGCACTAATTATCAGTGCGAGTCGGTACCGCCTCATCAGTGCACATAAGTGAACAAGAACAATTACCTATTTGCAAAATTGTGTAACGAAAACTGAAAAGGGTTTTTTGTTTTTTTTCTTTGAAAATTTTCACTTTTTTTTTTGTTTTCTTTTCGTTTTTTGTTTAGCAAAAACAAAACAAAAAAAAAACAGTGGTGATTAAATACCACCACAAGAAAGCTCTATCTGTTAAAAAAAAATGATATAAATTTTATGAGTACAGTGTTGCATGACCGCACAATTGTCATTCAAGTGCTCAAAGCTGAAAATCGGCCTGGGCATGAAGGGGGTGAAAGTGCCGGTATCAAAGTAGTATTACTCATGCCGTTTACTCAAATTTTCTTTTTCCCTGATGATTAGCTTTGTTTGTTTTCTTTTCAGTCTTCTAATATATTCTTATTACAGAATCAGGTGGAACTGGATCACAGAAAGACCTCCAACGTCTTCGAAAAAGAAATCTACAGCTGGAGGAAGAAAATAACTTACTTCGCCTGAAAGTAGACATCTTGCTAGACATGGTAAGAGACCAAAAAAAAACATATTTTACATATGTTCGTTCATTTACCATATCAGACACCTGATCAATGAATTCACCCACAATTTCAAGGATATGAAGTGCAAACCATGGCCCTTCTCGCCTTTTACCCTAAAGCCTCGTACACACGATCGGGTTTCCCGGCTGACTTTTTACCGCCGGGAAACCTGAGGGTAAAGCCAAGAACCGGCTTGGCAGCTTTTTTTCCCCTACACATGGCTAGTTTTCATGGTAGGAAAACTTCCATGAGAGCTTTGGCCAGGAAACACGGCCGTGTGTATACTCCACCGCAGTGTTTCCCATAGGAAAACTGCCGGGGAACATGTTCTAATTTTTCCCGGCGGTTTTCCTGTCGGGAAAACTGCCATGGAGCATACACACGGTTTTCCCAGGCAAAAGCTGTCACGGCAGTTTTCCCGACGGAAAACTGGTCGTGTGTACGAGGCATACGTTTATTTTTGCTGCTTGGCAGGAACTTGTTGTGTTCACTCCTTGCAGTCTTATTGGCATAGTGCGTATTGAGTGGCTAATTATTGGATGCCTGGAAAATACATGTTTCTGAAGGAAAACCAGGATTGCAGCACCTTGTTACTGCAGAGGAGGCAGTAGAAATTGGCTTTGCCTATTTAGGCGGCAGTGAGAGAAGTTCCAGTGTGAACTATTAAATTGTAGTGAGCCAGTCTACTGAACGTGCATGATCATGCTTCAGAAGGCAAGAGACGAGTGTCTACACTGACCTGTGTTGGCCACTGACGCACAGTAGATTCCCCACATCAGTAAGGGTGATGCATCGACACTGATGACGTGGTGCACGTGAAGCACGCACGTCTGAGGGAGGGCTTCCCCATGCTACGGGCCTGAGCTGCGAGCAGAAGACGGAAGGAGGGAGATCCGACGGCGTCTCGGCAGCAGCAGCAGCTACGATGCAGAGCGGGAGTCTGCGGAGCTGTTAGGGGCTGAGTTCGCCGGACACCCGACACGCTGCTCCACGCCGCTCTCTAGGAACGCCGCTCTCCAGGAACCCAGCCTCCCCCTAAACCACAGCCCCCCCGAGGAGAAGGTAGGCACGGTATAGTGCAGAGGAAGGCACGGGCGCCTCCATTCACAAAGCAGCCGACCGTTACACCCTCTGCCTGCCGTGATATTTGCTGCTTTTAACATCCAGCTGTGTAACAGGAAAAAAAAAAAAAAAAAGAAGAAAATTCACCTCCCAGGTAATATCAACCCTTTGCTTATCCTTCTCCTATTAAAATGACATGGGACTAGGGAGGTAAATCTCTGTGATCAACTTGGGATTGTGCCCTGACAGCAGGATGAGGAGGTAAGATAATCAAGCATACCACTGCAATGTAAGGCTCATCCTATATGCAATTCATGCAATTTAGCTAGAGCAATTGGTTATGGTAATAGTTTGAACTAGTCTGAACTAACTTGTATAATACTGCTCTGGGCACTTTGTGAGGCTCAGCCGCCCAGCACCCATTAAGATACAACTTATAACCATTACACAGTCTGTCTCTGAATGCATCATAAGAAGTAAAAATCCACGGACGGTTAATTTGTATATCAATAAATACCCCATAAATATTGAGGACATCAGCAAGGGGGTGCGGCTGTAAGGGCCCCGGCTGACTAGAGACATTATATCCCCCTTGGTGCCAAATACCGTCAAAACACAACAGGTAGGACCTGAAGCACGGGTGGAGATATTGGCGCCATTCATTTACTTATTCATTTAATCTTTCCAGTTGTTTGCCCCCCACCCCCCACCATTTGACTGTGTGTCCACGTTCTGAGCATTGTCTGGTTTATGATATTGGTTCAGTGGGGGGTAAATCTTCCCCACTGAAGCACGCATGTGCGTGGGAAGATCTTCCTTGTCCATAGCTTGAGAAATGGGAGATGACCCCGTGGCCCTCTAAAGCGTCAGTGTAACCCCCAGAAGGTGAGGTTAAAGCTGCTAGGTATTATCCTCCCTTCCCAAATTAATATAAAACCATTGCCTAAAAAAAAAAAAAAAAAAAGGGGGGGCGGGGAGGCGACCACCTGCTGTTCAAACTGGGGAAACGTATCAGAGGGACAAAGAAATACAATATGAATAAGTCTACGAGGGGGGCCGCCCCTAAAAACCCCAAAGATAATCCCCCCACCAGTACGATTAGGCACTACATGACATCTGAGGGGAGTTCCAAGAGCCCAGGCCTGTCAAAAAAAACAGAAAAAACTAGTACAACTAAAAAGGGTGTAGGGGGGGCAGTCACCCCAACCACGGACACCTCAATAGAAAGTGAACACGAGGTTAGTCAAAAGGACGACCCCAGACTGGACACTCATATCCCCACAAGGGGGGAACTGGATGGGATGTTAGGAAGAGTGGAAACAGCGATAAAAGAAGAAATTAGCGCATTAAGAAAGGATTTATTCCATTTGTTGGAACGGGTGGAGGAAGTGGAAAAAAAAATGGAAAAACAGGATTTAGAATTAATGGACCTAAAAATTCAACATCAGACGATGAAACAAAACCAGAGGTGGTTACAATACCGACTAGAGGACCAAGAGAACCGTAACAGAAGACAAAATTTAAGGGTGCGATCTATTAAGGAGGAGAAAGGGGAAGACCTGAGAAAAATTCTTAACGACCTATTCCTCCCCCTCCTCGATAACGGCACGGAGGGCTCCCTCAAAATAGAACGTGTACATCGTGTAGGAAAGATGAGAGAGGGAGAAGGTAGATGGCCTAGGGACATTATTGTGAGGTTCAGACATTTCGAAGACAAAGATGAGATCTGGACAAAACTCAGGAGAAAGGCCCCCTTACGCTATGACGGGACTGAAATTCAGATCTTCACGGACTTGGCTTGGGAGACTCTGGCCAGGAGAAGATCTCTCAAACCTCTCCTGGAACAGATGCGCCAGCTTAATATTAAGTATCAATGGGGTTTCCCAGCATGTCTGATCGGCCGTAAAGAAGGGATTTCTGCAAAGTTGATATTTCCTGAGGACTTGGTAGGGTTTTGTCGCAAACTGGACATGCCGGTGTTGGAGATCCCAGGTTGGGATGAATAGTTCATTTGATACAGACCGCCTCCTCAAGCGGTGTAACGAAGGTTGAGTTAGGATGATCAAGGGGGAAGGGGGGGTAAGGGGGGAAGGAGGGAGGGGGGGGACTGAGATTGAGAAGGGGAGTAAGGGGGCCAGGTCCGTACCCTACCCATGTAAGATCAACCCCCAGAAGAATACCTCGGGGGGGGAAATGGGAGGGCGGGATGGTTTGGAGGCTCTACCTCATCCATGAGAACCGACGGGTAGGGGAGATCGAGGATCCCTACGGTTCAGAGGCGATGGATAGGCCTAGGTGGGGGGGGGGGGGACATGGGAAGGGGGGGAGGGAGGGAAAGGGGGGCGGGAAGGGGATCATGGCTCCCAGGATCTACCTGTAAAGTCCTTTGTGTCAAAGGAGGTGATTTAGTTATTAGAAATGACAGAGGTAAAATTTCTATCCTATAATGTAAAGGGACTAAACTCAGCAGGAAAAAGATTAAAGGTCCTAGCAGAGATCGAACAACTTAGAGCGGATATAGTCTTTATCCAGGAATCCCACTTGACTCTGGATACAAACATCAAGCTCTACTCCCCGGCATACCCTATTTGGTTCTACGCTGACTCCATTTCGAAACGCGCAAGGGGAGTAGCGATTGGGTTCATAAGAGGGTTTGGGTATACCTTGGAGGCAAGGATGTCGGATCCAGAAGGGAGATTCCTGTTTCTTAAATTAAGAATCGATAATATTATGTACACATTAGCTAACATATATGCCCCAAACGTACGTCCAACTCAATATTTAAACAAAATCCTGGGAAAACTGAATAATTTTGCCGAGGGTTTTATAATCCTGATGGGTGATTTAAATTTTGTTTTGAACCCAACTGATGATAGTACGTCCCGTGGGAGGGAGACAGAGAGTGGGCATCTGCAGAGAATTAAACATAAGCTTCAGGAATGTCAACTAGTGGATGTTTGGCGAATTAACCATCCAAAAGAACATAATTACACGTTTTTCTCCCCCCCCCACGGGACGTACTCTAGAATCGACTACATCCTAGCGGACCACAGGCTGATTGACTCAATCATGGAGACGGAAATTGGAATTATGACTGTATCAGACCATGCTCCGGTCTCTATGAAAATTATTTTAGCTAGACAAAGGAGCCAGCGGCCGATGTGGCGCCTGGATGATAGCCTGATCCATGAGGAAGGAGGGGGAAGCAGGGTGGAGGCAGAATTAAAACAATTTTTCCTCAGGAATGATACAGAGGGTATTACTAGCGCAACCCTTTGGGAGACGCACAAAGCGTACATTAGAGGGATTTTAATCGCTGAGGACGCAAAAAAAAAAAACGAGAGAAAAAGAAAAACTATTACCCTGAGGAAAGAGATAGAGACCTTAGAACGCGAACATAAAGCGCAGGGACTTAAAGAGACTTACCACAAACTAATTTTAAAAAGAGATCTACTTAAAGAGATCATGGAACAAGAAGCAAGGTTTAAACTAAACTGTATATCCAAAGAGAGATATATATGGGGAAACAAACCAAGTAAACTTTTAGCTAAAATGGCCCAAAAAAAGAAAGCCAGGAATTATATCGAGAAAGTCAAGGGTAAAAATGGGGAATTAGTTTATGCAACTAGCGATATTGCGGATACTTTTAAAAAATATTATGAGGACTTATACACTATAAAACACCCAAGACGGCAGGAAGGGGAAAGGGAGACTGAGACACGTGCGTTCCTTGATAATGCAGGACTTCCTAGATTAGAGGAGATGGAAAGCATTACCATCGATCGCCCCATAACTGAGGAAGAAATAAAAAGGGCCATAAACTCCACTAAGGGTGGAAAGAGTCCGGGGCCAGACGGGTTTTCCACCTTTTATTACAAGAGATTTAGTAACATTCTGATACCGAGGCTGTGTAAATATTTTAACGGACTGGGGTCGGAATTTGAAACTAGCAGGGGAGCTACAGCGGCAGTGGTCGCAATAATATTAAAGGAAGGCAAGGATAGCTCTCTCTGTTCGGGATACAGACCTATTTCTCTGTTAAATACAGATATTAAACTCTTTGCAAAAATTCTGGCGGACCGCCTGAAAGGGGTTATGCACTTATTGGTGCACCCCGACCAGGTAGGCTTTGTCCCCAACAGAGAGGGCAAAGACAACAGCCTAAGGGCAATCCTTTTACTCCAGACCATAAGGCAGAATGAGCCCCCAGGTCTACTCCTGTCAGTCGATGCCGAAAAAGCATTTGACAGGGTAGACTGGGGGCTCATGATGGAAACCCTCACCGTGATGGGAATAGGAAGCAGGATGTCCAGCTGGATAAAAACATTATATCACCACCCTACCGCACAAATAAAAATTAATGGCTCTCTATCAGAATCTTTTGTGATGAAAAACGGGACAAGGCAGGGATGTCCATTATCCCCCCTCCTCTTTATTCTATCCTTAGAGCCGTTGCTGGCCACCATTCGCAACGATTCGGACATCAACGGAGTGAGAGTGGAAGGGGAGGAACATAAACTATCGGCCTTTGCCGATGATATACTATTTTACGTAACCAACCCAGTTAAATCTATCCCCAACCTCACCAGAGTATTGCAACAATACGGCGCTATCTCCAACTTTAAAATTAACGTAACCAAATCAGAGATCTTGAATATTAATTTAAATAAAAGAGAGATAAATTCGGTTAAGGAAGTATGCGCGTACCCTTGGACCAAAGAACTAAAGTACCTAGGAATAAAACTTGCTAATACAATACAGAAGATGTACAAAATTAACTATATCCCCTTATTAAATGAGATCAAGAACGAATTAAAAAAAACGATAAATAAACCCATATCTTGGTTTGGACGCATAAATATGTTAAAGATGGTGGTAGTCCCCAAGATCCTCTATAAATTCTTATTACTCCCAATTGCTCTTCCTCAGCAGTTTTTGAGAATCCTCAACACCCTGTTACTAAATTATGTGTGGAAAAATAAAAAGCACAGACTATCCCTCTCCATAATAAAACAGGGTAAGCCAATTGGCGGCCTGGGAGTCCCGGACATTAAAAGTTACTACAAGGCGGCGGTCCTATCGCGGGCGGTAGAGTGGGCGAGGGATAGGATAGACAAAAGGTGGGTACAAATAGAGAAGGCGCTAACAAACAATAATCTGAAAAATCTTATTTGGATCCCTGCACAATACAGAGCACTAGATCACAAAACACACGATATAACACGAGACACTTTAAGAATGTGGGATAGGACGCAGGCACAATTAGAAGGGAAATTTAATTCCCCATTAATGAATCTAAAAGAAAACCCCTACTTCCCACCCGGGGAAAAAAAAATAGGGGGGAATTGGATAAGGAGAAGCACAGTGCACTTGGGTGATATTATAAAAAACGGAGAGATAATGACTTATGGAGATTTGAAAGCCAAAACGGATTGTTGGAATCTGAATGGGTGGCATTATCTCCAGTTGACTCACTTTGTGCGGCACCTCCCCCGTCCATTACGGACGGAGGCGGAGCTGACCTCACTGGAGAAAATTTGTAAATCTACAAATTCGAGGGGCACCATTACTAAATTGTACGGGTTACTGGTTAAATTGGGATCTCGGGGTGAAGCACCTTTTATAGACAAATGGGAAAGAGAGTTGGGGGTTATAAGGGGGGCAAATACTGTTTCAAGGATTACTCAATTAACTCACACTTCCGCGATAGATATACGGACAGCTGAAGTAAATTATAAGTGCCTTTCAGGTTGGTATATTACCCCTGATAAGGTAAATAAATTCAAAGTAGGTTATACCGCAGACTGCTGGAGGGGTTGCCTAGAAAGAGGAACGATGGCCCATATATGGTGGCATTGCCCTAAAATTCAAACGTATTGGGACAAAATACTGAGCCAAATAAAGATTATTACGGGAGAGGAGATCAAGAAAGACCCATGGGCCGTCCTCTTCCATTGCAGCCAAGAAGGCGTAAAAAAATACAAGCAGTCCCTACTCCCTCACCTTTTAAACGCTGCCAAGAGACTTATCCCTAAAAAGTGGCAGGAGACGGAAAGCCCACATATTTGGAGCTGGATAGATGCAGTGGAGGAAACATATAGACTAGAGGAGCTAAGGGATGGATATCTGGAGAGGTGTACCGAACATAGGGAGAAATGGGGAAAATGGAAGGAATATAAAAAAACATGGAGCTACGCGGAGAGAGTAAGGGTATGACTACGCGGGGATGTTGCCATTCTCTGCTCCCTCTTGCATTTCTGTTTAGTAAGACATAGCACTTCTCTCCCTCCCCGCATCTCTCCTAGCTATGTTTGACCTACTCTTCTCCATATCTCTACCTTTCCTTTGGCCGAATAAATGAGGTCAACCTCTTTATTCAATACTTACTTTATGGTACTGTTTATTCATAGGACGGGCAGGAGACTCCTGGGAGCCATGAGGGGAGGGAGGGGGGGTGTAATTATCCAAATATATTTATATAAATATATTTAAAAAAAATAAAAATAAAAAAAAGGCAGTGAACAGAGTATATACCACACATGATGCAAACCGTAAATAGAGACGTAAGAAGCTTCGGATCATGAGTCGGTCTCTAGTATATTGGAATTAAGCTGAGGTGGTCAAAAAAAAGAAGGCAAGAGACTTGGGATACTATTTTCAGACAGAGCCTGAGAAGGCAGGTAATTGGGAGCTAGCTTTATAGGAAAACTGTGGAGGCTACAACTGTGATGTTCTCCCTCTGACAAAGACTTTAATCATTTCTGATACAGACACCTGAAAAAAGTATGCGAATTAGAAGTTCCTACATCATGCTAACTTCCCAATCAGTGTGTTTGTTCTGGAGAAGCAACTCGGATTGTCTAAGATGCTAGAGATTCATTTTTTTTTTTTTTTAAGGATATTTAGTAATTTCTACTAATTCTTTTACAATATGTCTGCACAAACATTTCAGCGTTCACTGCAATTAGTTAACCAGACCTTGAAATGATCAACAGATGCCAATGTTCTTATCCTTGTGACAATGGCAAATCCACTTTGTACTTGAAATTGCACTGAAAGTGCAGTCGCTGTAGATCTGAGGGGGACATGTGAGGAAAATAAAAAACAGAATTTTAGCTTGCACATGATTGGATAATAAAATCAGCAGAGCTTACCCTCATTTCAAAACTACCCCTGAGATTTACAGTGACTGCTCTTCCAAGTGCAATTTCAGGTGCACTTTGCACTTGTAGTGCAAAGTAGAGTTGCCTTTAGTAAATAACCCCCAATGTCTTCATTTGAGAAAACACTACATTTCACAGATTATCTATGTGTGTTGTGTTTCTTGTCTTCTTTGTAACAGCTCTCCGAGACCACTGCAGAATCGCACCTTAAGGAAAAAGAGCTAGAAGAACTGAAAAGCCTGAGTGGGCGAAGAAAATAAGTAATAAGCAGAGAAGATGCCCAAAGGATCAAACTGCATTTGCCATCAGTGAATGTCTGCGTAGCCGGCAAATATGGCATAGTGGACCTATTTTCTTTTTGTCTCAAATACCCTTCCTTTTTTTATTATTATTATATAAAGTTTCTACAGATTGAACTTCTTTATATGGAAATGCTAGTTTACACTATTTTATTTTTTAAAGAAAATATTTCATGTAAGAATTCTAGCAAGTGTCAAATTCATTCAAGTGTAAGTTCACTTTCAGCAACGTTTTCCAACAACCCCCTATGTAATTCCATGTTTCCTGAATATAAAATACCAATGCTCATCTTTCAAATGCTTCACCTGCTCCCATTCCACATACAGCTGAAAAACGATGACCACTCAAACTCTGGGCCGTTCAAAGTGTAAATTCCCTCCTTCTCTAACTCGGCTCAGCTGCTGCATCTAAAGAGGAAGAGAGTGCACTACACGTTTTGTAAAATTTTGATGAAGGTACACTTACACTTTAATTTTGTCAACTATTTTACACTTTTATACTCTGAGAAATCATCAATAGTAATAATTGCAGGACATGGGACAATTATGGACAGGAAAAAAGTGGTGCAATATTAACACATTAAGACACTACAATACACCCTTTTTGCTCTTGTTCAGATGGACAATTGAATAAGAAAAAAAAATGGAAAACGGCCCTAACAAAGATAAATAAAAATTAAAAAATACAAGTGCAGCTCCAAAAATAGGTAACTAATAAACTGTGAAAGAAAGGTACAAAGGGCGCAGCAAGTGTAAAATAATGTCTATATAAACACCAATTATTTATATATAGATAAATGAAAAGAGTTCAAAATAATTGCAAATGTAGAACTGGAAATGAAAATTCTGTGTTCCAGATTTATACTCCTACACTGTGCTCTCAGAAAGTGCAACATGCATAATAAAGTGCTTCACCCGAAGTGACAATCAAAGTCCGCTCACCAGAAATATGCGGCCAAAAATGACCTTCAGACATGTAAGGGGTTCTTTCAGGATGCTTCTTGATGCAATCTTTCCCAATGGGTCCAAGTACAGATGACTCCTTATATAAGAACTGTGTGTTCCAATCATCCAATCTAGGAAAATTCAAAACGGCTCCACCGCAATGAGCCACAAAAAATGGGGATAGTGTAATACTGTTTTTATTTTAAAAGCTTGCGGGGTAAAAACAGTGTATACAGGCAAGTAAACACACAGCTGTGAGAGGAGGCAGCGGCCAGATTACTCACTGTAAGCGATATAGGCCCCGTCACGCGTCTCAGCTGTTCAGAACTTACAAATACATAGCTCCAGTGTGAAGGCATGCTTTGTCAAATCTCAATTTTGGCCGCATATTTCTGGTGAGCGCATTTTGATTGTCACTTCGGGTGAAGCACTTTATTATGCATGTTGCACTTTCTGAGAGCACAGTGGTTGGAGTATAAATCTGGAACACAGAATTTTAATTTCCAGTTCTACATTTGCAATTATTTTGAACTCATTTGATTTATCTATATATAAATAATTGGTGTTTATATGGACATTATTTTACAATTGCTGCGCCCTTTGTACCTTTCTTTCTCAGATGGACAATTGGCATTGGGGTCTGACTTTTGTCCTGCACCCTGCCATGAATGATGGTGTACAGTCATCCTTTTGGTGGGCCTACCTTTGCATTGCTTTGGCCCACGTGTTGTATACAATGTTTAGGCGGTGCCTGGCTATTCATTTCTATTACATTCTTCGTACTTTGAATGCAGACCCAATAACATGGATACTGGGTGGTTTTCTGCCTGTGCAAACAAGACTTTAGGCTTTTTGTAATCTTGATCCAATTCAGCTTTGAGTGGTAACCAGAATGCTAAAACTTATGACAGTGGCTCTCTGACTACCAGCTACCATTAATAGTATCAAAATCTGAATACAGTAGACATTCTCGAGCCTTCTACATTTATATCAGATATTGTTTTTATTATAGGCTTTACAAAAGTATAAAACTAACAATAGCCAAACCACTCCACCCCTTTTACCCTTCAAGCTGATCTCAAACAGGTATAGCGCCATAAACATGTCCTTTTGTAGAGCATGTAAACCAAAAGTAATTCCAATATTTATTTATTTTTGAGGGCTAACAGGGAAAGTTGCATACAAAAATATATTGCTATTATACCCATGTGTATGTAAAAAATAATATCAATGTTGAACCCTTGCACTATTCAGGTGAAAATTAAGACTACTGCACCTCTGGTACACCCCCCTGGTCTGATATTTACCACTGCTGTTATTGCAGCGATCCTCACTGTGCAGCCCTGCTCAGCCACACAGCTTTCCTTCAGAAAGTATCCTCACTTTATACTTTTCATCCTGTGCCTTTTGTGCTGTTTCTTCCGACAGTGAGCTGTTCTCATTGTAGTCACCAGCAGTCCTGCAGAATACAACTCTTCCCCATAAGAATAATTATGGTCACTGAGTGCATTTGAAAGATGAAGAGGGTGGGGTGGAAGCTCTTTTTGAAGAATGGTTGTGTGGCTGCAAGCAGGGCTGCCTTAAGGACAAAGTTCATATACTTACCTGTATAGTTGTGGAATTTAGGTATTTGCCTGTAAGTCTTGCTGTACTGTATATCTGCAGCAGAATTTTTTTTTATGTGCTAATGTTTTACTTTCTGGACAAAATAACTTATTTAGTATTGCTACAGCTGAAATCTAACATTAGGCCCCATTCACACCTGAGCGCATAGTTTTTTCCAGCATTTTGTATTCGCACATTTGCATACTGCGTTATCCAACGTTTTTGAACTTCGTCGTTTTTTATTTTGGCCAATAGGAAAAATTATCATCTCTTTCATCATTTGTTGCTATGTTTTTTTTTTTTTTGTTTTTTTTTTCTCTTCTTCCTGGGTGAATATTCTATTTCACAGAACAGATTAAAGCGACAAAACGCCCGTAGAAATGCTCGTTGTCGCGCTAGATGCTTGAATCGAGCGTTTCCATGGGAATACAAACGTTAAACACCCAAATCAGCCCAATTCGAGCGACAAAAAAGGGTCCAGAACTTGTTTGAGCTTCAGGCGTTCGGCTTCAGGCGTTTTGGAGTGGAGATGTGAACCATCTCCATTGAGAATAATGGATTTTTTCCCCTCTAGCATTTTGTAGCTTCATGCTTCAGGCTACAAAACGCTCAGGTGTAAATGGGCTTGTTTTTATAACGTCCAGTTAAAAAAAAATGTTTTTTCTTTTTCTTGTACATGATTGATTCTTTGCAAACTGAATTTTTACTTTTTTTTTCACTTCATTTAATTACAAAGCTAAACAAAAGTTCCTTTTGCAAAGAAAAGTTTGTTTAGAAAGTTAACATGCCCTATTCCTTTTAATAAAGCCCCTCTGTCTGCTTTGCTTATGAAAGTCAGTGTCTTTGCAAAGAGCCTCCCTGACCCCCTATACGCACCTTGCCTGTGTTTTTTCAGCAGTCTTTCCTCTGTCTCAGTCTACCCTAAAATCACATGTGTGGCGACCCAGGGAAGAAGTGAAGTCACTCCCTCAGTCATATGATCGTGTTTTGTTATATTGGCTGGCTACTATGCCCAAGCAGTTTCTGAGGGCAGGAGCTGACAGGCTCCCCGTTGCCCATAAGTGCTAGGCAATGTTGCTGAATTCAATGCATAATGGGTCAACAAGAGGGCTCAGGCAAGGTGAACACAGGGAGGGGGGTGTTTGTGGCGACTCTGTCACTTTGCTCTGCATCGGAAAGGTGACAGAGTCTCCTTCACTTTTAAAATGTATTTCTTTTTTAAATGTTTCACACGTCTATGTATTTATTTTCTGTATACTACTTTTAATATAATGATTGGAATAATATTGTCTGTCTTCCCTATCATTGTTTTTGTCCTTTTTAATGAGATATTGTTATAGTTGCATTGATTTATGCAGAACACAAATAAGACTATTTTAGTCACTTTAGCTGTAAATTCCATGCTATTACCATGACCCACCACCAAAAAAACACTGTGGCCGATTTCACACGGAGGCGTCAGCGGTAAAGCGCCGCTATTTTTAGCGGTGCTTTACCGTCGTTTTTGTGGAGGTATTCGGCCGCTAGCGGGGCGCTTTTAACCCCCACTAACGGCCAAAAAAGGGTTGAAAATCACCCGCTGGCGGTTTGGTCGCGCTGCCCATTCATTTCAATGGGCAGGAGCGGTGTATACACTGCTCCTTCACCACTCCAAAAAATGCCAGTGCATCGCCTCAAGTGTGAAAGAACTCTGGCTTTTACACTGAGACTGTAGGTGTCAGTGACCCTGACCCTATTTTTTATTTATTTTCCACACACAATACTAAACTAGAGTCAAGCCTTTCAGTAGCTACAGTGACTTTTTAGGATTAGTCCAAGCTTGTTGTTAGTGGGGGTAGGTGAATACTTTGACCCTCCCCAGACACACCTCCGTCCAGACAACTGGAATTGTCCACAGCAGCAGAAAACATCTGCTGGCTTGTGATATGTTTTGCTATCTCCCCCTGGATGGAGACACTTGTGCATAACTTCCAGGATTATAATATCATGCCCCTGCACTAGACCCATACTTCACACACACATGGCAGTTTTTTTTTTTTACTTTTCTATGCGTCTTATACTATGTGTTTGTTTTTATATAGATTCTTAGACCCCTTTCACACTGAGGAGTTTTTCAGGTGGTACAGCGCTAAAAATTGCGCTGCTATACCGCCTGAAAAAAAATCTCCTGCAAGCAGCATCTTTGGAGCGGTATGTATACCGCTCCTTCCCATTTAAAACAATGGGAAACCACGGTAATACCGCCCGCAATGCGCTTCTGCAGAGGCGCGTTGCGGGCGGTATTTACCCTTTATCGGCCGTAGCGGGGGTTAATACTGCACCGCTAGCGGCCGAATCCCGCGGCAATTACGACGGTATAGCGTCGCTATTTTTAGCGGCGCTATACCGCCACCGTGGCTCCCGCCCCAGTGTGAAAGGGGCCTTAATAAAAGTTATGTTTTAGGCTTGGTGTGGGTCTGATGCCTGGGTTCAGCACATCCCTTGTGGTTGTTTGTTAAAACTACAGCCGAAAGGAACTGGTGTGGCTGTGCATAGTAACCAATGAAATTAGGGTTGAAAATATATTTATTGGTAGCGTAACAAACGATACAAAGAGAAACAACATCCAGTGTTACATAATAGTGACAATCGTGAGCAGACATGTATATTGAGTCAGCCCAATGGCTATCGCCCACAGCATAACTCCTATTGCCTTATAGAAAATAACAAACATCAACGGTCGTCCTTAGGAGCAAAAAAAAATGACTCCTGTCAAGAGAGTTTCGTTGTTTCTAATCAGATAGCGTATAAAAAAAAATCCAAGAAAATAAAAAGGAAAGAGAGAGGAGGGGAGCGACCCAAAGGTGGGCGTGAGTAGGGGAAAAGGGGAGAAGAAAGGAGAGAGAGCAGGAAAGAGCAGAAGAAAGATAGTCGGGGAAGAGCGCAAGAGTTGCTGTGAAGACATTCGCGGAATAGAGTTACTAATAGGACAGCGAGGGGGGACACCCGTAAGTACATGCCCAGCCCAACCCAGTGTTAGGTTTGCAAGTTAGAATGATCGTGTTGGGGTTGATAACATATTGGTGAGAGTATCAGAGGCGGAAAAGTGAAGCCAAATGGACCACAACATCTTAAATTTATCAAAGGTGTCATTGTCAAGGGCCGTAACCAATGAAATTAAAGCTAGAAGCTGCTCACATTTTGGAAAATTCCCTTCACTACTTCACTATATCCTCTTCTCATTTCAGAGGATAAAGAGAGTTTTACAGAGCAATCACTGTGATGGACAATTACATGATTGGGAGCTGGTTCTTTTGCCTCCTAATTGTTATTATGACCCACAACAAGCGGCAACCGCTCAGTCTCTGTGCTGGGCTCATACTAGGGAGTGCACTTCCTTCACAGACACAGGTGTGCATACAGGGGTTGGACAAAAATATGGAAACACTACATGATTTTAAGGTGTGAAAGTGGCGATGTTGAAAGCGGAAGTGATGTAACGTGGGATGTCAGGCGGAATAAATGCCAAACATACAAAGAACACTAGACATCCAATTAATAATGGCCACGGCCTTGTTTATTGGTTTTAACAAACATAAACATTGAAAAATTCACCATAACTCTTAATCAATAAATCCTTAAACTGTGAACAAAATCAGTGGAGTGCTCCTCAAATATCCTTCTGCCGATTGGCAAAGACTCCCCTCAGCCTACTGTTTAAATAGAGTTTCTGCAAATTTCTGGAATGTTCAGGGGGTCAGGTGACATGACCTGTTCCAGAGGACCCCCCAATCTGCTGACTTTTTGTGACCTGTCACAAATCATTTACAATCTGAATTTGCATGACAGGAGAGTGTGACCAACTCTCTAAGGAGCCTGTTCAGACAGCTCCGGGTCGGCCATGGTCTGCATTAAAGAAGGGTCCTGTGTGTCTTCTGGTCCGCTTCAGGTGCAAATTTGGTCAAAAAATTCGGACCTGAATCGGTGAACAGGGATGCATCGGACCCCATGCTGTGAGACCTGGGCGGAAGCTGAACAAACTGAAGCCTGTGTGAAACAGGCCTCAGTCTCTCTAATTAGCCTGATCACCAATGTCACCAGAAGAGAACGTGTGGGGAAATCAAAAAGTTTTGAGCTGCCATAAGAAACCAGGTGGCAAAAAATAACTAACAGCAATTTTTAAGTTGCTCCAAAGGGAAAAATTGTTTACTTTAATGCATTCCCTGCATAAGTTAAAAAAAGTTCCAGTACTTGTACTGCTCCCTCAACGTCCTAAATACAGTATCTCACAAAAGTGAGTACACCCCTTACATTTTTGTAAATATTTTATTATATCTTTTCATGTGATAACACTGAAGAAATAACGCTTGCTACAATGTAAAGTTGTTAGTGTACAACTTGTATAACAGTGTAAATTTGCTGTCCCCTCAAAATAACTCAACACACAGCCATTAATGTCTAAGACGCTGGCAACAAAAGTGAGTTCACCCCTAAGTGAAAATGTCCACATTGGGCCCAAAGTGTCAATAATTTGTGTGGCCTCCATTATTTTCCACCACTGCCTTAACCCTCTTGGTCATGAAGTTCACCAGAGTTTCACAGGTTGTCACTGGAGTCCTCTTCCACTCCTCTATGATGATATCACAGAGCTTATGGATGTTAGAGACCTTGCGCTCCTCCACCATCAGTTTGAGGATGCCCTGCAGGTTCTCAAGAGAGTTTAGGTCTGGAGACATGCTTGGCCGGTCCATCACCTTTACCCTCAGCTTCTTTAGCATAGCAGTGGTCATCTTGGAGGTGTGTTTGGGGTCGTTATTATGTTGGAATAGTGCCCTGGGGCCCAGTCTCCGAAGAGAGGGGATCATGCTTTGCTTCAGTATGTCACAGCAGGGCTCAAAATTTCAAGTCCTGATCTACTAGCCAGGCCTCAAGAGTTACTCGCCACCAGTTGCCCCACCTAATTCATACACTGCCCTGCGCCTAATTTCACCCGTAAACACGCCCTCGTAGATTATCTCATGGAATGACACTGTTAAATGTTTTATGCAGAATCAAGTACAAAATTAAATATTACCAACAACAACTTTAACAAAATGGGACAGGGCACTGGGGTCAGACCAGAGGGACAGGGCACTGGGGTCAGACCAGAGGGACAGGGCACTGGGGGCAGATCAGAGGGACAGGGCACTAGAACTGGGTCTCTTCCCCATTCTCTTGCTGTCTCCTCTGCAACTCCCATCCATCCTCTCTCTCTCCCATTCATCTCATCATCAGGAGCCTGTGTGTGCAGCTCCACGCTTGCATGTCCCCACTTCCCCCTTTTATTCAGGCTGGCAGTGAGGAGAGGAGGCGCAGCACAGCGGGAGGGAGTACAAACCAGCGCTGAGATCCACACAACTGCACAGCCATTGACACCATAGCACAGCGCACACTGACACTGCACAGCACACATTGAGACCAGTCTGCTCACAGTGTTCAGGCTGAACTGCTGGACACTTACATAGAGCACAAGGAGAAGAAAACTGTACAAACTGGAAGGCTGCCACTGTCATGTCAACTTTCAGTGAGCGCTGCACCGGAGTGGTAATTTTCGCAATCCTCCACCTCACTCATTACTTTCTGCTCTCCAGCTACATTGGTCGGGGGAGGGGGGCAGGCTCAGAGAGGTCATACTGTTAGGTCCCATGGCTTAATGAGAATTGTAAGGAGAGCACCTATGTACTGCTCTGCCTGTGCGTGGCTCACCAGACTACTTTTTCCCGAGCATGCACCTTTCCTCTTCGGCCGCCAATCGCATCGGGGCTCTAAGTGTAGGCACAGATTGGAGGGAGATTGGTCATGTAGCCCTGTCATCACTCGCCCCCAGCTTAAATCCACTCGCCAAATGCTAGTAGGCGAGTCAAAATTTTGAGGGCTGTGTCACAATACATGTTGGCATTCATGGTTTCCTCAATGAATTGTAGCTCCTCAGTGCCGGCAGCACTCATGCCGCCCCAGACCATGACACTCCCACCACCATGCTAGGCAAGACACACTTGTCTTTGTACTCCTCACCTGGTTGCCGTGACACACGCTTCACACCATCTGAACTAAATAAGTTTATCTTGGTCTCATCAGACCACAGGACATGGTTCCAGTAATCCACGTCCTTTGTCTGCTTGTGTTCAGCAAACTGTTTGCAGGCTTTCTTGAACATCATCTTTTGAAGGGGCTTCGTTCTGGGACGACAGCCATGCAGACCAATTTGAAGCCGTGTGCGGCGTATGGTCTGATCAATCACAGGCTGACCCCCCCACCCCTTCAATGTCTATTTCTCAAAGACAACCTCTGGATATGACACTGAGCATGTGCATTCTTTGGTCGACCATGGCGAGGCCTGTTCTGAGTGGAACCTGTCCTATTAAACTGCTGTATGGTCTTGGCCACCGTGCTGCAGCTCAGTTTCAGGGTCTTGCCAATCTTCTTATAGCCTAGGCCATCTTTATGTAGAGCAACAATTCTTTTTTTCAAATCCTCAGAAAGTTCTTTGCCATGAGGTGCCATGTTGAACTTCCAGTGACCAGTATGAGAGAGTGAGAGTGATAATATCAAATTTACCACACCTGCTCCCCATCCACATCTGAGACCTTGTAACACTAACGAGTCACATGACACTGGGGAGGGAAAATGTCTAATTGGGCCCAATTTGGACATTTTTTTCTTAGTGGTGTACCCACTTTTGTTGCCAGCGAATTGGACATTAATGGCTGTGTGTTGAGTTATTTTGAGGGGACAGCAAATTTACAGTGTTATACAAGCTGTACACTCACTATGTTACATCGTAGCAAAGTGTAATTTCTTCAATGTTGTCACATGAAAAAATATAATAAATATTTACAAAAATGTGAGTGGTGTACTCACTTTTGTGAGATACTGTACTTACCTGAGTTCTCACTCGATCCAGTGCTGTGCCCATCTGCAGCGGCTCTCTCTTCTCTCTCACAGGATAGAGAGGCAGCAGAAACCATTGGCTCCAACTGCTGTGAATCAAATCCTGTGAGCAGGGGGTGGGGCAGGGCCAAGCTGCTCTGTGTGTGTCTATGTGGACACACAGAACAGGAATCAGAAGAGCAACCACGTATGCGCCACCATAGAAAAGTATACTCTTATTGTGGCGCATGCAGGAGAGAAGGAGACTACAGCTTCAGCGGGGAACGTCAGAAGAGAACGATCAAGGTTACTCTGTGCAAAACCATTGTACAGAGCAGGTACATATAAACCTGTTTTTTATTTTCATTTATAAAAAAGAAAGAAAGTTTACAACCCCTTAACCCTTCAATATGCTTTCCAAAATGATAAAAGGGGTTTTTGATATACTATATCTACGATCTGATTGAAAAAGCCCTGCAAAAGAGCTGGAATTGAGGAGCAAACTGCAAAATGTACACATACATCAAACCCCCCAAAAAAACTGTTTCTGACAGATGCGGCGGAGTTGTTCCGCGCACACAGCAGCGGTAGAGGGCGCTACTCTCTCTCTCTTCTTCGCTCTCTCACTATGTAGGCTGTCTCTATAGTGTTTTGCTGGGCGCTTCCGGTGACGTAGTTCCTGGTGGGTGACCCCTGTGTGTGCCGCACGTTGGAAGTCATGTCACCGTCGGACGTTCCCCTGGAAATCGCGCTTAGCGCGGCTAGGAACCCAGAGATTGAGGATGAGGAAGATGATGATGACAATGATGAGGTGATTCTCGTTTCAGCAGCTTCGTAGTGCAATTGGTGTTTTTTAGTCTCCATTACAGGTAGAGCACACTGATCACACCCTGCGCCACCCTCCTATTATAGCTGCTGTGGGACTGCAGAAATATACGTGCTGAGACTTGTTGTTCCACAGCAGATGTAATACAGAGAAAGGCTTGCCTATTCTACCCACCTGGCTGAATAAAGTGGATATGTAGGCAGAGACCAGGCTGCAGTACATAGGAGGGTGCCGCTCTCTATGCCCAGTGCCAGGCCTCCAGCATTGAACGTTATTTGGTCCTGTTGGGCAATCCTCTATGCCCAACAGGACCCGGCATAAAGGATTGCCCAACAGGACCAATCAAGGTACCACCACCTATCGCCCTTTGCCCTTAGGGGTGTCGACATCTGGTGAGTGGGGACCCAAAGTCACCTTCCCGTGTTATATATATTCATACAATTTTATTATACATCATACTTTGAAGATTGAACTTTGCACCTAAGATTGATTTTTCATTATAAGACTATTGTCATTTTCATGGTTTACAGCCCACATTTGTTTTAACATCACTGTCAGAGGGGCTGATTATTGTGTGTTGGTCTGACATTATGGGCTAATCCTTGTCTCCCATTGTACATTTGAGTTGGTAGATTACTTGGCATTGAGGTGCGGGATCACCCACCCATACTGCATGAGGATATTTCTCAGTTATCATCCAAGCTAATACTGCTAACGGCAGCCTGCACAGTGTCCTGACTGAGATCTTATATTTATTATTTTTTCACCTAATCATATTATATCGTTTTTTTATTTTTATTTTCTATTCACTATTGGATTGGGTATTGCATTGATTCTTGGCACTTATCAGGAATGGTATAACCACTGGATCACCCACCCATACTGCATGAGGCCATTTCTCAGTCATCATCCAAGCTAATACTGCTATCAGTAGCCTGCACAGTGTCCTGATTGGGATCATATATTTATTATTTGTTCACCTAATTTAATCCCTATTCATATTATATTGTTCTTTTTAATATTTTCTATTCACTATTGGATTGGGAGTCCTCTAGGACATATTGGTAATTATTGTTGACTTTTTACAGGGTCTGGTTATATAATACATATTTGTACCTATTCACTCAGACGGCACAGCCTACTCAGGCACACTTGGGTTAGGCATTTTTGTATTGACTCTTGGCACTTACCAGGATTGGTATGACCACTGGCCTGCACAGAGTCCTGACCTAATTTTGTTTTTTCGCCATTATCACTGGCTTGCACAGAGTCCTGACCTTTTTTGCTGTTTCACATCTTTCACATTTATAGACCCTTGCTTTACAGACTGGACCACCATTTTATAGTGGAGGCACCAGCATCTATGCACTGGGTAACCAGTTTTTCCCACTAGCCCTAAAAAAGGGTAACCCACACACGCTTGCAGTAAAGCGGTGAGTGACTACAGAGAATCCACCACCATTGGCTTCTTTGAGGATAAAGGCTACCCAACAAGTGTTTAACACTATCCCAGGACACCTCTGGATTTCCGGGCCTTGTAGGTCTAGCAGCGCCACCATCCCAATATATATTTATACATTGTATTATATTCAACTTTGTAATTCATATCATGAATTTAAATGAATATGAATTCAATGTCGGCCATTATCGGCACTTTTTGATGCAAGTTACCGCTCCAGGTGGGTGTGCTAAGCAATCAGTGTTTTCTCAGGAGATCAAGGATCAATGCACAAAGCAAGTGGTAGAGAAATTGAATGGACAGCCGAACTCCAAAAGTCCCCTCAAAATACAATGATCACTGCTAAGAGCTACAGCAGTGATCAAAAAAACAAAAACGACAGGCTGGTTGCACTGAAGTCGATTGATAGGTCAAGTTCATTACAACCAGCCTGCCCATACATGGATCAGCAAAAGCCGTTTGAATTTTGATCTGTCTATGGCCAGCTTTAAAAGTGACATACAGCTCTGAACACATAACTTATTACACTGCAATTTTATTACTTTTAAATAAGCATTTTTTGTAGTGATGCACCAAAATGTTAGCCACCAAGCCGAAAATAGGGTTTTTAGCGCTAAGTGCCGATAACGGCTGCTAAAAATGGCCACGATTTAGCCGTGCTTATGGTGTGTTCTTCATAGGTCATGTGACTCAAACAAATGCATTAAAAACGCAACACGGGTGCATTTACGTACGTGTTGTTCCTGCGTTTTCAATGGGAAATGCGTTTGTGTTTGCCAAATAAGCACCAAAAATGCAGCAATCCAGGATTTTTAAGACTGCGTCAAAAGGTAAGTGGTAGAGAAATTGAATGGACAGCCGCATTCCAAAAGAACCTTGAAGGTTGTCTTTATTGTAAAACAGATAAAAATTGCACTACAAAACACAGCAAAAGATGGAGATAGCAGCCTACGCGTTTCACACAGCCATGATTAAGCACTAACTGATAGTGTAAAACGCGTAGGTAGGCTGCTATCAGTTAGTGCCTAATCATGGCTGTGTGAAACGCGTAGGCTGCTATCTCCATCTTTTGCTGTGTTTTGTAGTGCAATTTTTATCTGTTTTACAATAAAGACAACCTTCAAGGTTCTTTTGGAGTGCGGCTGTCCATCCAATTCTCTACCACTTACCTTTTTGACGCAGTCTTAAAAATCCTGATTGCTGCATTTTTGGTGCTTATTTGGCAAACAACACAAACGCATTTCCCATTGAAAACGCAGGAAGAACATGTAAGAAAATGCACCCGTGCTGCGTTTTTGATGCATTTGTTTGAGTCACATGACCTATGAAGAACACACCATAAGCACGGCTAAATCGTGGCCGTTTTTAGCAGCCGTTTTTGGCACTTAACGCTAAAAACCCTATTTTCGTCTTGGTGGCAAAAATTTTGGTGCATCACTACAAAAAATGCTTTTTTAAAGTAATAAAAATTGCAGTGTAATAAGTTATGTGTTCAGAGCTGTATGTCACTTTTAAAGCTGGCCATAGACAGATCAAAATTCAGCCGGCTTTTGCTGATCCATGTATGGGCAGGCTGGTTGTAATGAACTTGATCTATCAATCGACTTCAGTGCAACCAGTCTTTGTTTTTGTGATGACTGCTGTAGCTCCAAGCAGTGATCTTTGTATTTTGGAGGCTGGGAAACCTCCCGCTGTCAGAGTACAGTAGTTCCATGGGAGGAATTGCCCTATCAATACTGACTGTTTTGATGGGGACATGGTAATTTTCTTTCCTTCAGCCCGTGGTTGAGGGAAATAAATTTGCACAATGTATGGCCTGCCTAAGGATGTTTGTGATTACTGTATTTACACTCATTCAGTGGAGTAACAACTATGAGCTCTAATACATGGAAGCTGCAGTGTTTGTCCAAAACACCAACATTTTGGGTGAGCAGGCGGCCGAAAGAAGAAAAAGTTGTCAAAAAAACGTGCCGCACGTGTCATCCTGGCGCGCCCCTGTCAGAGTCCTCCTCCTCACGAGTGTTATGAGATGCCGCTTTGCCAGTGCCCAGTAGAGCGCTCTCACTCTGTGTCACAAAGCTGGATCTCAATCACTGTGCAACCACTGTAACGATGTCACGCCCCATAAGACCGCCTCTTGTGATAGACGATTCAATGATCCAATGCTGGGAATCACTGTGCCGTGTGTCGTAGGAGGCGGGACATTGTTACACCAGCTGCACAGCGATTCAGATTCAGCTCTGTGACACAGCGTGAGATCACTCTGATGGGTACTGGTGGGCTGTATTTCATGGGCACTGGCACTGAGAGTATCATCCAAAAAAATGGTGTCTGTTCATACCTGTAAAAGACAAAGATCTCTGCTAGTCCCCAAAGAGTTTGCAAATAGTGACTCCTTGAAAGTCTACTTGCATATTATTAGCTATGCACCCCCAGCTGATACTGCTCATGCAAAGAGCTCTGTCACCTTGTAGGGATGAGTGCCATCTTTCCCCAAACAGTCTTGGTGGTCAGTGGAGTCATTTTAGAGAATTTTAATCTCATTGTCTTAACTATTTATTTGTATTTTTCTAGCTGGATGAGACTTTATCAGAAAGACTTTGGGGGTTGACGGAAATGTTTCCTGGCCGTGTGCGTACTGCTGCTGGTGTAACCCTTGACGTCTCCATTTGTGCAGCCAAGAAGCTTTATAGGTGGGTAACCAATATTATATCCTGGTAGATGTTTCGCAAAGAAGAACGTTAAATGTTGAAGTCTGCATCCAGAATCTGTGTGTTAGACTAATTTATGTTTTTTTTTTTTTTTTCCTGAACATTGTTTGTTTAACTGCTTGCCATCCAGCCGCCGCATTTTTACGGCGGCAGGTCGGCTCTGCTGGGCGAGAGCGCGTAGCTATATGTCACCTCGCCCAGCAGCCAATAGGGGCGCGCGCGCCCCCCGCTCGTCCCTGACTCCCGTGTGCGTGCCCGGCGGGCGCGATCTCCGCCGGGCACCCGCGATTGCTCGTTACAGAGCGGGGACCGGGAGCTGTGTGTGTAAACACACAGCTAGCTCCCGGTTCTGTCAGGAGAGAAATGCCTGACCGACTGTCTGTTCATACAATGTAGCATGTTTATAGCACTGATCACTATAAAAATGCCAATGGTCCCAAAAATGTGTCAAAAGTGTCCGCCATAATGTCGCAGTACCAAAAAAAAATCGCTGATCGCCGCCATTACTAGTAAAAAAAAAAAATATTAATAAAAATGCCATACAACTACCCCCTATTTTGTAAACGCTATAACTTTTGCGCAAACAATCAAACGCTTATTGCGATATTTTTCGTAATAATAAAAAAGAAAAATGTAGAAGAATACGTATCGGCTTAAACTGAGGGGAAAAAAAAAATGTTATATATATTTTTGGGGGATATTTATTATGGTAAAAAATATTTAATTTTTTTTTTAATTGTCGCTCTATTTTTGTTTATAGCGCAAAAACTAAAAAACGCAGAGGTGATCAAATACCACCAAAAGAAAGCTCTATTTGTGGGAAAAAAGGACGCCAATTTTGTTTGGGAGCCATGTCGCACGACCTTGTCAGCTAAAGCGACGCAGTGCCGAATCGCAAAAAGTGCTCTGGTCCGGGGCTTAAGTGGTTAATTTAGAAATATATTTATTCTAAAAGATTATCAGCTGTGAATAAAAGAAAAACATAACTGGAGTAAAAATTACTGCTGGGACTTTTTATGCTGGTAATGTAGACAATAAGGTGCGCCACACTGCCTAGAAGAATTTTGTTTTATGGGGGTGATTAACATGTAAAATATAGTTCTACTTTAATTTTGGTGAAAGGTTTTCATGGCAAACCAAAACAGTTTAAGATGAATGGCCTTATAACATCCACTATACTACTTGTATACTGTAGATGTAGACCTATAGTAGCCGGCTGAACTTTTTTTTTTTTTATTATTTTCATTTATTTAAGGTGAATATAGAAAAAGAAATTTCAATACAGAATGAATGCCCCTTTAAAAGCGTCTTATGCCGCATACACACGATCGGATTTTCAGTCGGGAAAAACCTTGGATAGTTTTTCAGACGGAATTCTGCTCAAGCTTGGCTTGCATACACACGGTCACACAGAAGTTCTCTGAACTTTCGACCGTTAAGAACACGGTGGCGTACAACACTACGACGAGCCGAGAAAATTAAGTTCAATGCTTCTGAGCATGCTTAGAATTGTTTCCGAGCATGCGTCTGTATTTTGTGCGTCAGAATTGCTACAGATGATCAGAATTTCCAATTGGGATTTTTTTCCATCTGAAAATTTGAGAACCAGCTCTCAAATTTTTGTTGGCAGAAATTCCGACAGGAAAACTCAGAGCCTACACACAGTCGGAATTTCCGTGTATATGGGCATTATGAGTTTCTAATGGCAAACTTTACCAAATTTGCCCAGCGCAGTTCTTCAGGGGATCCTTCTATATATTTAGCTTCCTGTATGACCCTGGGCGATGCTGCCTTGTCCAACCTGTTCACTGGTAGATTTCCAAGCCTGATCCTAGACAGACAGGCTTTTTTCATTAGGGTGCTTAAATGCTTTATTAAAATATTGAACTCTAGGCAGATATTAAAAGTAACTGGCACAAATACAGAATTTTAATGATTCCAGCCTCTTGTCTTGCCTTTAGAGCAGCACCAAAACTGAGAACTGTAAGAAAAATAAACAAAATATGTAAATTGTAAAAAAATAAAACTGACTCAGTCCACGCCTCATCAGTGCCCATCAGTGTGCTTATTCGTTTTACTGTCACATGACATACTCGGTCTTGAAGTGAATCCATGCAACCCTAACAGTGATGCATGAGTAATTATCAGTCAAACTATAACGGCGCAAAAAAAAATGGCTGGACAGGAATGAGTTGTAACATGTTTTTTCAAATGGTTAAACTAATCATTCTTATTTTTTTTGCTTTTAGTTTTTCACGGTCAGCACTGTGGATAGGAACCACCTCGTTCATGATTCTGGTATTGCCTGTAGTGTTTGAGACAGAAAAATTGCAGATGGAGCAACAGCAGCAACTACAACAGAGACAGGTGAGAATGTAATCAATTGTATTAAAACCTATTGCCGATATTGCAAGGGGTCCTTTTTCTACATCTATACAGTGGGTATAGAAAAGAATCATCCTCTTTAAAAAAAATCTTTTTTTTTTTTTTTATCGGCGCTATACAAGCTCATACTGGCTCACACCCACCACACAATACCTACTTTTACTAAACTTTGGTCCAGGGAGTTGGGATTTGAGCTCTCCGGGAGATTGGCATAAGGCCATCCTCTTTACTCACAAATCTTCCATATCAGACTATACTCAGGAGAAAAAATACAAACTAATATCCAGATGGTACTGCGACCTTGTCACTATCAACCGGATCTTTCCATCAGCCGCGGACACGTGTTTGCGATGTCATGTGAAGAGAGGAACGTACCTCCATATATGGTGGGATTGTGACACTATCCACCCCTTCTGGACGCAGATCTTCCAGATTTTTACAGAAGTTTATGATAAACCCCTCAGGCCCTCCCCCTCTATAGCTTTGTCTATTTTCCAGCTCACGATTAAATCCCAAAAGTCCAGCTTACTTAAATTCTTCCTCTCTGCAGCCAGACAATATCCACATTTTGGAAGAATACTGTCACCCCACCCATATCCTGGATGAACAAAATCAATAATATTATTCTTATGGAGGAGATGCAGGCTAGGGAGACAGATAAATGGGAGAAATGTAAAAATACTTGGTTTATATGGATGTATTACTCCTATTAAGACAAATGGAGTCCGTCAATAGAACCCTCTCCCTCTTGTACGCTCTGTAGTCTTATTCCCACAGTGGACTTGTCTCATACGCTTTTCTTTTCTTCTTTTTCAATGATTGAAACAGTATTTTTCTATACCTATATTTTTGTACCATTGCACTCATTGTTATGAGTATATGTTTATCATTTTCTAACTTTGTTAAAAGAAATGAATACTTATTCAACCTTTAAAATAATCACATTTCCAAGTGAAAGATATAATCCCAACATTTCAGATTTTTTTTTAAAACAGAATCACTGTGTTGGAAAAAGGAAGCCCCCCCCCATGTCAGTATTTTGTTGGACCACATTTTGCTTTAATTACAGCCTTTAGTCTGTGTCTACTAACTTTTGGGCATCTAGACTTTGTAATATTTGCTCACTCTTCTTTGCAGAACTGCAAGTTCAGTTAAATTTGGTGACCATTTGTGGACTGCAGTTCAAGTTATTTCACAGATTTTCAATGGCTTTTAGGTCTGGGCTCTGACTAGGCCTTGCAAGGACATTCATCTTTTTCTCCTTCAGCCACTGTGGTAATTTTTGCTGTGTGATTTGGGTCATTGTCATGTTGTAAGGTAAACCTTCTTCTTATTGACAACTTTGTGGCTGAGGGCAGCGAAATTTTCCACAACAATTTGATGGTATTTTGTCCCATCCATTTCTTCTTCTATATTGACAAGTGCTCCAGTCCCTGCTGCAGAGAAACACCCCCATAATAGGATATTACCACCTCCATGCTTTACTAGTGTTATTTGGATGGTGGGCTGTATTGGATTTGCGCCAGACATATTTCTTGTTGAGGCCAAATAACGGTAATTCAATTATAGTGTTATCTGACCACCTTAAATACACCTTGAAGATTCTGAGGCCACATGGGGAAAAGGTTGTGGTCAGATTAGACTAAAATGTAATGATTTGACCTCAACACCAAACAATATGTCTGGCGGAAATCAAATAAAGCTCCCCATTCACATAACACCATTCCTACAATACAGCATGGAGGTGGTAATATCCTGTTATTGGGGTATTTCTCTGCAGCAGGACTGGAGCACTTGTCAGGATAGAATGAAATATGGATGGGGCAAAATATAAAATTCTTGAGAAAAATCTGCTGCCCCTCTGTATGTACATCTGCAAATATGATGCGTAATTGTGTACTGAACTGTATTTTTATTGTGCAACTGTTGAGCACTTTGGTCTTGTTTCTTTCTTTTTTATATATCTTGTCAATAAAAAGAGATAAAAAAATCTGCTGCCCTCTGTCACAAAGTTGTCAATGGGAAGAAAGCTTTCCCTCCAACATGACCATGACCCAAAGCATACAGCAAAAATGACCACACAGTGGCTGAAGGAGAAAAGGTGAATGTCCTTGCATGGTCTAGCGCCATGGGTGCTCAACCTGTGGCTCTCCAGCTGTTGCAAAACTACAATTCCCATAATGCCTCAGCCTTTGGGAGACATGCTTGTACCTGTCAGCGGCTTGCAATGCCTCATGGGAATTGTAGTTCCGCAACAGCTGGAGAGCCACAGGTTGAGCACCCATGGAGACTCTAGCCTTAAACAAAACTTAGGGGGGTTATTTACGAAAGGCAAATCCACCTTGCACTAGAAGTGCACTTGAAAGTGCAGTCACTGTTTGATCTGAGGGGAACATGCAAGAAAAATAAAAAACAGCATTTTTGCTTGCACATGACTAATGATAAAATCTGCAGAGCTAATTTCAGAGCTCCCCCCCCCAGATCTACAGCGAAGTGCACTTGTAGTGCAAAGTGGATTTGTCTTTCGTAAATAACCCCCTTAGTGTTACTAAACCCACAACAATAAAATCAGTCTCTATATGCAGTAAAGCATGCGTTATACTCACTGGAACATAAGGGGTAATCATCAGCATTGTGTAAAAAGGCAGTTTGATCCTGTCTTCTCTGACGCCCCCCCCCCCCCCCCTTACACAGAGCCTTGGGGGCAACCTGCACATGCTCAGTTTGGTGTGTATTACTAGATTTTTTTTTTTTTTCCTGGGAGTGCGTATGTGTATCGGCACAGGGACAATAGGCACTGTCCTGAAGCCTCATAGGACAATCAGGGGAGAATGAAAACTCCTCCTACAAGCTTTAACCAGACACTAGTAGAAGTCACAAGACTGCTCTAACTGCTGTTGAGAAAAGGTATTTAGCTGTTTATATTTACTAAAATTTTATTTCCATGTACTGTGGAAGACCAGATATATGGAATGCAGGGTCCTGGGGTTAGTAACAATTTAAACTTAAACCACATTGAAAATCTGTGGAATGACGTGAAGACTGCAGTCGACAAACGGCCACCATCAAATTTAACTGAACTTGAGCAGTTCTGCAAAGAGTGGGAAAATATTGCAAAAGTCTAGAGTTGCAAAGTTGGTAGAGACATCCCAACAGACTAAAGGCTGTAATTTTAAGGCAAACCAACAAAAACTGTGTCTGTCTTCATTTCAGGCTGCAAAGCAACAAAATGTGATTCTTTTCTATACCCACTGTATACATCATAAATGTTTTTTTGCACACAAATTACACATTTAAAAACTAGACGGATGTTTTTAGTTTTGCCATGTGCATGTACCTTGATTTATAAAGCATATGTGCTGCTGACGGACAGAAGAGATGGGGAATAGGAGTGACACAGATTTATGTCTGCTTGGACATTTTGGTATACAATCAGTTCTGGCAGCATGCATCTCTGTAAGTTGCATCAGGATCCTTGATCCCCATGACAGCCTCAATTTTTTTGTAAGCAGTTGCTGCCTTGTAATTGCACGTGAACAGGCTTGTTGGGAATTATTATATTGATAAACGGTATCAATTTACCTTTGTCAAAATTATAGCTGTGGATATTGACTACTAATCCTTATCAAATACCACCTGTATCGAAGGTCAGACACAGTTACCCTTTTCAGCTATTTTTTGTAAGCCTGAACAAATGCAATGCAACTTGATCTAAATGTTAGTGAGTGGGGTACAACTCGCAACATTTATTTTATTTATTACAGGTACTTTATATAGCGCCATTGATTTACGCAGCACTTTACATATACATTCACATCTGTCCCTGCCCTCAAGGAGCTTACAATCTAAGGTCCCTAACTCACATTCACACATACTAGGGTCCATTTAGACAGGAGCCAATTACCCTACCAGCGTGTCTTTGGAGTATGGGAGGAAACTCATGCAGGCACAGGGAGAACATGCAAACTCCAGGCAGGTAGTTTTGTGGTTGGGATTCGACAGGCGACCCTAGTGCTGCTAGGCGGAAGTGCTAATCACTTGGTCACTGTGCTGCCCAGTAACATTATTTGTATATTCTGAAAAGTTAGCCTTTTTTAGTAACTTAAAGCGATTAGAGATTTTTTTTTTAAGTTTTGTTGTATACTGATATATAGTGCTTGTTTTGTTTTTTTCCCATCAGATACTTCTAGGCCCATCTACAGGAATGTCTGGTTCTCTCCCTCCTCTCCCTGGAAAAGTATAATTTCAACTTAGTCCTTGAAAAATGTTTGATTCTATTGACTGGGGAACAGGGAGTTAAAAGACCAATGCTTTCTCGGCCATCTGCCTCCTTCAGTGCTCTGCATGGAACATTTGCTCTACCACTAGTATGCAATACTATCATCTGCAGACAAGGGAGCTTGAGCAGCGCCTGGTTTTTCTGGTATGAGTGGGAAAAATTCTAAAAAGATTCCTGTGGACAGTTCATCTTTTACACATCAGCCAATCATTCCACAACCGCATTGGGACAGACTTGATTATGTGTGCTGATACTGACCTGATGTCCTTGTAAAAATCTGTACAATGTATGTGGATTATATGCAGGTGTGTTTTCAAGGTTTAAATAAATGTTTTAGCCCCCCTAATAGCACATAGTACTGACTGTAACGATATTTGAATCAGATTATATGTGCCTCCAGAATTCTAGACATGACTTGCAGTGCATTTTCTATGCTTGCCACTCTGGAGAGAGAACATCACAATTTACACATAGTCTTTGTAAGGAAAAGTCTCCATATAATATGTCAATTATGAACAATTTTAATTTTTGTATTTGTAAAATTTCTGTTTACTGATTATAAGGCCACTAAATTCCTGCCTACAGTTTGGCACATGGGAAAAAAGCCTGAATAATCTCCCATCCAAAAAAAACTGCAGCACACTGTTCACTTACTCTCTGCAAGAATGTCATCATGGTATTGCCACTGTTTGACCCAGACAAGGTCCATTTATTTACTGTTTTTTATTTATATATCTGTAGAGACTCCATCAATCTGCAAGACTTTTAAAGCCTGAAGTGATTACTTACTGTAGTTAAATAGTTTAAGATCTTTTGTGTTTTCTATTTTATTTTCAAAACATAAAACTACAATGAACAAAGGTATTTTTGTGTTTTTTGTGTTTTTTTTATTAAGGCAGTTGTGGTATGTGTCTGTAGAAAATATAAAGGTATGCTTGGATTATAGACCTAACAGAAGAAATGCAACACAATGGGAGATGCGGCGGTACTGCATCTGGCGGTTTTTCCAATGCAGTCCCAACGCATTATATTGCAAATGTCCTTGTCTCCAATATCCCCGGTTCACATCGCTGCATTGCGGTGGTGTGTGCGGGCAAAATAAGTACTGCATGCAGCCACGATCCTAGTATAACCACTTGCTGTCCAGGACATTTTTGTACAGACACTGGATGGCGAGTGGTTAAACTCCAAGAAATTGATGGGTACTGCTTGGACTTGGAAGAAGGGGGGGAAATACCCCGAAAGCTTGTCCTGAAAAAATTGTACGATTAAAACCGTATCACGGACAATACATTGTTTCTGTTGGTAAGTACAAAAATCCTATTTCTTTCTCTTTAAAGTGGAAGTAAACCCTCCTATTGTTTTCAGCCAAGGAAGCTGCCATCTTGGCCTCAGTTTTTTTTTTTCATTCAAATTTTAAGTTTATTTTCAATAAAAGTAGAAGATACAAGTACATTAAAATAAAATACGGAAGGTATATCATTAGCATACATAAATAAAATCATTAAAATACAATTCATATCTAATATTCCCACTTCATTATCACCCTTCTACACCCAACAAGTCTATAGACTCAGTATCATGTAAAATGAGAATGGGAATATAAATATTGAAAAAGACTTTAGTTACCTAAAACAATAAATTATATTCAAAAAAAATGTCATCATATATCAAGGAATCCCCAGATATATCATGAACACCTAATATATTATAGGATATAATGCATACACCAGATTAAATAATGGGATCTATTTAAAGGATAGATTTCTAGAACATTTCCACCTCTCTGACACCCCCAATGGGATCTTGGCCTCAGTTTAATCTTCAACTGCCACGTTGCGCATGTGATCAATTATGACACCAGCCATTGGATGACAGTTCGGTTGAGAGCACAACCAATGTGACAGTTAGCATTCCTGGGATGCTGGGAATGTAACTGTTTTTTGAAATTGTTAAATCAACGGGTTTACGTCTCCTTTAACCACTTCAGCCCCAGACCATTTTGCTGGTTAATGACCGGGCCACTTTTTGCGATTCGGCACTGCGTTGCTTTAACTGACATTTGCGCGGTCGTGCGACGTGGCTCCCAAACAAAATTTATGTCCTTTTTTTTCCCCACAAATAGAGCTTTCGTTTGGTGGTATTTGATCAACTCTGCGGTTTTTATATTTTGCGCTATAAACAAAAATAAAGTTACAATTTTGAAAAAAAAATATATATATTTTTTGCTATAATAAATATCCCCATAAAATATATAAACAATTATTTTCCTCAGTTTAGGCCGATACGTATTTCTTCTTCATATTTTTCGTAAAAAAGAATCACAATAAGCGTTTATTGATTGGTTTGCACAAAAGTTATAGCGTCTAAAAAATTGGGAATAGTTTTATGCCATTTTTATTAATATTTTTTTTTTTACTAGTAATGGCGGTGATCTGCAATTTTTATCGGTACTGCGACCTTATGGCGGACACATCGGACACTTTTGACAAATTTTTGGGACCATTGGCATTTTTACAGCAATCGGTGCTATAAAAATGCATTCATTACTGTAAAAATGTCACTGGCAGGGAAGGGGTTAACACTAGGGGGGCGATCAAGGGGTTAATTATGTTCCCTAAAGTGTGTTCTAACTGAAGGGAGGTGGGACTGACTAGGGGAAATGACAGATCATTGTTGATACTTTGTATGAACATACGATCAGTCATTTCTCCCCCTGCAAGAACCAGAAACTGTGTGTGTAAACGCACAGCTCCCGGTTATTGCTCTGTCGGGAGCCATGGCCGGCGGTCGGCAAGCGGTTAAGGGACACAGGATCAGAGCAAAATCATAGTTTAAGCCGTATTCATCCCAAAGCAAGTATTTATTATATCCACTTAAAGTGGAACTTTACCCATAACAACTTGATAAAAAAATGTTCTTTAACCCTTTCCCAACTAGCCGCTGTAGTTATACTGTGGCAGGGTTGGCTCCCCTGGACGAGCCGTCGTAGCTGTACGTCGGCTCTTTAAGACGCTCTAGCAGGCACGCTTGCAGCGTGTCCCCGGGCCCGATGCGCATGCCCGGCAGGCGCGATAACTACCGGGCACCCACAATCACTCGTGCCAGAGCGAGAACCGGGAGGTGTGTGTAAACGCACAAATCTCGGGTTCTGTCAGGGGAGAGGAGACCGATCGCGTGTTCCTACTAAGAAGGAACAACGATCGGTCTCTAGTCAACCACATTTCCCCTCACAGTTGGAATACTCCCAGAGAACACAGTTAACTCTTAGATCGCCCCCCTAGTGTTAACCCCTTCCCTGCCAGTGACATTTATACAGTAATCATTGGCTATTTTTAGCTCTGATCGCAGTATAAATGTCGGTGGTTCCAAAAAAAGTGTCCGATCTGTCTGCTGCAATGTTAGTCACGATAAGAAATCGCAGATCGTTGACATTACTAGTAATAAAATAAAAAAATGCCATTAATCTATCCCCTATTTTGTAGACGCTATAACTTTTACACAAACCAATCAATATACGCTTACTGCATGTTGTTTTTTTATTGTTTTTTTTTTTTTTACATATCGGCCTAAACATTTTTTTTTACATTTGGGGGACAGGGGATATCCTGGGTAGCTACAGGTAAGCCTTAACCACTTCCATACAGGGCTGTTATACACACATCCATACCAGGCCTATTCTGGCACTTCTCTCCTACATGTACAAATCATAATTTTTTTGCTAGAAAATTACATAGAATCCCCAAACATTATATATGTTTTTTTAGCAGACACCCTAGGGAATAAAACGACTGTCATTGAAACGTTTTATCTTGTACGGTATTTGCGCAATAACTTTTCAAATGCCTTTTTTTTTAAAAAAAAAATTCATGAATTAAAAAAATAACAAAACAGTAAAGTTAGCCCAATTTTTTTTTGTAAAATATGAAAGATGATGTTACACCGAGTAAATAGATACCTAACCTGTCACGCTTTAAAATTGCGCAAACTCATGGAATGGCGCCAAACTTCGGTACTTAAAAATCTCCATAGGCAACGCTTTGACATTTTTTACAGGTTACCAGTTTAGATTTACAGAGGAGAAACGGCGTTTACATATGTCGGCGGGACTTGCGTGTGCGTTCGCTTCTGCGCGAGAGCTACTGGGGACAGGGGCGTTAAAAAAAAAAAAATTGTATTTCTTTTTTTTTTACATATTTATTTATTTTTGTTACACTTTTTTTTTTTTTTTTTTTTTTTTTTTTTATCACTTTTATTCCTATTACAAGGAATGTAAACATCCCTTGTAATAGGAATAGTTTGTGACAGGTCCTCTTTATGGAGAGATGCGGGGTCAATAAGACCGCACATCTCTCCTCCAGGCTGGAAAGCATGAAATTGGTGAAAAAGAATTCACCGATCTCATGATTACTGTTGCTTAGCAGCCGCAATTGCGGCTTTGTTTACTTACCTAGGGCACACTTAGGGGTTAAGTGTGCCCTAGGGAGTGCTTCTAACTGTAGTTGGGGTGGGCTGTGTGTAACAGGACAGTGATCACCACTTCCGATTACAGGAAGCTGTGGTCCCTGTCCTGTCACTAGGAAGACTGGGGAAATGCTTGTTTACATAAGCATTTCCCCCTTCTTCCTCACCGTGACACGATCGCGGGTATGCCCGTGGACATAGAGTACGCGGGACCCGCAGTCGGAGTCACGGAGCTCGCAGCGAGTGCATCCACAATGCCGCTTCTTGAAGGGGACGTGTGTGTGTGTGTGTGTGTGTGTGTGTGTGTGTGTATATATATATATATATACACACACACACACACTTCCTTGTGCCTGACCATGGCGCATTGCCAGCGGTATTACCAAGGTTTCTCATTGATTTCAATGGCAAGGAGGGGTAAACACCGCCCTCCTATACCGCTCCAAAGATGCGGCTAGCAGGACTTTTGGAGCAGTCCTGCTAGCGCACCACTTCAGTGCGAAAGCCTTCGGGCTTTCACACTGAAGTCTGCAGGGCATGATTTTTTCAGGCGGTATAGCAGCGCTATTATTAGAGCTAAACCGCCTGCAAAACGTGTCGTGTGAAAGGGGTCTAACGCTCTTTCTCCCCAGATCACTGGCTGGCTGCAGGCTCTTCAGGTGGTATGGCAGCGCTATTTTTAGCGATAAACCGCCTGAAAAACGTGTCAGTGTGAAAGGGCCTAAGGAAGAGTCCCGGTGGTTCCAAACTTCCATTTACAGATGATGGGGGCCACTGTGCTCCTAGAAACCTTCAATGTTGCAAAACTTTTTCTGTAACCTTTCCCAGATCTGAGCCTCGATACAATCCTGTCTTGGAGGTCTACAGACAATTCCTTGGACTTCATGGCTTGGTTTGTGCTCTGACATACACTGTTAACTGTGGGACCTTGTATAGACAGGTGTGTGCCTTTCCAAATCATGTCCAGTCAATTGAATTTACCACAGGTGGACTTCAATCAAGTTGTGGAAACAGGAGGCATCTGAGCTCAATTTTGAGTGTCATGGCAAAGGCTGTAAATACTTATGTACATGTGATTTTTTTTTTATAACTTTGTACAGTTTTAAATAAACTTTTCACGTTGTCATTATGGAGTATTGTTTGTAAAATTTTGAAGAAAATAATGAATTTAATCTATTTTGGAATAAGGCTGTAACATAACAAAATGTGAAAAAAGTGAAGCACTGTGAATTCTTTCTGGATGAACTGTATCTTATATTTGCTATAGGGCTACAGTAATGGTCAGATACATGGTGACCCTGTCTTACCTGTCCATGTCTTGCTGGTCGCTAAATAAGGTCCAGGCAGTGGGCGGATGTAGGAGCGGTGAGGGAATGTCGGAGTGAGGGAGATCCTCGACGCCACACCCCCACCTTTGCCGAGATCATGCCGGAGCAGTGTTGTCTGTTTGGGCTTAGGTCTGGGTTTAAGCCGCTATAGCCCTGATACCTCCTGCCTCACTAATGTTGCTGCAGTGTGTCATCATACCACTCCACCTGCAATTTATTCCCTCCACCGAATACTGTGCAATCCAGTGACTCTGCAACATTGCGTGACCTGTCCTGCACTCAGGACTCAGTTGAGAACTAGTGACTATTACTATCTCATTATATTGGTGAAAATAGAGACGGAACAGGGGAATGTAACATCTTTCAATACCTGCATCAAAATTTGTATAAATTTGGACTAACGTCTGTTCTAGGATAAATTTAGAACAAAGTCACCTCTCATCAGCATTTTTAAGTGGCAAGTCAGAGCATTGGTCACTTACACCATTTAAAAGGGAAAGGAGAAGAAAGGAAGAGAAGGAAAAGGGAAAAAAAAAACAACGGGGCTGGAGGTAGTGACATCAAATGTAGTAAAGCGGGAGTATTTTGCGTGACTTCCCCCTGGTATCAGTAAAGGGGATAGAGCAAGTAGGAATCCCCCCGGATAGAAAAAGCTCAGAGGCAAGAAGGGATAAATAATAAAAAGGGGCCCTCCTAATATGCCCAGGAAGAAGGGTGCAGAGGAACAGATAATACAGTCCCAGCACCAGCTACCCCAGGAAGGAGCACAGATAACACAGGCAGCAAAGAACCAAGCAAATCAAGCGAAGGCAGTAGCGGCAGCAGCAAAATTAGAACGCTTTGCTCTAACTACCAGTGGGGAGGGATGGAGGGGGAGGGAAAATGGAGTCACACCACCAATAAGTTTCGGAAAAGGGTATAAATATATATTTTTATACTAGTAACACAGGCTCACTAGAGGAGGTAGGATTATTACACTGGAGTAATGAGAATGGCAGTGGATTTTGTAGGAAAATGTATTTTAAAGAGAAGCTCTACAGGAGTTGGCTACTTATGAGGGCAAAAAGTCTATGGTTAATTGCCTATTGGTGTATAGGTAACTGTTTCTGTCTCAGTGGTAATGGTTAACAGGAATAATAAGGGTATGCTATTAATGACCTGGAATGTCAGGGGCTTGGGGGATAAGGTCAAAAGAAATGCGATGTTTAAATATTTTGATAAAATGAAACCTCAGGTAATATGTTTGCAGGAAACACACATGCGGTCCGACTCTGTCCACCTGTTGAATTCGCGCAAATATCCATTACAATACCATTCTACACACACCTCCTATTCTAGGGGGGTAAGTGTGATGGTCTCTGCCAATGTCACTTTTGAATATATTCAACAGCAGGTGGACAGAGAGGGTAGATATGTTTTTTTGCTCTGTAAAATTAATGGATTAATGTGTATTATTGCTTCAATATATGTCCCCCCCACCGTTTACAGCAGCGCCACTAAGAAATCTAGTGCAATTTATGGCCTCATGCCCGGATGTACCGGTAGTAGCCCTGGGTGATTTTAATAATACTTTGGATAGGGGTCTGGATAGAATATCCTTTTCACCCAGAGTAGCGAGGCAGACAACTGGTAAAACGACCTTCACCTACCTGCTCTCGGAAATAGGACTCTATGATGTTTGGCGTGAGAGGCATGTAGACGATAGATGCTACTCATGCCATTCTACCACGTATGATGGTCTCTCCCATATAGATTTAGGTCTGGGAAATGAGGTGTTAATGCAGCGGGTATAATGAGAGGGGGAACCAATGCGCAAATCAACCTAATAAAGAATAATTCTGAACTAGAAGGAAACTAAAATAAATTTAAAATAAAATAGCAGCCACGACGAAAAGTGTTCTCACACTCAAAACAGATATGAATATTGGTGGGTGTAATGGCGCTAAAAACACTATAAAAACTTAAAAACAATAAGTGATCATCATCACTCGACCCATAAAATAATGGAGAAAGTTTCTTGGTAAATGCTCCAATGAATATGAATAAATGTGTCCCACTCTTGGCGAATCCTGGAATACCATCCAAACATCAACAAAAAATGTGGAGGGTATTAATAGTGGCAAATAATAACAATTGATAAGTGAACAAAATGTGCCAAGCCAATGCACAATGTTGCATCAATACAATCAAAAGTGAAATATTTGGGTAACCAAATAAACATCAATATTAGTGAAAAAAAGGGGGGGATCCAATATACAAAAACACCAAAAAACAATGGTCCAATAAAGTGCAACGTGCAATAATTATAGTGTAAACAAATTCCAAAGTGATCCGAAGTATTTTAAAACAACATGCAAAAATTAAGCATGAAAATAAATCTAATTGTGAAAAAATGTCCAGTGAAATGAATAATGTTACATTAGTAACAATGTCTCTAAAATTCACCAATAAAAGTTAGAAATAAAAACACAGTGATATTAATAAGGTGTCACAGTGCATATATGAATGAAGAAAAAACAATCATAAAGAGATGTTCAGTGAAAAGGATAGTGCTCCAAAACGCAAAATCTTTAAAGTTCACGGCGTTCAGTGATCAATCCTGGATGTGCATGCAAGCTTAAAACTTCCACCATCAGGATTCCCAGAAGTGTCCAGCAAACTAAGTGTTCCAGCCTCTTACCTCAGAGCGGCTTGTAATTGAGCCTATATAGATGTCTCACAAGCTGTCAGCTGTTCATCCAGCTCCACAGTCCCACGACCCAGTCACGGATGGTTGCAGTCTCTCAGAGGGAACACAAAGCAAGGGGAGCCTCCATGGTGTAGTAACATCAATGCATTTTAATGAAAAAACAAATAGACACTCACATTTCTAGTAGTACAAAATCAGCGTGTGTAAATCTTTGTGTCTCCCGCTCTGCGGCCGCGAGCGGGTGACGTCACCAGCAGCTCCTCCACGTCCTCACGCGTATCGCAACTGATTCACGTTGCTTACTCATAGGATGGAGAGCGGCTGGCATACAGGTGACTTTTATAGCGCCGGGCGGCGCCCTAATACATACAAGTTACAGTAGTTTAATGCTCAAATTCCTGATGTGAAGTGCAAGGACTTCTAACAACAATGATAAACTACAAATACATATTAAATAAAATGAATACTAATGAAACCACGCTCAGAGTGCTCCCCCTGGTGGTCAATAAATAGTATTACAAGATATATTCAACACAAGCAGAAGATAAAGACAACCTCTGATTGAGCTTTAAAATAAACAATTCGCATCTGTAGCCAAGGAAGAAAAAACAAGGAGTTTGACCAATCTGTCCAGATAATATATTAAACATCATGTCTGAGCTAGTTTGGACACCATGTCTAAACAAATCCTGGTTGGTAGGAACAATAACCACGCATAGAAGTTACTGAAAACTAATGCTTGTGGACCAATGATCTAATATAATAAAAGGATAAATAATATACTGATGTATCCAAAAATCCAATTAAAATCAGATAATAAAAATATGGAGAATGGGGATCGGAATCTGTGATGCTAAAATATAAGTCAACTACTTCATTAAAATCGTTAAAAATGATAAAATGATCTAAAAAATGGAAATGGAGATAAATTTCTAATAATTGGATATAAAACAATTTAAGTCAAATTCCACATTATGTCCATGAGGTGTTAAAGTGCATAATTCGTGTATCCAGCGGGATTCTGCCTGGCTGATTTTTTGCACTTTATTGTCCCCTCTCCAGTGTGGTTTATATTTCTCAATGCCCCATACCATTAAAGAGGAGGGATCTTTATTATGGTAACGTTCATAGTGGCGGGACAAACTGTGTTTGGGGTACCCATTTTTTATGTTTTGTGTATGTTCACGTAATCTTTTCCATAAATTTCTTTTAGTTCTGCCAACATATTGTATTTTACATGGACATTCAAGGAGGTACACTACCCCTTCCGTGTCACAGGAAATAAAATCTTTAATTTTGTATTCTCTACCTGTGACACTGGATTTAAAACCTTCCTTTTTCTTTTTGCTCTCTTTCGTATGTTTGCATGTATAACATCTCTTGCAGGGGTAGTATCCCTTCTCATTAAAAAATGAGAAGCTCTTTTTCTCCGGTGGATCCAATACATTCTTAGCTATCATGTCTCTTAGAGTGGGGGCCCTTCTGTATGTAAATATTGGTTTTTCTGGTAAAATTGATGACAAATGTCGATCGGCTTTCACGATATGCCAATATTTTTTACAAATTGCTTCAAGCTGCTTATGCTGGACACTATAGTCCATTATCAGTGGTACTTTTCCGGCAAAGGCATTATTCTTTACAGAGTCCTGGATAAGGGTAACTCTGTCTAGGGCGGCGACATCTTTAATTTTTTTCTCAATATAGTCCTCTTTATAGCCCTTTTCAACAAATCTTTTGCCAATAAAGTTAGCTTGTTCCAGAAATACCTCAGTCTTTGTGCAATTTCTCCTTAATCTTAAAAACTGCCCCTTGGGGATGTTCTCCAACCAGGGGGTGTGGTGACAGCTATCCAAGGGTAAATAGCTATTTCGGTCCACAGTTTTAAAATGCGTTTTCGTTACTAGCTTATTCCCTTCTCTGGCTATTTCCAGGTCCAGAAAGCTAATTTTCTCGTCACTAATCTCCCAAGTTAACTTGATATTTTTGTCATTGGAGTTCAAATAAAAGCCGAAATTTAAAAGGCTCTCCCTATCTCCTGACCAAATAATTAAAATATCATCAATAAAACGCCGATATAAAAGTAGTTGTTCTGGTTTTCTGTTATATAAAACTTCTGCTTCCCACTCCGCCATATAGAGGTTTGCCACACTGGGAGCATACTTGGCTCCCATCGCTATCCCGCAGATTTGTTTAAAATAATCATCACAGTACCAGAAATAATTGTGATCAAGACTATATTCCAAGCACTTAAGTATAAAATTCTTTTGTGTATTTTTTAGGTCACTAAGACCAGTTAGCGCCCAATTTGTGGCTTGGATTGCTTCTTCATGGTTGATGATGGTATACAGAGATGAAACATCAGCTGTAGCCATATAAATAGAACTTCCGTCAACAGAGATAGTGTCAAGCAGCTGGATCAAATGTTTTGTATCCCTAAGGTACGATTCAGTTTTCTTCACTAGGGGTTGCAAAAACCAGTCTATATATTCACCGATTCTTGCACCCACGGAGTTAATGCCATTCACAATCGGCCTACCAGGTGGGTCATCTCTAGATTTGTGAATTTTGGGAAGTGTATATAGAACTGGAATCTTACATCCTACTGGTTGTAGATATTTAGCTTCCTTTTTGTTTAAAAGTCCTTTTTTCGTACCCCTTTTAACCAGGTTTGCTAAATCGTCCTTATAACGTACAATAGGGTTTCCTGGAAGTTTTAGGTAAGTAGTGGTGTCATTAAGTTGGCGCTCAATTTCCTTCTTGTAGGCCACCTTAGATTGAATGACAATGGCCCCTCCCTTGTCAGCTTGCCTGACCACCACATCTTTCCTTTCTTCTAATTTGCGTATCCCATTCTTAAAATCTCCTGGATCAGATATTTTCTTTATCTTAAGATCATGTAAATCTTTCAGTACCATTCGCCTGAATGCTTCAATGTGTCCATCATTACTAATAGGTGGATTGAACACCGATTTATTTCTTAGATTACTATACACAATGTCATTTTCTTCAGTAGTTGTTCTTGATATCCCATCTCCTGGTTTGTTCATCATGTACTTCTTGATATGTAGGTTCCTAGCAAATTTGTTGATGTCCACATATGCATCGAACTTATTAAAGTTTTTCTTTGGAGCATATTTTAAGCCTTTATCCAGTACTTTAATTTCCTCTTTGGTAAGTTCTACTCCACTGATGTTAATAATTCCTTCTCCTATTGGTTTCATCTTCTTCTGCTTCTTCTTTCCCGCTCTGCATCCTCTCCTTGGTTTCCGTGCCTTCCAGATTGATTTTCCTGGGTTCTTTGTGGTGTTCTCCTCGTTTTCTCCTCTCTGTCCCGATTCTTCTGAGTATCCTGATTCCTGGGATCTCCTTTCCTCATTTCCCACGGTCTCGGTTCTGGACTCCAATTCCTGGATCTCTGTACCCCATTCTCTCGATGACGCCTCGGGGATTCTTGGCGTCTCTGCTCTAAAAAACGCCGGGGGGATGCATTTCTAATTTCTCTCCCATAGGAGAAATGTCGATTAGGTGATCTCCTATTTTCGTAATGTCTTGGAGTTCTTCCTCCTCCCCCATCTTCCCTTCTGAGCTGGTCATAATGGTTATGCACAGGTACATTATATGAATAATCATACCCTCTTCTGTCATCATATTGGTAATAATTTCCTTCCCGTCTCTGATTTCCATAATAATTACCATCTTGATGTATTTGGTTTCTCCATGGAGGTGTCCGTGATCTTCCCCTATTTGGTAAATGTTGGAAAGGTCTTGGGGCATTATGGGCGTTTTGGTTTTGCCCATTCTTCTTCCAAAAGGGTTTCCAACCATTATTCCCATTTTTTTGGGGTTTTTGATTTGGGGTGTTGGTCTCTTGATTTAACTCCACGGCTTTCGATTTCTGATTAATTTCTTTTCTACTATTTGGATTCTCTCCTGTATCCTGCTCGGGTGTGCTTCTATTTGAAACAGTCCCAGATTCATCCAATTTATTTTGCCATTTAAATACTAGGTCATCCTCATAGTCTTTCATGTCCCTTTGGTATTTTCTTTTTTTCCTAGCTACTGTCTCCTTGTCTTTTTGTTCCATATCGCGCTGCAATTGTTTTGACAGGGCTATAAACTCTGGTTTTTCCTCGCTACCCTTTAGATTATTTTTTATCTCAAGTAGCGTGCGATCTATTGCTCTGATTTTACGCTGTTTTCTTTTTATCAATAGTCCTAGTAGCTCCAGCCCTTTATCATTAAAAAACTTGAACCATTCATCAGTGGCTTCTTTATCTATTAGGCCATCATTGATGGGTACATCCCACCTGAGTCTCCTAGGGATCAATCTATCCTTAATATACTTTTCGTGGGTAGCAATATCCCACCAGGCATTGATCTTTTTCTCCATTAGATGTCCCATTTTTCTAAAAGAATGTTCAATATTTCCTAATGGATTCTCTTCAGGTTTCTCAAAAATATTTTCTAGGTTGATTTCTCTATCCTCAAGAAAACTAAAAACCTCCATGATTTGCTGCACAGGTAATGTAGATCTAAAAGCAAATATAATGAGAGGGGGAACCAATGCGCAAATCAACCTAATAAAGAATAATTCTGAACTAGAAGGAAACTAAAATAAATTTAAAATAAAATAGCAGCCACGACGAAAAGTGTTCTCACACTCAAAACAGATATGAATATTGGTGGGTGTAATGGCGCTAAAAACACTATAAAAACTTAAAAACAATAAGTGATCATCATCACTCGACCCATAAAATAATGGAGAAAGTTTCTTGGTAAATGCTCCAATGAATATGAATAAATGTGTCCCACTCTTGGCGAATCCTGGAATACCATCCAAACATCAACAAAAAATGTGGAGGGTATTAATAGTGGCAAATAATAACAATTGATAAGTGAACAAAATGTGCCAAGCCAATGCACAATGTTGCATCAATACAATCAAAAGTGAAATATTTGGGTAACCAAATAAACATCAATATTAGTGAAAAAAAGGGGGGGATCCAATATACAAAAACACCAAAAAACAATGGTCCAATAAAGTGCAACGTGCAATAATTATAGTGTAAACAAATTCCAAAGTGATCCGAAGTATTTTAAAACAACATGCTTGCCTTCCTTGGCTACAGATGCGAATTGTTTATTTTAAAGCTCAATCAGAGGTTGTCTTTATCTTCTGCTTGTGTTGAATATATCTTGTAATACTATTTATTGACCACCAGGGGGAGCACTCTGAGCGTGGTTTCATTAGTATTCATTTTATTTAATATGTATTTGTAGTTTATCATTGTTGTTAGAAGTCCTTGCACTTCACATCAGGAATTTGAGCATTAAACTACTGTAACTTGTATGTATTAGGGCGCCGCCCGGCGCTATAAAAGTCACCTGTATGCCAGCCGCTCTCCATCCTATGAGTAAGCAACGTGAATCAGTTGCGATACGCGTGAGGACGTGGAGGAGCTGCTGGTGACGTCACCCGCTCTGCGGCCGCGAGCGGGTGACACAAAGATTTACACACGCTGATTTTGTACTACTAGAAATGTGAGTGTCTATTTGTTTTTTCATTAAAATGCATTGATGTTACTACACCATGGAGGCTCCCCTTGCTTTGTGTTCCCTCTGAGAGACTGCAACCATCCGTGACTGGGTCGTGGGACTGTGGAGCTGGATGAACAGCTGACAGCTTGTGAGACATCTATATAGGCTCAATTACAAGCCGCTCTGAGGTAAGAGGCTGGAACACTTAGTTTGCTGGACACTTCTGGGAATCCTGATGGTGGAAGTTTTAAGCTTGCATGCACATCCAGGATTGATCACTGAACGCCGTGAACTTTAAAGATTTTGCGTTTTGGAGCACTATCCTTTTCACTGAACATCTCTTTATGATTGTTTTTTCTTCATTCATATATGCACTGTGACACCTTATTAATATCACTGTGTTTTTATTTCTAACTTTTATTGGTGAATTTTAGAGACATTGTTACTAATGTAACATTATTCATTTCACTGGACATTTTTTCACAATTAGATTTATTTTCATGCTTAATTTTTGCATGTTGTTTTAAAATACTTCGGATCACTTTGGAATTTGTTTACACTATAATTATTGCACGTTGCACTTTATTGGACCATTGTTTTTTGGTGTTTTTGTATATTGGATCCCCCCCTTTTTTTCACTAATATTGATGTTTATTTGGTTACCCAAATATTTCACTTTTGATTGTATTGATGCAACATTGTGCATTGGCTTGGCACATTTTGTTCACTTATCAATTGTTATTATTTGCCACTATTAATACCCTCCACATTTTTTGTTGATGTTTGGATGGTATTCCAGGATTCGCCAAGAGTGGGACACATTTATTCATATTCATTGGAGCATTTACCAAGAAACTTTCTCCATTATTTTATGGGTCGAGTGATGATGATCACTTATTGTTTTTAAGTTTTTATAGTGTTTTTAGCGCCATTACACCCACCAATATTCATATCTGTTTTGAGTGTGAGAACACTTTTCGTCGTGGCTGCTATTTTATTTTAAATTGATTTTAGTTTCCTTCTAGTTCAGAATTATTCTTTATTAGGTTGATTTGCGCATTGGTTCCCCCTCTCATTATATTTGCTTTTAGATCTACATTACCTGTGCAGCAAATCATGGAGGTTTTTAGTTTTCTTGAGGATAGAGAAATCAACCTAGAAAATATTTTTGAGAAACCTGAAGAGAATCCATTAGGAAATATTGAACATTCTTTTAGAAAAATGGGACATCTAATGGAGAAAAAGATCAATGCCTGGTGGGATATTGCTACCCACGAAAAGTATATTAAGGATAGATTGATCCCTAGGAGACTCAGGTGGGATGTACCCATCAATGATGGCCTAATAGATAAAGAAGCCACTGATGAATGGTTCAAGTTTTTTAATGATAAAGGGCTGGAGCTACTAGGACTATTGATAAAAAGAAAACAGCGTAAAATCAGAGCAATAGATCGCACGCTACTTGAGATAAAAAATAATCTAAAGGGTAGCGAGGAAAAACCAGAGTTTATAGCCCTGTCAAAACAATTGCAGCGCGATATGGAACAAAAAGACAAGGAGACAGTAGCTAGGAAAAAAAGAAAATACCAAAGGGACATGAAAGACTATGAGGATGACCTAGTATTTAAATGGCAAAATAAATTGGATGAATCTGGGACTGTTTCAAATAGAAGCACACCCGAGCAGGATACAGGAGAGAATCCAAATAGTAGAAAAGAAATTAATCAGAAATCGAAAGCCGTGGAGTTAAATCAAGAGACCAACACCCCAAATCAAAAACCCCAAAAAAATGGGAATAATGGTTGGAAACCCTTTTGGAAGAAGAATGGGCAAAACCAAAACGCCCATAATGCCCCAAGACCTTTCCAACATTTACCAAATAGGGGAAGATCACGGACACCTCCATGGAGAAACCAAATACATCAAGATGGTAATTATTATGGAAATCAGAGACGGGAAGGAAATTATTACCAATATGATGACAGAAGAGGGTATGATTATTCATATAATGTACCTGTGCATAACCATTATGACCAGCTCAGAAGGGAAGATGGGGGAGGAGGAAGAACTCCAAGACATTACGAAAATAGGAGATCACCTAATCGACATTTCTCCTATGGGAGAGAAATTAGAAATGCATCCCCCCGGCGTTTTTTAGAGCAGAGACGCCAAGAATCCCCGAGGCGTCATCGAGAGAATGGGGTACAGAGATCCAGGAATTGGAGTCCAGAACCGAGACCGTGGGAAATGAGGAAAGGAGATCCCAGGAATCAGGATACTCAGAAGAATCGGGACAGAGAGGAGAAAACGAGGAGAACACCACAAAGAACCCAGGAAAATCAATCTGGAAGGCACGGAAACCAAGGAGAGGATGCAGAGCGGGAAAGAAGAAGCAGAAGAAGATGAAACCAATAGGAGAAGGAATTATTAACATCAGCGGAGTAGAACTTACCAAAGAGGAAATTAAAGTACTGGATAAAGGCTTAAAATATGCTCCAAAGAAAAACTTTAATAAGTTCGATGCATATGTGGACATCAACAAATTTGCTAGGAACCTACATATCAAGAAGTACATGATGAACAAACCAGGAGATGGGATATCAAGAACAACTACTGAAGAAAATGACATTGTGTATAGTAATCTAAGAAATAAATCGGTGTTCAATCCACCTATTAGTAATGATGGACACATTGAAGCATTCAGGCGAATGGTACTGAAAGATTTACATGATCTTAAGATAAAGAAAATATCTGATCCAGGAGATTTTAAGAATGGGATACGCAAATTAGAAGAAAGGAAAGATGTGGTGGTCAGGCAAGCTGACAAGGGAGGGGCCATTGTCATTCAATCTAAGGTGGCCTACAAGAAGGAAATTGAGCGCCAACTTAATGACACCACTACTTACCTAAAACTTCCAGGAAACCCTATTGTACGTTATAAGGACGATTTAGCAAACCTGGTTAAAAGGGGTACGAAAAAAGGACTTTTAAACAAAAAGGAAGCTAAATATCTACAACCAGTAGGATGTAAGATTCCAGTTCTATATACACTTCCCAAAATTCACAAATCTAGAGATGACCCACCTGGTAGGCCGATTGTGAATGGCATTAACTCCGTGGGTGCAAGAATCGGTGAATATATAGACTGGTTTTTGCAACCCCTAGTGAAGAAAACTGAATCGTACCTTAGGGATACAAAACATTTGATCCAGCTGCTTGACACTATCTCTGTTGACGGAAGTTCTATTTATATGGCTACAGCTGATGTTTCATCTCTGTATACCATCATCAACCATGAAGAAGCAATCCAAGCCACAAATTGGGCGCTAACTGGTCTTAGTGACCTAAAAAATACACAAAAGAATTTTATACTTAAGTGCTTGGAATATAGTCTTGATCACAATTATTTCTGGTACTGTGATGATTATTTTAAACAAATCTGCGGGATAGCGATGGGAGCCAAGTATGCTCCCAGTGTGGCAAACCTCTATATGGCGGAGTGGGAAGCAGAAGTTTTATATAACAGAAAACCAGAACAACTACTTTTATATCGGCGTTTTATTGATGATATTTTAATTATTTGGTCAGGAGATAGGGAGAGCCTTTTAAATTTCGGCTTTTATTTGAACTCCAATGACAAAAATATCAAGTTAACTTGGGAGATTAGTGACGAGAAAATTAGCTTTCTGGACCTGGAAATAGCCAGAGAAGGGAATAAGCTAGTAACGAAAACGCATTTTAAAACTGTGGACCGAAATAGCTATTTACCCTTGGATAGCTGTCACCACACCCCCTGGTTGGAGAACATCCCCAAGGGGCAGTTTTTAAGATTAAGGAGAAATTGCACAAAGACTGAGGTATTTCTGGAACAAGCTAACTTTATTGGCAAAAGATTTGTTGAAAAGGGCTATAAAGAGGACTATATTGAGAAAAAAATTAAAGATGTCGCCGCCCTAGACAGAGTTACCCTTATCCAGGACTCTGTAAAGAATAATGCCTTTGCCGGAAAAGTACCACTGATAATGGACTATAGTGTCCAGCATAAGCAGCTTGAAGCAATTTGTAAAAAATATTGGCATATCGTGAAAGCCGATCGACATTTGTCATCAATTTTACCAGAAAAACCAATATTTACATACAGAAGGGCCCCCACTCTAAGAGACATGATAGCTAAGAATGTATTGGATCCACCGGAGAAAAAGAGCTTCTCATTTTTTAATGAGAAGGGATACTACCCCTGCAAGAGATGTTATACATGCAAACATACGAAAGAGAGCAAAAAGAAAAAGGAAGGTTTTAAATCCAGTGTCACAGGTAGAGAATACAAAATTAAAGATTTTATTTCCTGTGACACGGAAGGGGTAGTGTACCTCCTTGAATGTCCATGTAAAATACAATATGTTGGCAGAACTAAAAGAAATTTATGGAAAAGATTACGTGAACATACACAAAACATAAAAAATGGGTACCCCAAACACAGTTTGTCCCGCCACTATGAACGTTACCATAATAAAGATCCCTCCTCTTTAATGGTATGGGGCATTGAGAAATATAAACCACACTGGAGAGGGGACAATAAAGTGCAAAAAATCAGCCAGGCAGAATCCCGCTGGATACACGAATTATGCACTTTAACACCTCATGGACATAATGTGGAATTTGACTTAAATTGTTTTATATCCAATTATTAGAAATTTATCTCCATTTCCATTTTTTAGATCATTTTATCATTTTTAACGATTTTAATGAAGTAGTTGACTTATATTTTAGCATCACAGATTCCGATCCCCATTCTCCATATTTTTATTATCTGATTTTAATTGGATTTTTGGATACATCAGTATATTATTTATCCTTTTATTATATTAGATCATTGGTCCACAAGCATTAGTTTTCAGTAACTTCTATGCGTGGTTATTGTTCCTACCAACCAGGATTTGTTTAGACATGGTGTCCAAACTAGCTCAGACATGATGTTTAATATATTATCTGGACAGATTGGTCAAACTCCTTGTTTTTTCTTCCTTGGCTACAGATGCGAATTGTTTATTTTAAAGCTCAATCAGAGGTTGTCTTTATCTTCTGCTTGTGTTGAATATATCTTGTAATACTATTTATTGACCACCAGGGGGAGCACTCTGAGCGTGGTTTCATTAGTATTCATTTTATTTAATATGTATTTGTAGTTTATCATTGTTGTTAGAAGTCCTTGCACTTCACATCAGGAATTTGAGCATTAAACTACTGTAACTTGTATGTATTAGGGCGCCGCCCGGCGCTATAAAAGTCACCTGTATGCCAGCCGCTCTCCATCCTATGAGTAAGCAACGTGAATCAGTTGCGATACGCGTGAGGACGTGGAGGAGCTGCTGGTGACGTCACCCGCTCGCGGCCGCAGAGCGGGAGACACAAAGATTTACACACGCTGATTTTGTACTACTAGAAATGTGAGTGTCTATTTGTTTTTTCATTAAAATGCATTGATGTTACTACACCATGGAGGCTCCCCTTGCTTTGTGTTCCCTCTGAGAGACTGCAACCATCCGTGACTGGGTCGTGGGACTGTGGAGCTGGATGAACAGCTGACAGCTTGTGAGACATCTATATAGGCTCAATTACAAGCCGCTCTGAGGTAAGAGGCTGGAACACTTAGTTTGCTGGACACTTCTGGGAATCCTGATGGTGGAAGTTTTAAGCTTGCATGCACATCCAGGATTGATCACTGAACGCCGTGAACTTTAAAGATTTTGCGTTTTGGAGCACTATCCTTTTCACTGAACATCTCTTTATGATTGTTTTTTCTTCATTCATATATGCACTGTGACACCTTATTAATATCACTGTGTTTTTATTTCTAACTTTTATTGGTGAATTTTAGAGACATTGTTACTAATGTAACATTATTCATTTCACTGGACATTTTTTCACAATTAGATTTATTTTCATGCTTAATTTTTGCATGTTGTTTTAAAATACTTCGGATCACTTTGGAATTTGTTTACACTATAATTATTGCACGTTGCACTTTATTGGACCATTGTTTTTTGGTGTTTTTGTATATTGGATCCCCCCCTTTTTTTCACTAATATTGATGTTTATTTGGTTACCCAAATATTTCACTTTTGATTGTATTGATGCAACATTGTGCATTGGCTTGGCACATTTTGTTCACTTATCAATTGTTATTATTTGCCACTATTAATACCCTCCACATTTTTTGTTGATGTTTGGATGGTATTCCAGGATTCGCCAAGAGTGGGACACATTTATTCATATTCATTGGAGCATTTACCAAGAAACTTTCTCCATTATTTTATGGGTCGAGTGATGATGATCACTTATTGTTTTTAAGTTTTTATAGTGTTTTTAGCGCCATTACACCCACCAATATTCAATGCAGCGGGTAGAGGACTCGGCTTATGAACCACGCTTAATATCAGAGCACTCACCATTTTGGGTACAGCTCGATGTCTCGATTACATCAGACCGCCCTCTGTGGAAAGTGAACCCATATTGGCTGACCTTGTTTCCTCCATCGGATGGAATAGGAGAGGCAGTACGGGAGTTTTTATATTTTAATAAAGGATCCGCCAGTCCAGGGATGGTGTGGGATACACTTAAGGCATTTCTGAGGGGATGCCTTATTAAAGAGATATCTGGTATCAAAATTCATTCCAGGGAATGGGAGAACAAGGTGTAAACTCACCCATATGGATCACAAACAAATGGTTTAAACAAATTGATACATTAATGAGAGATCTAATCTGGAAAAAGAAGGTAGCCAGGATAAGTTTAGCTACCCTTCAGTATAGAAAAGACAGAGGTCTGGCAGTCCCCCACCCCAAAATGTACTTTCTGGCCTCTCAGCTTCAGCAGTTGGCAGGATGGGGGCAGGAAATGAGTGAGGACCCTATATGCAAGTTGGTGACTATATCTGTTCCCACATTAGAGGCAGCATCACATCTAGAAATGGACCTGCCTAGTATACCGTATTCTGCTCTGATATGCACTCTTCTTAAAATGGTATGGGGGGAGATCCGGAAAGTTCTGGGGGTAACTGGTTTGTTGCCCTCCATGCCGATATGGCATAATCCAAGATACCCAGAGCTGCAGGAATTAAGGGGATGTACCCTATGGAAAGAGAAAGGGATATTTTTTTTGCACAACTGTATGAGGGGGAGGTATTAAAAACATACGAACAGCTGTGTCAGGAATTCCAGCTAAGTCCAAAGGGGTTTTATTCATACCTTTAAGTTCGACATGCTCTGCAGACACAACAAATAACAAAATCATTAGCAATAGTGTCACCATCCCTGATAGAGGAAATCCTTGGAACGGATGACCGGAGAGGATTAATATCAAAAATATATATGAAATTGTTATCGATGGTGCAGGATCATACCTCTCTGAGATGCCGTAGAAAATGGGTAAAAGATATAGGGGATATAGATGAGAACCAGTGGGACAGAGCTTTAGAATCCATTCTGGTAGTATCGGTATCTGCGTCACACAGATTATCACAATTATTTATTTTGCATAGGGCATATAGAACACCATTACAGATGTATAGATGGGGAGCAAGAGACTCCCCCTCAATGCCCAAAGTGTAAATTACATCAGGGGGATTTTATACACCTAAAATGGAGACACCCAAAATTACATCAGTATTGGGGAGAAGTCTCCCAGTGTATAATCATACTGGCTCAGGTACCAGTCCCTCTAGACCCCCTGGTGTACTTACTGGGGGCTATAGATGTCGAGCGGTTTTCAAGAGGGATGTACCTCATGATAACCAGATTGCTATATTTGGCGAGAAAACTTATTGCACGACATTGGGTGGCATCGGGGGTACCCACAGGGAGGCAGTGGATCCAATATGTAAACTCCCTACTTCTAAGAGAAAGATTGTCATACGATCATAGGGGGGGAACAAGTAAATTTGAACTTATTTGGCAACCATGGCTGGAAGATGTCAGCCTTGCGTTACCATAACTGGTAATGGATAGACTCCGGAGATAGGGAGCTTTGTGGGGCAAAGATGGAAAGGAGTAAAAAAGTATAATTTAAAGGAGAAAAAGCACATGAATTAGAGCCTAGAGAAGCCTGGGGGAAGAAGGAAAAATGGAAGTTAGACACAATAGGGCACTAAAAAGGTGATGGCAGAGGGGGAGGGGGGGAGGGGAGGGAGGGGAAGGGAAGAAGAAAAAAAAATAGATATTATACACAAAAGGCCACACGGTTGATAATAAAAATAAGGTTTTGTGAAAACGTAACTAAATATATGTATTTTAATGTATATTTTTGTATAAGATTGTAAGCACAGTGTGTATCATAAGAGCAAAATTCTTAAATAAAAAGGAATTTAATTAAAAAATAATAATAATAGGGTCCAGGCTTTGCCCAGGTATACCTGTGAAAGAGTCTTGATTCCATAGTAATGGATCAGGGCCCAGGACCTGTATAGCACCTTGAGGCTGATTACATGCACTGCCTGTAGTGCTAAGGTGAGTACCCAAGCATGAGTCAGTGTCTGAAGCAACATTACAGGCCAACCCTATATCGTGGGGTCTGTGGTTTTACCAACGTTGACTGATCCAGATGCATTGTTTCTATGTTGGTATTGAAGAATCTGAAGTAAAACAATAAACTAGTTGAGCTAAGAGTAATTTCTCCATATGAGAGAAGAGATCCACAGCACCTTGGGACACAAAAAAAAAAAAAAACCCTGGAGGTTCGCAAAGTTGGGTAGGGTTATAGGGTGATGCTCAGGGGGAGGGTCCTTCAAAGCTTTGCCAGTGTCTAATCACTTGAAGGTACCAGCCTATAACATACAGATTGCTGTATTGTATTGTAAAATTACACCGCTGTAGACTGGAAAGGATTTTTTTTTTGCCAACATTAAATCACAATATGGTTTATGTACCAATTGTATTTGCTATATTGTTCCATGAAGGTAGAGTTACCCTTTAAAATAAAAACCATATCAAAGTTTAACTTTATAGGAGGCAACCTTGGCACTCTAGCTGTTGTTGAAAAAAAAGTCCCATGTGGTATTGCAAGATTCTCACAGTCACAGATATGAATCCCAAGGGCAGAAAAATGAGGGGAGTTTGTAGTTTCAGCACAGCTGGAGTGCTGAGGTTGCCTAATTCACAGAAAGAGAAAACATGATGAAAATACAAGTGCATCTAAAAAAAGTAGAATATCAAAAAGTTTTTTTATTTCAGTAATTCAATTCAAAAAGTCAAACTCTCATATTATATACATTCATTACACACAGAGTGATATATTTCAAGCATTTATTTCTTTTAATTTTGATGACTATGGCTTACAGCAGGGGTGCCCAACCTTTTGAAGAGCGAGGGCCACTTAAGCGAATTGGTAACTGGTCGTGGGCCACAATGAGCAGAGCGGGAGAATGACAGGTCCATGTCCACGAACACAGCCCACTCTACTCTATGGGCCCTCTGGTCCAATCTGATTCGCCCATATGGAAGGGGGCATCTTTCTGTTTTTTTTAGGTAGGCGGGTGTAAACAGACACAAGTCTGTTTACATCTGCTGCTCCATAGAGGTGATTATTAATTCCGATTGGGTCGGACCGATCATATGAAAGGGGCCCAAGCTTTCACACTGATGCACTGCGATTTGCCCAAACCGCGGGTGCAGCGCAGTGCACCTGTGATTTTTTTGCGGGTTAGCTGCACTTTGCCGTAAACTTCTATTATATCCTGCAGGTGTAGGGCACTTCCTGAAAGCGCAAGAAACCCACAGGTAATAACAGAAGTCTATGGCTCGGTGCTTGTTTCCTCTACCAGCGGCTTCATTCACAAAACTGCTGCTCTTGGATGGCGGGTCGGCAACCCCGTGATCTGGGCTTGTCAACCTGCTGTGGTGGAGATTTTTCAAATCCATATTTATAACAAGATGTACATGTTTTTTTTTACAAGACTTTATTATTAATGTGACTTAAATTTATCCTTTAATGACTCTATAGTGTCAGAACATGTTTAGAATTAACAGACTCAGTGGTGGAATTTCAACTGACAAAAGGTTCTTATCTGACCATTTGTTGGTATACTGATGTTACCTCAAGGAGGTAGGAGGTGACAAACGGGACAGGAAGAACTTGATGCTAAAATGGTAGCTGTGTCCTGGCATAATTGAGCCCCTCACCCCATCTAGCTTATGGGCAAGCCCTATCCTTTGAAGTCTGACCATATAGAAGGGGGGTTGAGGAGGGGTGGGGTTTTACGAAGGTGTGTATATATCAGATTGCAGCCCATAGCTCAGCCCTTTGGCCTGGGGATCAGATCTGAACGAGACATGGTGACGTAGGATCTCTCTGTATTGTATTCCTCTTTCTCTCTATACTTTCCTTATATCTTAAGATTTGGCCTACGATTAATCTCACTTCTCTTTTGCTTTCCTCATAGATTCATTTAACTACAACATGTCATTATTAACTGCTGTGTCCATTATAGCCATAATAATATTTGTATTATTGTGTAACATTGGTATAATCTTGGTTTTAAAGGCGGTAGCTGTTATGTTATAGTCACGAATATTGGATGAATACAAGTTTCTTCTCTGTATCAATAAATGTAATCCTTTTCTCTTTTCGCACCGCTATTCTTTGTTTTAATTTTTATATAGACAAAAAGGTTATCAGATCGCTTATTTTAATTATTTAAGTGCAGTATAAATATTTCCGTGACACTGCCATCTCAGAGTAGGATGTCAAGGGCCACATCAAAGGGCTCCGCTGGCCACATGTGGTCCCCCTGGCTTACAGCTAGTGAAAACTCAAAATTTAGTATCTCAGAAAATGTGAATATTACATAAGACCAATTACAAAAAAAAGAGGATTTTTAATACAGAAATGTTGGCTTGCTGAAATGTATGTCCATGTACAGTATAGTATGCACTCAATACTTGGTCAGGCTCCTTTTGAATGAATTACAGCATCAATGCGGCGTGCCATAGAGATGATCAGCCTGCGACACTGCTGAGGTGTTATGGAAACCCAGGTTGCTTTCATAGCGGCCTTCAGCTTGTCTGCTTGTCTGTGGATAGACTGCTTACACTCCTTTGACAAAGGAGTGTAAGCAGCCTATCCACCCGCTGCTTCGATACTCAGAAACGCGTCGCACAGTAGTGACGTCATCCGCCCTCGCCAGCTCCTCACGTGCGCTCCAGACCTCGGGTTGAGAAGCACCTCCATTCCTATGGACGCCCATCGCTTGATGAAGCAGTGACCTCCCCGCACATCGCTCCCTCTGACTGGCAAAGGAAGTTCCTTCATCGGATGACAGCTCACCTTTCCTAAAAAGAAACCTTTACATGCCTGCCTTATACTACTCAAATGTGAGTGTAATGACCACATGTTCTTGCTTTTATTAATTAAATTGTCTTAAGTTACTACACCCAGAGGCGCCTCTCTCCTTGCTTTTTTTCTGTAGAACTGGAACATGGTCTCTGTTCCCCTTTGATGGCAGCCCTGGAAGTGTGCACCCACTACATATCAACCACAGACTATCTGATCAGTTTATTTTAACTATCATTCCTTGACTTTTGATCCATCCCCTTTGCTCTTACATTTATATATGCTGGTTTTGATATCAGAGTTTTGTGTACCTTTGCGCATTATTTAATTGTCTCTATCTCCATAAAGCTGTTTAGCAGAGGGAAGCATGAAGTGCTCTGAGAATTTCCTGGTAGAGGGTTGTGCTGACTTTGGACTTGATAAAACAGTGGACCAACAGATGACATGGCTTCCCAAATCATCACGGACTGTGGTAAATTTTGCATTTCAATTGGAAATCAAGGTTCCAGAGTCTGAAGGAAGAGTGGAGAGGCACATAATCCAAGTTGCATGAGGTCCAGTATAAAGTTTCCACAGTCAGTGATGATTTGGGGAGCCATGTCATCTGCTGGGGTTGGTCCACTGTATTTTATGAAATCCAAAGTCAGCACAGCCCTCTACCAGGCAATTCTAGAGCACTTCATGCTTCCCTCTGCTGACCAGCTTCATGGAGATGCCGATTTCATTTTCCAGCAGGACTTGGCATCTGCCCACACTGCCAAAGTTCCAATACCTGGTTTAATGATCATGGTATCAATGTGTTTTATTGGCCAGCAAACTCCCTGAACTAAACTCCATAAAGAATCTGTTAGGTATTGTCAAGAGGAAGATGAGAGACACCAGACCCAACAATGCAAACGAGCTGAAGGCTGCTATAAAAAGCAACATGGACTTCCAGAACACCTCAGCAGTGCCACAGGCTGATCGCCTCCATGCCACACTGCATTGATGCAGTAATTCATGCAAAAGGAGCCCTGAAAGTATTGAGTGCATACTATACTGCACCTGTAAATCCTTAAATCAACATTTTACTGTGTATTTTATTATAGAAGGTAATAATCCCATTACATTTCATGCTAAAAAAAAAAAAGGGAGAAAGCGCCTTTCTTTTGAAATAATATTTTAATTCTGGTAGCACCAATTACGGAGATTACACATTTTGCCTCTTCTTACAAATGAGGAATTGCTTTCCGCAAGTGAAAGTTAAATTTATATACATACATACATAAAAACACGGTATAAGAATAAAACAGTTCAGTCTCTGTAGTATTAAAATACACAAAACAGCGCTAAAAAATCAATAATGATAGACTCGTGGTAAAAACCACTGAATAAAGAAAGTCTTAGATGTAGTCAAGGTGATGTAAACAATCCAAAGTGCTGAATGGTGTCTCAGTAGTGGTAAAACAGGGAAAACAATGATCTCAATCCACCACGTGATGCACTCTCCCCAAGGGGGTTAAACTCACCAGAAGACTGAAAAATCAGAACCTTAAAGTGGAGGTTCACCCAGAAATGACAATTTTTAACCTTAGATTGATGCTCATTTTGTCTAGGGGAATCGGCTATTTTTTTTTAAAATCGAAGCTGTACTTACCGTTTTAGAGAGCGATCTTCTCCGCCGCTTCCGGGTATGGGCTGCGGGACTGGGCATTCCTATTTGATTGACAGTCTTCCGACAGGCTTCAGACGGTTGCATCCATCGCGTCACGATTTTCTGAAAGTAGCCGAACGTCGGTGCGCAGGCGCCGTATAGAGCCGCACCGACGTTCGGCTTCTTTCGGCTACTCGTGACGCGATGGATGTGACCGTCGGAAGCCTGTCAATCAAATAGGAACGCCCAGTCCCGAAGACCATACCCGAAAGCGGCGGAGAAGATCGCTCTCTAAAACGGTAAGTACAGCTTCGATTTTAAAAAAAACTAGCCGATTCCCCTAGACAAAATGAGCATCAGACTAAGGTTTAAAACATTTTTTAGGGTGAACTCCCGCTTTAATAAGGGAATACATCAGCCACTTTGTCATGGACCATCACCAGCAGGCGGGGACAGCAGGCACAGGAGCTCCACACAAGGTCATAAAAACAAGAAACAGCAATATAGTGTAATCCGGTTTATTAATCCAAAGTAGCCCATACACTGAAAGCCCCCTTAAACCTATCTAGGTACATCAAATCACAATAAAATGAGCATAAAAGTGACCCCAGAGGGCGCTATCACCAGATCCAGACATTCATGGAGAGCAGGGGAATCCTTGCAGACACCATAGCAGATTCCTAGTTTGGAGAGCGGGTGAAGCGCACATGTCACTTCCGGGTTAGCGGGGATGTCGTGGGTCACGCTCTGACGCAGCGCTTCGTCTAACGACTTCAACAGAGAGCATAATGCCAAGGCATCACCGCAGGAAATAAATCCGATTGCCTCTCTGTGTTAACCTATCAGCGTGCATGGCAACAAGTGACAGGGGCTAATCACTACCATCTGATTGGACGCTGAAGGGTCAATGCAATAAAACAGAGGCAAACCTGGAAAGCCTCCTCGTTGAAGTACCTGGGGATCCACATCACCCCCACCTACACCACCCTCTATCAGCAGAACTTCCCCCCCCTTTTCCGCAACATTAGGACCCTTATACAACAATGGAGAAAGCACCACATCTCCCTATTGGGGAGAGTAGCAGCAGTAAAGATGGCGATTCTCCCAAAAATACTCTACCTGTTTCAAACCCTACCCATTCCAGTGCCCTATGCCCATTTGAGAAAACTCCAAACTGACTTGCTCCAGTTTACCTGGAACTATAAGCGTCATAGAATCCCCGTGGTGTTGCTGGCGGCGAGGTCGGAAGGGGGTCTGGCCTACCCAGATCTAGTTAAGTACTACCAAGCAGCCCAGTTGAAGGCAGTAGCCTCCTGGTTCACGTTACGCTCCTACAATAAATGGACACAAATAGAAAAGCTGTGGCTAGCCCCGGTACATCCAAATAACTTATTATGGAGTGCGAATGTGGAGGTTGATCCCGGCCGCATGTTAGGTCCTATGACCCAGCTCAGACGCACGTGGCGTAAATTGATACGCCAGCACAAGCTAACCTCCACAGGCTCCCTCTTGACCTCTTTCGCCGGCAACCCCGAAATCCCGGATAGCCTCACCCACAGAATGTCCGCACCATGGACAACGAGGAACCTTTTCCACTATGGGAACCTAGTGGATCCCCTGACCCGCAAAATGCATACATTTGCGGACATACAGGTCAAGTATGACTTGCCACGCCAGGAGTTCTATGGATATCTCCAGATACGCCACTATGCACTGACGTTCGCTCCAAACATGACACGGTGTACATGACACCTGACGTTCTCCATGCCATTTACCCGAACACCTCAGATTGCTGCTGGCGCTGTCAGCAGGACAAAGGAACGCTTATCCATGTTTACTGGAGCTGCCCACGGATCGTCCCTTTAGAACTCGGTCCAGTAATTATTGGACCGACTTCTAGACAGGACGCTCCCCCTGACTCCGAAGGTTTACCTGTTAGGATTACCCCCACCGAACGTCCCAGCACCCTACAAGAAACTGACCAGACATATCCTTACAGCAGCGCGGTGTCTGGTGGCTTTACACTGGAAGCGTTCTGCCCCTCCCCCCCGAGGCCTTATATGCCAGGATAAAAGATGTGGAATTAATGGAGAAGATGACGGCCAGAATGCTAGACAGACTGGAGGCCCACGACAAGGTCTGGGAGCTTTGGCACCGCCGGGAGGAGGTAACCTGATCAGGTAGCTGAACCACATTGGTGATTTCCCTTCCCATTCCCTTTCCTTCCACTCTCCTTTCCCAACTCCCTCCTCTTTCCCCCTCCCCCTTCTTCTTCTTTTCGCTGTTTCCTTTCCTTTCTTCTTTTTTTCTCTTCCTGTGAGCCCACTGGTGATACGAGAGTGTTCACTAGTACAATATTGCACTGAAAAGTTTATCTCGTACTTTGCACTTAACCGGCTCCTGTAGCTGATACTCGGTACGAACTGTTCGCTACCTCATGAGTGGACACATAACTGGTCAACCAGACCTTTAGACATTGTCAAATATGTAAATGACCATTCCTCTAGAATGATATTGCTTTCGAGAATGATCCTGCATGTATACGTGTATTGAAAATTTTCTGAATAAAACTGTTATTGATAAAAAAAAAAAAAAAAAAAAACAGAGGCAAACAACATATGTATAAGAACACACACACACACACACAATCAAACAGCCTAATATATCGCTAACATTAATACATCACATAGGAATAATGGTTTTAAAATCCATGCTCGGACAACCACAATATAATACGCTTAAAAATACTCAAGTGGGACATGTGCACTGAGAACAATATGGAGAAAATAGATATGACTAGTCAGAGCAGCAAAGTGGTGTAGTGGCTAGAACTCTCACCCAGCAGCAAAAGGGTTGCTGGCTCGAATCCCAACCACAACACCATCCACATGGAGTTTGCATGTTCTCCCTGTGACTAAATTATTAAGATAAACAGATGGGAGAAAAAAGTAGTAGTGATAATATCTCTAAAGCCCTTATCATATGCAAGCATGTAGTGTTGTGATATATGACAGGACACAACACCCAATATGTTGGAGCATCAATATTAGGGATATGAAAAAGGGGGGGTGTAATGGCGCTTGCCAAAAGAACAATAAATAGTCAATTGTTATAAAACGCACATAAACTGACCAATGTATCCGATTAAAACGTGTCCCACTCCTAGTTCCTTATATCCCACCATGCATCAACATCAATGATGAGAGGTATGGATAACGTGACAATAATGAAATCCAAAGTATATGATTGACTAAAAATAATTTTTCGGTCATCAAGATAATATCACAATAATTTTTGAAAAAACAAATAAAGTGAAAAAAATCCTTATAGGGTGAAGCAAGTCCAGTGCAAAAATATAATAAATAGTGAAAAATATCAAATCCAAAATAATCAATAAATAATATCAATAATATATTATGCAAAAAAGTCTATATGTGCACAAACTCGTGCTAAATAAATATATAAAAGTGTTCAAAAATAGCAGTGCTTCAATAAAGTTTCCCAAAGTGTACAGTGCTCCAAAATAAAGTCCAGTAATAAAGTGCTTGATTGAATATTCCCCAAAGTGCAATAGTGCATAAAAAATGATACTGCAATCCACTGCTCGATCACTTAGTGTAGTTGTGCAGACCAAGCTCCAGTGTATGGTAATGCTAGCCTACACTGCTATGGTAATGCTACCATACACTGGAGCTTTGTCGGCACAACTACACTAAGTGATCGTGCGGTGGATTGCAGTATCATTTTTATGCACTATTGCACTTTGGGGAATATTCAATAGGAGGTCTTCTCTTGGAATGATAGCAAAATTATCAATAATGCAGTCAAGGGCCTCTTCCCCATAGCCTTTCTCCACAAACTTTTTCTTGATCACTATAGCCTGTGTGTGGTAATCGTTCTCATCTGTGCAATTCCTTCTTATCCTTGTTAGTTGCCCTTTAGGCTGGGTTCACACTACTACACTACTTTCATCCTACTTTGCTCTGCTACATTGGTCCTACATTGGTCCTACATGCATCCTACTTTCATGAACAGGATACTACTTTGGTCCAACTTCAATGATATTCAATGGGCCTGAAGTAGGATCAATGTAGGACCAAAAGTAGTACAGGGAGCATTTTCAAAGTCGGACCGACTTGTGTAGGACGCTACAAGACGCTCTCATAGGGAAACATTGAACACAGAGCAAAGTAGGATGAAAGTAGTGTAGTAGTGTGAACCCAGCCTAAGGGATATTCCGTAACCACATTGGGTGATGACCACTTTGTATTGGAAGATAGCTATTGGCGTCTGTGGACTTAAAATATACAGAGGTCCCTAGTGTATCTCCTTGCCGAAAAATGAATATTTTTATCACTGATGTCACTGGTTAGTTTTATGTTGTTATTTAATTCCTCCAAAAACGTATGTCAAGATGTCAGTGACCCAGACCAGATGAACAGGAGTGCATCAATATATCTTTTGTACAGTATAAGTTGCTCCCTTTTTCTTGCAAAGATGGTCTTGTCCTCCCATTCCCCATAAAGAGGTTTGCAATACTTGGGGGCGAACTTAGCGCTCATTGCAACACCTCGCTTTTGTAGATAAAAGTTCCCATTGTACCAGAAATAGTTGTTGCCTAGACAGAAGTCTAGGGCATTTCATAGAAAAACTTTCTGGTTATGTGAGATATCTTCTCTTTGACATAATGCCCAATTTAAGGCTAATAGGGCGTCGTCATGCTGGATGACAGTATACAGAGAAGACACATCTGCCGTTACAAGGTATACTTCTGGTCTTCCAGATAAATAGATTACTTGTAAAAGTTGCAATATCCCTAAAGGGCAACTAACAAGGATAAGAAGGAATTGCACAGATGAGGACGATTACCACACACAGGCTATAGTGATCAAGAAAAAGTTTGTGGAGAAAGGCTATGGGGAAGAGGCCCTTGACCGCATTATTGATAATATTGCTATCATTCCAATCTTTAACCACTTGCTTACTGGGCACATAAACCCCCTTCGTGCCCAGACAAAATTTCAGCTTCCGGCACTGCGTCGCTTTAACTGACATTTGCGCGGTTGTGCGACGTGGCTCCCAAACAAAATTGACGTCCTTTTTTCCCCACAAATAGAGCTTTATTTTGGTGGTACTTGATCACCTCTGCGGTTTTTATTTTTTGCACTATAAACAAAAAAAGAGCGACAATTTAAAAAAAATATATATATTTTTTACTTGTTGCTATAATAAATATCCCATTTTTAAAAAAAAAAAAAAAAAAAAAAATTCTCAGTTAAGGCCGATACGTATTTTTCTACGTATTTTTGTAAAAAAAAAAAAAAAAACGCAATAAGCGACTGGTTTGCGCAAAAGTTATAGCACCTACAAAATAGGGGACAGAATTATGATTTTTTTTGTATTATTTTTTTTTACACATAATACTTCTTTGAAGAGGCTATACGCTCAAAGAAGTATTATGTGTATTATGTTGTTTAAATACATAAATGATTGTATTATGTAAAAAATTCTTACTTGCTGTTTTCTATCTTGCTCAGAGCTGGTTATATAATTCTGGTCGCTTTCAGAACCCCTGAAGAAGCCGACAACGGCGAAATATATTGGGTCAAGTAACATCTCAAATCGACCAGTTGTTCAACTTTGGGGAATTCCAGCAACCCAAAAACATCCGATTTTTGATACAATTGTTTTTAAAAACATGTAATGTGTATTGTATGAAATCAAAACATTTTGATATATTTTTTTAATAAATTATTATAAAATTTAATTACTGGTGAGAATGTCTCTGCCCAAACAATCAGAAACAGACTTCATGGTGATGGCCTGAAGGCCCGATGTCCTCTAGTGTGCTCTGTGCTCACTGCCAGACACTGTGGAGCTCGATTGCCATTTTCCATTGAACACCAGAATTGGCAGATGCGCCACTGGTTCCCCATGCTTTTCACAGATGAAAGCAGGTTCACCCAGAGCATATGTGACAGACGTGAAAGGGTCTGGAGAAGCCACAAGGACTTTATGCTGCCTGTAACATCGTTCAGCATCACCGGTTTGGTGGTGGGTCAGTGGTGGTCTGGGGAGGCATATCCATGGAGGGACGCACAGACCTCTACAGGCTACACAATGGCACCCTGACTGCCATTAGGTATTAAATCCTTGGACCCATTGTTAGACCCTACGCTGGTGCAGTGGGTCTTGGGTTCCTCCTGGTGCACGACAATGCCCGGCCTCATGTGGCGAGAGCATGCAGCCAGTTCCTGGAGGATGAAGAAATTTATCCCATTGAATGACCCCCCACGCTCACCTGACCGAAATCCAAAATGAACACCTCTGGGACATTATGTTTTGGTCCATCCGGTGCCGCCAGGTTGCACCTCAGTCTGTTCAGGAGCTCAGTGATGCTCTGGTCCAGATCTGGGAGGAAATACCCCAGGACACCATCCATTCATCTTATTAGGAGCATGCCCTGTTGTTGTCAGGCATGCATACAAGCACTTGGGGGCCATACAAACTACTTAGGACCATTTTGAGTTGTTGTAATGAAATTTCAGCAAAATGGACGAGCTTGCTGCATAATTTTTTCACTTTGATCTCGGGGTGTCTTTGAATTCAGCCCTCTGTAGGTGGATAATTTTAATTTCCATCAAATGATGTGCCATCCTTTCATTCCTAACACATTATCCAGTCCATATCAGTATAGATATCCAGCATGAGTTATTTGCCCGTTGAGATCTGATATGTTTTCCAAGTGTTCCCTTAATATACATATACACCCACACACAGCTCAGCATTAATAAGTACACCCCAACAAATTTTTCAGAAAACGTTTACTTTCCTTTCAGAATAAACATTTTCTATGGGACACTATACTACAAAATACGCCCGAAAATGCGGGTTTTTGATTGCAACTAAGATTGGTTAATTTGCAAAAACAAAAACATTTTTTTTTCCCCAACAAATTCATCCAAGACCATGTTACAAAAATGAAAGTAAGGGGGGTGAATGGCAAATGTATGCTTGTGCCACATCCAGTATATATATGAGAAAAGAAAAAGGGGGTTCCCCTGGGTGGACTTTTAAGGCACTAATAGTATTCCAAAATATACAGGATATTGAGGGTAAAAAAAAAAATTTTTATTCACAATTGTACAGAGTTATCAAAAAAATGAAATATTGAATTAAAATATACAGTTCCAATGATTGTCACCATATAAGTAAATACGTGAAGAACCTTCTTTACACCCAACGCTTTTCAGGGTAACCTTCTTCAGGGGTGTGTAGAGAAGGACAATTAGTTCATGTATTATAAAGGATGATGAATATTTCATTGCATACGTTTTTTTAAAAAGAATTGAAAATATAAAACGGCACGCTGGGTTCATTCAATGAGGTTGCCAGTCAAAGAAGAAATGGGTATCAGGATATACAATTAATGCAAGTTTGAGACGAACATTTATAAGGAACGGGTGTTCATCCCGTTAGGGAGAAATTATTCCAAAGATCGAGAAGCCGCTGGATCAGCCAGAAGGGATATACTGGGACTGGGATGGAGGTCCCTGATTATATGAGATCCGCAACAAACCTAATCATGTCCGCTGTCAAACAGTACACTGTATTATTGACAGGATCAACCTCACAGCTTGAAGAAGGGTACCCTGAAATGCGTCGGATGTAAAGAAGGTTCTTCATGTATTTACTTATATGGTGACAATCGTTGGAACTGTATATTTTAATTCAATATTTCTTTTATTTGATAAATCTGTACAATTGTGAATAAAACTATTTTTTTACTCTCAATATCCTGTATATTTTGGAATACTATTAGTGCCTTAAAAGTCTACCCAGGGGAACCCCCTTGGGGTGTAAATGAATACACCCCAATGAAATAGTCTTAAGGCCTGCACAAAATCAGATTGGAAAAATTCGTAAGACGAGCCATCTGCGGATTTTCAAATTGTTAGTATGGATGCTTTTGAGAGCCGATTTCACTTTTTCGTCAGACAAAAGCTAAATGTTCAGGCTATAAAAAATTTTGTCAGAAGTGAACTCAACGTCTGATTTTCGAATGGTCAATACAGAAATCGTCACACAAACGTCAAAAGTAGAAACACACATGATTGGAATCAAGGAACGACCGGGAAGAGTTCAGTCTTGTAAACAACTGTTCGTTATCTGGAATTAACATTCGTGATGATTCATAAAAAAAAAAAAAAAGGAATGCAGCGCACATTCTCATCTTCTTTAATGGGATAATAATAAAGCTGCTTTGTTGGTGATACCGATGTACTTATGCCAAACTTATTTTAAAAGGGCATTTATCTTGTAGTGATATAAATAATGATATTAATATTATGGTGGTTGTTTGATTTTTTGGGGAAGTTGCCACAACACCATTATTTTAAGATCAAAGATACAACTATGTTGGTGTCCCTTGTTAATTTTCTATTGTGTTTTTTTTTTATGTAACTGCCTACTCCTAAACTGTCATTTGAATAAAAACACATAGCCAAGTATTATTCTACACAATTTGTTTTTATTGTGCAGGAAAAAAAACAGAAATTAAATTAAAGATGCTATCTGCCAGCCATATAACTTAACAAAAAAGTGCAAATCAACGCTCACCAAACTTCTACCAACATGAAATTAGCTAAAGGGGCCCAAAGGGTGGCGCTTGAGAAATGAACTTCCTCTTTATATTCTCATAGTACGTCACTATGTTCGTGTTTGTCGAGTGACAAATTGCGTATAGTTAGTATGCTAGATAAAAATCAGACGCTCAATTGTACAACAATTAAACCGTATGTACGAGGCTTAAAGGCTTAAGGAGTTCAGCAGAAAAAAAAAATTAAAGGCAGCAGCTACAAATGCTGCAGCTGCTGACTTTTAATATATGGACACTTGCCTGTCCTGGGCGTGCGCAATGTCAGCCCCCGAAGCCACCTTCGGTATGGAAATCCCTACTGCGCATGCATGAGTCGCACTGCGCGATCCCACTGGTCCCTGCAGTCCCCCGAGACCTGTGTGTCTCCCAAAAGACAGGGGGATGGAGAAGGCGCTGGATGTGGCGTAGGTCACTGCGGCGACCTGTGCCCGGAAGTGGGAGCAGATACCTGTATTACACAGGTATCTGCTCCCTCCTCCCCCCCTGAAAAGTGCCAAATGTGACACCGGTGTGACAGACGATTCAATAAACAGGCGTCGAGCAGGCAGTCGATTATAAAAAGGTGGTATTTGATAGAAAAAAAAATTGTTTTGGTTATAAAATTTTGTAAAATAACCAAGTTTACCCCTTCACTGATGAGGCTGCATTGGCGGGCACTGATGAGGTGGCTCCGATATGCAGCACTGATGGGCATCGATAGGCGCTCATAGGTGGCACCGATGGGCAAGGATGGACACTGATAAGGAGGCACTGGCATGCATTACTGATGGGCACTGACTGGCATTTATGGCATCCCTGGTGGTCCTGAGTGGGCATCCTCAGGGAGGGCTGCGCTGATAATCAGCGCAGACCCCCCCCCCCCGTTAGGAGAGTAGCCGATTGGCTCTCTTCTACTCGCATCTGTCAGACCAAATAGAGGAAAAGCTCCGTCAGAGGCTCTTTACCTAGATCAGAGTTGCGTTGTGTTAGACTGACACACCACACCACCGATTGCCACGCTTGTTATCCTGACGTCCAGTCAGAATAACGGAACCACCCCCCCAGCCATCATCCTGCTATAGGCCGGGCGGGAAGCGGTTAAAGAAAATCTCTTCCTTTTTTTGTTTTTGTAATTCCTTTATTACCCAAGAAAGTTACAGTCAACACTGGGGAGCCCCACAAACAAATATAGGGCAGAGCCAGATCCTATATATTTGAATGCTACAGATGCCCCACTTTATGGTAACTTGGGTTAGAATATTTTTAACATAAAACGGGAGGTAATGCTTTTCTGAGGCCTGTCTTGCCCAGTAATGGAACAACATAGAAGGCAAAATGTAGACAGGGATATACATCATAATCGAACAACAGAACGCATTACTGAGTCAGGAAGATGGAGGATGGAAAGCAGGCAGAAGGGAAGGGGATTATGGGATTGAATATCCCCAAAGCATGCAAGAAAAGGAATAAAGAGAAGCGATAGAGAGGGAATGCAGAGAGGGTCTCTCGATCGGGGAGTGAAGTTAAATCCAAGAGGTCAGTACAGTAGTTCCACCTCTTGAAGACAAGTGTCAGTATACACAAAATGATTCCAAGGACACCAGGTCTCTTGGAAGGTCTCCTCCCATCTGTGCCAGGTAGCAGTTTAGAGAACCACAGAGATTTTGATGGAGGGTTCTCCGATCTCCAACAGAGGTGGATGCATGCCTTGGCTGCATTCAGCAGCTGGATTGTAAGGGAGGCCTTATACTTCTTAAAATCGGCCTCTCTGAGTGGTGAAGTAGACAGGCTGCAAGGTTCCCTTCCAGATCAACATTTGTCAGGTGTTAGATTGTGCAGATCATCTCACACCAAAAGGGACCAAGTTTAAGACAATTCCAAAAGATATGTAGCATCGTTCCCTCAGCATTTCCGCACCGCCAGCATACCCTGAGGGAAGAAACTATGAAAGGTTATGGGGACTCTGTACCATCTGGTAAAGATCTTGTAACCCGTCTCCTCGATCCTGGTCGCTATAGAGGACTTTTGGGCAAAATGGAGGATCTACTCTCTCCGAGAGTCTGTGAATTGGGTGACTAGATATGAATGCCATTTGGACAGGAAGGGTGGCACATAGCCCTCCGCAGGGAGGCATATATTATTGACAGGATATGAGGGACCAGCTCCCCCCCCCCCGACGACAAAATGTCCAGTTCCGTAAGCTGGCGGGTATCCGTAGGCACCTTTGCAGAAAGTATCACAACTAAATGCCACTCCAGAAATAAAGTGGAGGGTCTGCGGTAGAAACCCTAGCAGAGGGGGAAAGTTGGCCATCAGAGCCCACAAAGTCACAGAGACAAAGTGCACTGGCGACCAGACGCTGAAAGTGGGGGGGTTCTGGAGTACGGGTGGGAATTTCAGGTTACCTAGTACTGGTACCATAGGGGAGGGTAGTGGTGACACTGAGGAATGTCTAAAAAGGCGTCCCTGGCCACCAGGAGTGTACTGCCTAGTGTAGGATGATCAATGATGGCTTTTAGTAAAGGTGATGCGATCCACGGCCAACTCTTGGCTCCAGTTCCATTCCAATGTTTTGCATGGCAGTGCCAATTCACAAGCCTGGTGAGATGTGCCACTCTGTAATAAGCTTTCACGTCTGGAAGGCCCATCCTCCCCTATGCTTCACAAGTTGGAGGAGTTGCAGTTTGATGTGGGGTTTGCGATGGAACCAAACAAGACCTATGAACATTGGAGTTCACCCGATTAAAGAACAATGGAGGGAGACCACTGGGAAGTGCTTGCAAAAAAAAAAAAAAGGTACAACACCTTGGGCAATAGAGTCATCTTGAGGGCATTGCAATGGCTAAACCACAGTAACATGAGTGCTAATGGAGGAAATCCGTTTTAAGACAGGTAAGAAGTGGAGAGAAGAAGTTTGCCAGGTAGAGATTGGATAGATCGGGAGTAATGTCAACACCCAGGTAGCAAATCGAGTCAGTTGCCCAGCAGAGAGAGAACGCTGTGATGTTGAGAATGGACAACTTAGATTGGTGCTTTCCAAATCAACCTTACTCCTGCAAAGACTGGAGCAATTTCAGGGAGGGAGGCAAGTGGTTCCGTTAGGAAGAAACTCAAATCATCCGCAAATGCGGTCACTTTGAGCATCCCCCCCCAAAGCTTTTTAAAAGCCGGCCACACCAAGGTCCGCCCAAACCATATATAAGAAAGGCTCTAGGGTGAGTATAAATATCAAAAGGGGAGAGCCCTGTCGCGTGCTACTGTGGCTGTTGAAAAAAAAAAATTATCTGGTTTCATTCACCTTGACGGCAGCTGTGGGGTTAGAATAGAGAGATAGTATCCAATTCAGCATGGAGGACCGGAAACCGATGTGTGCTAGGGTAGTTCGCATGAAGATGCAACTCACCCGATCAAAGGCTTTCTCTGCATCCGTAGACAGCAAGAGAAGAGGCTGATTCGATGACCTGGCTGCATGTATCAAGTTCACCACCCAAATGGTATTGTCGCATGGCTCGCAAAGGAGGCACAAAGCCTGCTTGGTCTCTGTGGACGAGACTCTGGATATGCAGGAGCAACCTATTGGCCAGAATCTTTGCAAAAAAATTCAAATTCGTATTTAGGAGTGCCATTGGGCGATATGTTCCCACATCGCAATAGGTCCTTCACCTTCTTTGGAATAAGTGAGAAATAGGCTCTCAGTGTGACGGTCAGAAAGGACTCTCCATCCGAGATCAAGTTTATCCAGGGATAACAGTCCAAAATTGTAGAGGCCTTCATAAAAGGATTTGAACCCTACCGCTATTATTCAAAGTATGAAGCTTCTGCCCTAAAGGAGCCCAGAATATGGAAGATGTAACTTTTTGGACGTGGATCGCACAGCGCCCGCACTAACACTGTACCAGGTTTGTTAGAGAATGTGTACATTGCACAGTGTGCCCATGCCAGTTTTTGCTTCGTTTTGTGGAAGAGGAATGTACGAAGCTCCTCACAAACCCAAAGGAGATCTTGATACGTGGTACAAGCGAGGCTGGGAACACTCTAGACTACGCAGCTGAGAAAAAAGCTAAATTTCTCTCCATCTTAAGACAGGCTCCTGATCAATGCACCTCGGACCACCGTCTTGTGGGCCTCCCAAATGACCAAAAGATTAGCGACCGATGCCGCATTGATGGCAAAGTACTCTTGTAGGGCAGTCAGGAACTTGAACAGGTCTCTTCCAATTGGAGCAAGGACTCATTCAATCTCCAGGGCAGCGGGGTCTGAGTCACTGGACCTAACTGAAGAATCTGATGAACCGGGGCATGATCTGAGAGACAACGTCAATGTCAGTAGGAACTAGCCTGGACAGATCCTTATGCGCAATCAGAAGGTGAGCCGGCCATGAGTAGGTTTGGTGGACCAGGGGAAAAAAAAGGGGAATAGTCAGTCTTGAGGATGTACCACTGTCCCGGGGTTAACCAGATGTAGAGTATGCAAGTCTGCCTTTAGGTGGGAATAGGGGAGATGAGACATCCAGTAAGGGGTACAAAGCAAAGTTGAGGTCTCCCCAAAAACTAGACCTTCAGCAAACTCCAATATTTCAGGAAGAAGCTTCCACAAAAATTGTGGGTGGTCTACATTGGGAAAGTAGACATTGGCAAAGGTGACCCTGCAGGTCAAACACCCTCCCTTTTAGGAGAAGGAAGCAGCCCAGCTCATTGGAAAAGCCAGGGTGCCTCCCTTAGGCAAGAGGCAGAGAGTAGAACTAGAAGAAAGAGTACCAAAAGAAAAAGGGGAGACGAAAAGGGGAGAGAGTAGGGAGAAAGAAAGGAGAGAGATGATCTGTCTATAGTATGTAAGAACTAGAGACCCCACTCAGCACAGAAAGTATCCAAGAGGGAGTAAGCCCTAATTGGGGGTGGTAGGGGCAGTGGAATATGGCCAGAGCAGGCAGCTATAGGTTGGTAAAAAAAAGAAAACACATTTGGAGATGCACAGGATAAGAACGTAGAGAAACATAATGTAGCTCAATAAATGAGCGAGCCAAGCAAATGAGAACATAAAACAGCAATAACATTTGCAATAACATTAATAGAGGACCAACAGCTGAGACCATGCTGTTGTGGTGTTCTGGGGGGTGGCTACCAGAGGGAGAAAGGATACTCAAGCAGGCCAAGTGACCAGCCAGATTACAGGACACCGGACAGGCCCAAATGGGGAAAATGGAGACATAAAACCGGAGAGGTTCAGTAGGGGAGGGGACCAGGATGATAATGAGCAGACAGGATGCATGTCCCCATTAGGCATTACCATGTGGGGCTAGCAGACCAATAGCCGAATCCACTTTGTGTGAAGTAGAGATGCAGGGTTTTGGGGACCGTCCAGAACCCCCCCTCCTGTCACCGTAAACTAGTCTCCCCCCCCAAAAGGGTGGCAGACAGGAAAGAGTGGACAGACTCCAGCAGGAAAACACAACATATGAATTTAAATTGATTGGGAAGAGCCCAGTGGCCTGACTTGGTCGAAACAGGTCCCTGAGTTTCCAAGCCTGAATCCGTGTCCCGTACTTGAAGCTGTATGGTTGAATTTCCCAAGCACAGTATAGGTAGACAAAAAACACACACACACATACACACACACACACGGACCTCGAGAAATCAGGGGCACCATAGACCCAGTCCCTGAGGTCACACCTAGTAGCCAAATATCTCTAAAAATGGAGCACAAAGTCGCAGCCTGATCAGTCTTACCAACCCAACTCCGTGGGGAGAGTTCAGGCCTCAGATGAAGTTGGGTGGGATCCTGGAGCCTAGCGACTAGAGGCACAAGACCGGGGTCTTAGAAGCCGTTGACAAAAAGGTGGGCCGAAAGCCTTTTGGGTAAGTAGAAAGTCAAACCAATTGGGAACACTGATGACAGGTTTATCAATGAAGCTGAACAGGACAGGTAGCTGATCCACGGAACGGAAGTAGAATTCAGATCCCTGCTTCCACACGATTAGATGGAAAGGATTACCCCAGGGGCAAGTGGCCTCTGCTTCACGACTCACATTCAGCAGAGGTTGCATAAGGTCCGCATTTGCCTGGAGACATCATGATAGATGTGAATCATGGCTCTGAAGTCAATGGTGCCCTTGGACCACGCCAAACGTAGGATTCTCTTCTTTAAATCGTGAAAAAGCAGACTGTGCAGAGCAGGTCTCGTGGTAGGTCTGAGGGAGCACGGCCCTGAGAAGGGGGGCACCCTAGGGCCAGGCACTTGGTGGACCCTGTTCAGCGCCAACTCCGAAGTAGGAGGTTTGCCCAGGACTTAATTTAAAATGGCTACCACTGTGGCACACAAGTCTGGTCCCATGGTTGCCTCCGGAATTCCACAAAGTCGCAGGTTATTGCGCCTGCTGCGATTTTCCCCATCATCTAGCCACAGTTAAACCTCAACAAGATGGTGGTGGAAGACACATCTAAGGCCACTGTTGTATTTTTGAAGAACAGGCTGAAAGGGATTCAGTGGTCAAGTACTGGATGTCTCCTGATCTGAACCCAAACAAACACCTATGGGGAATTCTAAAGAGACAAGTTGATCATCACTCTGCATCCAGAATCCAGGCTCTAAAAGAGGCCGTTCTTAAAGAATGAAAAAGATATGTTGCAATGTGTCGCCAACTTGTTCATGCCATGCTTGAAATACTTGGTGCCGTCTTATAAAATCATGGAGGTAATAGAAAATACTAGATGTAGTCATTTTTGTTGTGGGGTATATTCCTTTTTGCATAAATTTGAGTAAAAAAAAAAAAAGGAAGATTTTGTAATCCAAGTTATATTAACCTTATTTTTATATAAAGCTAAAAATAAATGTTCTACAAAACACCTTACTTTTCTAAAGGGGTGTACTCATTAATGCCACACACACACACACACACACACACATTATAAAAAGTCTACAACGTTAATCTTCTTCTGGTGAAGCCATTCCTTTGTTGATGTGGATGTAGTATGCTTTGGGTTGTCGTCATGCTGAAAGATGAAGTCCCGTTCATGTTTAGCTTTCTAGAACAAGCCTGAAGGTTTAGTGCCAGTATTGACTGGTATTTGGAACTGTTCATAATTCGCTCTACCTTGACTTAGGGCCCCTGTTCCAGCTTAAGAAAAAAAGCCCCAAAAGCATGAATGCTACCACCATGCTTCATGGTGGGTATGGTGTTCTTTTGGGGGATGTGCAGTGTTTTTGCACCAAACATGGCAAAGTGAATGCAAACTTTTTATCAGAACCTTCAACATGCGGTTCCTTCCCTGCATTCATCACCCAATCAGTCAGCAATTTTCATGCACAACAATGCCCCGTCACACACACAGCAAAATGGGTAAAGCAGTTCCTTAAAGCTGAAAACATAGAAATAATGAATCGCCCAGAGGCCAGATATAAACTCAATAGAAAACCTCTGGAAATTTTTTGGCAACAAAGTAAGGGCCAAGAAATCCACGGCAGTCACCAAACCGTGGAAGAGACTGAAGGAAGAGTGGAACAAAAATCACACCAGAGCAGTGTGAGAGACTAGTAATGTCTTGTGGCAGCAGATGTGCTGAAGTCATTCAAAGCAAGGGACTGTACACTTCCTACTATATTTTGAAACCTTCAGATGATATTTTACTTGTAAACTTTTCCTTGTGCTACAGTCATTGCCGTTTCTCTCATTTTTATCATTGTGTTTTCTACAAAATAACGTTTTTTTTTTGGTTTGTTTTTTTAAGTGCCTTGGTTATTTTGACTTCTATTAGCATGGTATAGCCACAACAAAAATTCCATCAAATGTTCAATGAAAATTACGTTATTTAAAAAAAAAAAATCAAGTGTTAATCAATTAATGTCTAATTTTGATCTCCAGTGTAAAACTGGTTGTAAAGGGGGCGTGGCCTGGAGCGACATGGGATAGGACGCTAGTCTGCAGAGCTCCGCCGGCCGTTTATCCTATTCGCCTTATCCTGCACACATACCCGAGATTTTCCACACCAAACCGCCTCAGCAGACCCCGGACACTACGGCAATCATGGCCCCACCGAAGGCAAGTAAATCGGCCGGTCCGAAAATCGACCAGTACCTCCGCCAGGAGAAGGACCCCCCGGCGCAAGATGGCGGCGCCACGAGGTCGGAGGAAGCCACGGTTGGAGCGGACATAGCCAAGGTTTTGCTGGCTATTACATCCTGCCAAGAGGCTGTGGCGATTTGCCAAACCACCCTCACGGCAAAGATCGAGGAGGTGAAGGTGGACATCTCGCTGGTGCGCCAAGATATGCAGAGGCTGAGAGAGAGAGTGTCCGAGGCGGAGGTGAGACTGGGCACGGTAGAGGACTCCCTCCCCCCCATCCAGCAATCCTCAGAGGCCATGCAGCTGCAAATCAACCAGCTCCTACAGAAGCAAGACGACCTCGAGAACAGAAGTCGCAGGTGCAACTTAAGGTTCGTCGGTCTCCCGGAGGGGGTGGAGGGGAGAGATCCGCAGGACTTCCTGGAAAAATTGCTTAGGGATACATATGGCAGAGAGGCCTTCTCCCCCATGTTCGCGGTAGAACGGGCCCATCGTATGTCGGGCAGGCAGCCACCACCCGGGGCGCCCCCCCGTACGTTCATTGCCAAATTCCTAAACTACAGAGACAGAGATGTCATCCTCCGGCTGAGCAGGGAGAGAGGCAACATCCCCTTTGACAACAAGATGGTGGCCGCGTATCCGGACTTTTCAGCCGAAGTTCAACGCAGGAGGAAGACCTTCATGGAGGCCAAGCGACGCCTGCGGATCAAACATGTGAAATATGCCATGCTGTTCCCGGCCCGTCTCCGCGTGGAAGGTGAGGACCGGGCCTACTTCTTTGACGATCCGGAGGAGGTGCTGGCCTGGATGGAGCGGCAAGACAGACGCAGATAAGTAACCAGTTCTCCCTGTCCCCCGGTACATTGCAGATAATGGCACCTAGGCCCTGAACTATTGATTTTGGCCACCTCACCAGTGATATCGCGGCCCTCAGCTGTCCTTATGTGTAGGAAGATCTCCCCCCCATCCCTCCCTCAGAACATCCTCTATAGTGTACCCAACCTTGCCGCACCTTCCCCCACATGGCCGCCTTCGATTTGCGGTCCTCTCCCCCCTAAACGGAAGGCAGAGGGCTCCAGACCGCATCCAGACATTGCTCTTTGATACTCGGAGCCCCTGCGTCACCTAGGTGGCCCATACAGCACATAGAGATCCGGAACCCTGTACTGTTCACTTGGCTGGATAGTACCTGAGAGAACGAACAGCGTGCTGGGCCGAGCGGGGGGATAAATATTCGTTCACACACCTCTGAATACCGGCCTGCTCTACCTACGACCCGATGTCATTGAAAATCTCCATGGGTATCTCTCACCCCTTCTTTTCTTTTTTCTCCTTTGTTCTCCCCCTGGATTTTTTTTCCATTTTTTATTATTTTATACCTTTTTCATAATCCTCCTCCTGATTTCCACTGACTTCCATTCTCCCTCTACCGGCGGAGGGAGGCACACTGCAAGGACACGCACTGGACAGCGTGTCAGGTCCTGGACCGTGCTTGTGCACGCAGCGGAATTCCGCCCCACTAGCAGCAACCCGCTATAGTCCTTTGGGGAACACCTCAGCGCGGTTCCACCCAGGGTGGCCCGGCTGGGTAACACCCGGGATCGTGCAGGTGGTCTCCCAGAGTGTATTCTGGTTAGCTAGACTGTTACCTGTTATTTTGCAAAGGGTGCTGCTCTCGCCATGTTGGCAGTTGAGGGTTCAAGCCCGCACCAGTTGGGGAAAGTGCAGGGCGGGGTGGGGGGAGGGAGGGATGCAAAAGTTCTGGGTTGTAAATGATTTTCTATTGTTTGATATTTCACCTGAGCAAAATGTACATAGATTGTTGGCATGTAGGGATGTGCACAGTGGTGGGCACGGGGTTAAGCGGTGTGCAATCAAATGTGGCCAGAATCCTGGAGTTCATAGCCTACCCTGGTATATCCCATGGCCACACTAAAACTACTAACTTGGAATGTCCGAGGGATGAGGGACTCGATTAAGCGATCTGCAATATTTGCAATCCTCAAAAAACAGAGAGCAGATGTTGTAGTCCTAGTCGAAACACACGCGGAGGGCCTTGCCCAACGGACGCTCAGGCGGCCATGGGTGGGCTGGGATTTTCATTCTGTCCATACCTCCCACTCCAGAGGAGTCTCTGTACTAATCGCTAAAACGGCACACTTCGAACTCCAGGATTCAGCGATAGACCCGCAGGGCAGGTATGTCTTCCTAAAAGCTAAACTGTATGGGGACCAGGTCCTCCTTATGGCATTCTATGTTCCACCCCCATTTCAGTCCACTATAGTAGTCTCAGGATTTGACTTTATGGCCCTACACCCCGACACACCGGCAATCTGGCTGGGAGACTTTAATACGGTCCTAGACCCCTCACTAGACAGAATGGCCAGAGAGCAGGCCGCACCCGCGGAATCGCGCCCTACTAGATTTGCGAGACTTCTCGCGGATTTCAACCTAGTCGATACATGGAGATACGGGCACCCCACAGACCGGGCGTACACATGCTTCTCGACCTCCCACCACTCAATGTCCCGCATAGACTTGATATTAGTATCTAAAAAGCTTCTCCCTAGAGTGAGGGACTCAGGTTTTTCCCCTCGGTCCCTCTCCGACCACTGCCCATGCTGGACGGAACTGTCGTTGCCCCGGGCTCGCCCGCCACCCTCCTGGCGGTTAAACCCATTCTGGCTAACCCTGCTCCCGGGGGACGCGAACCTAGCCACGGAGTGGGAACACTATTTCACTGATAACTCTGGGTCTGCGTCCCCCCGGGCAGTTTGGGAGGCCTTTAAAATCCACGCCCGCATGATACTCTCATCCCGCATCAACTCCCTTAAAGCCACTGCGGCGGAGACATTGGACAGAGCCACGGAACTTGTGATAGCCAAAGAGAGAGAATACACTGCCAACCCGACCGCTGACCTTGCTGCGGAGCTACTGCTCTGCACCAGGGCGGCAGACCAATTACATTACGAGAGATCGAAGCGCAAACTCTTCTTTCTCAGACAGCGGACGTTCGAACACGGGGAGAGAGCGGGAAAGTTACTTGCCTATTTGGTACACTGCGAGGAAAGACCCCCAGTGGTGATTTCCCTGCTCTCTCCAGCCGGAGATCTGATAGCTGACCCAGAGAAAGTGACTGGTAGGTTCCACGACTTCTTCTCCTCTCTGTACGACACAGTAGCCCCAGACACCGACTCCCTGTCGGAAGACTTCCTAGCCAACCTCCAGATTCCACGACTGACTATGCAGCAGGCCCAAACACTTGAGGAGCCACTAACGGCAGAGGAAATATCCGCTGCTATCGCTGGCCTCCCAAAGTCCAAAGCCCCAGGTTCGGATGGCTTGCCAGCCGAATTCTACTCCACATACGCGGAAACGCTGGTCCCTAGGCTTCTTGCCCTATACAAATCCATCTTCGATGACTCTGAACTCCCGCCCTCAATGAGGGAAGCCACCATAGTATTAATTCCTAAACCAGGCAAGGACCCTCACCAACCAGAGTCATATCGCCCCATCTCCCTCTTACAAGTAGATATAAAAATCTTGGCCAAGGTGCTCTCAGCTCGCCTCAACACCGTGATCCTCTCCCTTGTACACGCCGACCAGGCGGGCTTCATGCCTGGCCGGAATACCTCTTTCAACCTTAGGAGATTGTTCATCAATCTTCAGGCCAGACACGACAACCCGGGGGCTAGAATTATCGTCACACTAGACACCGCCAAGGCATTCGACTCGGTGGAGTGGAGGTACCTATGGACATGCCTCACTAAATTTGGGATAGGCCCCAGATTCATCCACTGGGTGAAACTCCTTTATCAGGCCCCGGTGGCAAGAGTACTAGCCAACGGATGGCCCTCGAGTCGGTTCCCCCTGCGGCGTGGCACAAGGCAGGGCTGTCCCCTGTCGCCGCTGCTGTATGCCCTGGCGGCAGAGCCATTGGCAATCGCCATACGTTCGCACCCAGGCATAACGGGCCTGCGGAGAGGTGATGTGGAGGAAAGAATAAGCACATACGCAGACGACACACTTTTATACCTGGACGACTCCACGGACTCCCTTTCATTGTCCCTGACCCTGATAGAGCGCTTCGGAGCTTTCTCGGGGCTCAGGATCAACTGGGACAAATCCCAAATACTTCCACTTGACAGCTACCCAGAGACCAGAGACAGGGCCCTTCTTCCACTACAGAGAGTGGCTGACATTAAATATTTAGGGATTCGTACTACCAGGGACCCTGCAGATTACATTAAGCTAAATGTCACGCCTTTGTATGACATGCTAAAGTCCAAAACGCAAGCCTGGACCAGACTCCCGCTAGGAGTCTCGGGCCGAGTGAATTTAATAAAGATGGTCCTGCTGCCCAAGATCCTCTACATAGTGTGGCACTCGCCGATATACATTGTGCTCAGGTGCTTCAGACTTATGGAAACTATCCTAAAGCCATTTGTGTGGGGCACCGCGAGACACAAACTCCCTTGGCACAGACTGAAGAACCCAACTGACTTGGCCGGACTGGCGCTACCCGATCTAAACGCATATTATCTGGCTGCCCAACTGTCACAACTTTTCCATGTGGACAAAGTTGACAGAACCAGGTTCCTTCGCCTGCTCTGCCCAACATGGACTCAATCACTAGGCGATCCCCTAGTGGCAATAGCGGGAGGGTCACGGATAGCAGAGGGAAGACATTCTTTGCTCTATCACTATAGGAGGGTGTGGAATATAGTGTCAGACAGATTAAACATACCGCCCCTACATGGCTACACCTCCCTGTGGCACAACCCCGCCTTACCGGAGCTGGAGCGCATTCAAGACACTGAGGTCTGGAGCGCTAGGGGAATCTACTATTTGTCCCATGCCACCAGGAGCGGAAAGCTGAAACCCTTCCCGGTGTTACAATATGAGTATAACCTGCCAGACCACATGATATTCCGATATGCCCAACTGCGGCACGCCTTTAGGGCTCAATTCCCCCAAGACGACTTAGCCCTCGCCGATAACCCCCTCATGGCTGCTGTCAAGTATCCCGACCCCAAAAAGCTAATCACCCAATTCCACACTATGATCACGCTCCCAAGGGCGACGGTGGCGGCATACGCCCTAAAGCCCAAGTGGGAAGCGGAGGTGGGCCCAATGGAGGACGACGAATGGAGCGACGCTCTAGACGCATGCAAACTGGTATCCCCGAAACTGACAGATCGACTTACGCAAACTTTCATCATTAACAGGGCCTACCTCACACCCCTTAGGATCTCTAAGTATAGGAGAGATTTCTCCGACGCATGCCCAATGTGCAGCCGCGAAACGGGCACCTTCTACCATCTAATATGGCAGTGTACCAAGGTCCAGGCTTTCTGGGAGCAGGTCGTGAGATTCCTCCATGACAAAATGGGATCCCCCATTACGCTACAGCCCAAGATATGCCTTCTGGGCATTTTTCCAGACACGGAAATCAATAAATTTCTCAAAATCTTTCTGCACGAGACACTTTTTGTAGCCCGAAAAGTTATAGCACGGGTATGGATGAGGTCGGAACCCCCAGAGCTGTCCCACTGGTTGGCAGAAGTAAACAGCACGCTGCCTTATAAGAAACTAGTGTATTCACATAGGGGCTGTGTGGCCAAATATGAAAAAATATGGGGAAAATGGCTAAACTCATCTGCAACCTGCTCCCGGTAGGGATGATATGATCAGGGAACCACTGAACTCGCGAAAAGGCAGGGGAGAACGGGAGGGGCACGGGTTGAAGGATCACTAACCCAACTGTGCTGCGCCCGCATCGCGGGAAGGCTAGGACTGAATGTTATTGTACCCTATGGCACCTATAGTCACATACCTAAGCTTGTACTCTGTCAGCAAATACTTGTTGTATGCTATGACTGCACAACTTCTACATGCCCTGTAAATTGTAATTTTGCTCAATAAAAACCTTTTTGATGAAAAAAAAAAAAACTGGTTGTAAAGGCAGGACCCGAGACGAGGAAATAATTGCACAGAGAAGTATAACATGTAAAAAATAATATAATTGAAGCTTTACAATCACTTTAAGTAATGATACTGTACAATAGTAAATGCGTTTCAGTAATGGAAATAATTTCGCAAAAAAAGGCCTTTGTAATTTTGCTTTATTTTATATTTGGATAACAAAATACATTTTCTCTGTAAACAAATAGCACAGAAAATAGCATAAAAAAGATTTACTTGTAATTTCGCCACCGTTGCTTTCTATTTCCAGCCTTTGTAGCAAATTATTTTATTGGAAAAAATTGTTGTACTGTCTGCTCCCCACATACTATAAATCACTCACTTTTAGGCCAGTTTCTCATGCCACGCAGGTGTTTAGGTGAATCAGAGAGGATGATTACAAAGGACTGATACTCGAAAAAGACAATTCAACATGCAAAACCTGCTTGCAACTCTGAGGCTAGTAATGTGTAACTTGGCAAACTGTGACCACTGAGCTTTTAATGTTACACTGTAGTAGAACAGCTATCAGATACTTAGTGCAGTAACAGCCGTAATTAAACAGGTTCCCAGTCTATTTCCTGATAAAAAAAAGTAATAACTTATTCTTAAATACCTAATACAAATGGCCAAATCTACAAAAATCCAAACATTGAGTGGGCATCAAAAAAAAGAAAAAAAAAAAAGAAGGGGTGGCTCAGGCACTCTAAGGCCGGGTTCACACACATGCAAATTGAATGTTTTTTTCTTCTGCATCCAATTCACATGACAGGAGAGTGACCGGCTCTCAATGGAGCCAGGCCACACAGATCTGTGGCAGCTGCGGTCCAGATTTAAAAAGGGCCCTGTGCGTCTTTGGGTCCAATTGAGGTGCGAATCGGTGAACAGGGAGGCACCGGTCCCCATGCTGTGAGCCGCAGCATATGTGAACCTAGCCTAAACAGTTTTCTATGCAGTGTCTGTGCCAGAAACAGTATATAAAAGAGCAGGAGAGCTGGACCTGCTTATCAAAGTTGCTGGCAGATAGTTAACATCCTATATGGCAGGGACCTGTGGCAGTTTTCTAAATAAAAAAACGGCCACAGTCCATTTATTGATTAGGTGCAGAACCCCGACCAGTTTCTATTTCTCTGAAATGGAAACTTAAACGGGTGGTGCAGACAGACTTGAAACAGGTCTACCTGCTGTGACGCACACCAGTCACACACATTTTATGCACCATTGTAATTCTTCTCACCAACCCCCCCCCCCATTATTCCTGTTAAGTTAACCTTAATAAAAAGCATTGAGGATAAAGGCAATATACAGCCCACAGCTGCTTGGTAAACATGGCCTTCACCTAATAATCAAAATACATTAGTTCAAAACAAACAAGAGGCTTTTGTATATATTGAACCACCAGACCAGTACAATTAACATAGCATACAGTTTTGAAACCGTTGTTGTGAGACTATCTTTTTACAGACTGGATATTTTAATGACGGACCAATGTAAGTGCGTGCTGTAACTGTATTGAAACCAGTCATACAGACAATAACTGAACGCTGTAAGAGCTCATGTCACAGGGTGCCGTTTTCCTGCATTTTATGTACATTTGGAATGCATGTTCAATGCAGGTCAGCAAAATCCCACTTACTTTAATCGAGCAGTACAAATGGGAAGTCAAAGGCTGCATTCGACCTGCTTTGTGCCTCTTCAGATACAGCATGCCTTATTCTTGTCAAATTCTGCATGTTCCTTTCAAACAAACATCGCTGCATGTGTTTGAGTGGAAAACAGAGCGTCCGACTAGAACACTTGTGGCATGAACCCTAAAGGATGCATTTCTACAGCAACAGATTACAGGCACTATATTCAGATATTTTTTTTTCTTTAAGTCACAACTGCTGAATTCAAATGCTTTAACATGGCCCACAAATCATAGTGAAAATATACTTATGCTTATTATTGTCCTGTTATCAGTTCCTTAGTTTAATATAAGCATTTTGCCTCCTATTTACTGTACTGTTCAAATGTTACACATCTGAAACATAACATTATTATATACACGAATACTGGTGCAAAATAAAAAAATGGTGGCGTTTCCGGAAGTGCCCATTTAAAAAAAAAAATATATATTTTATCTCATTGTCCTGCTTCTTGCAATGCAATTAAAAAAAAACATTAGTTTGATTGGGCATGTCACGTTCTGCATGCATTTTATTCTCCTTTATCTAAAACAGTTTTCTCCTATTTCCACAAAGCACCATTTTTTAAAGCTAAACTCCAGATAGACCCAAGGTAACCGTTTAACCTGCTAAAGAATTTTAAATTCTGTGCAGCCAGTCTTGTGACCCAGTCACACTGTACAGCTACGTTCTCACAGCAGCACAGCTTTGTGACGAACAAATCCTCAACCTACTGGCTGCACAATTAAGGGAAAGCAGCAAATTCATTCCAATGTACAGAAGTGCAACTGGCTCTAGTGCTCTTCCCTTTCCCAATCCGAGTGTTGAATTTGTAACTGCATTAACTGGTACCATTGTATATCTAGCGGAGTTCAGCTTAAGTAAAATTTCTTCTTACCCAGTAATAACCCAGGGTTTCTATGAAATTAAACAGTTTGCCCTTGCTATAATTTTCTACATATAGTATTGTGTAACAAAACACATATCCAAGGATTTTACATGAGTGATGGAGTTTGGAAAGTCAGGATGTTAAATAAATGGCGCAAGCAAAGGCAAGAAGTCATATCATAGTACTACCATATTACAAAGTTGAGACAAAATAGTGGACACAGGCATACATTAACTTGAACTTCTGTTGTTGAACAGAACCAATATCCATTAGTGTGGTATAGTTTTAAAGAAAAGAAAAAAAAAAAAAAAAAACTGTATCTAGACTGAAATTAGGCACCAGGAAAGGGACCTCCTTTAGTCTTTCAGCACTACTTGATTATAGTGTTTAGAAATTGCTTTCAAGTAACATCATATTTTGGCTGAACATGTAAACTAATCAGATTGCACCAGTATAACTGCACAGACATGGATATAAAACAGGCAATGTCTGCTTAAAGAGGGCGCATTATAAAGATAAAACAAAATAATGTGTACTGTTTATGTCCACATATACAATTATTTCTTAGGTTATAAAGAGCACTTTTTCGTTTTTGATTTTTTTTCTTATTTTATTAATTTTTTTTTTTTAAGAACTGAAGCTTTTAGATATTGTGCATATACAAGGATGGCTCAGTTTGTTTATAATTATCCAAGGTGTTCCTTGTGAATATATAATGCTTTCATCTGGATCAATGGCTTATACCACAGGTATCCTGTAAAAATTACAGTGTTAACCTGAAAAGTGTATCAAAAACAGAAGAAAAAATAAAAAAAATGTACTGTAGAGATTCCATCACAACCATCAGCATGCATAGGACTTGTCCCTTTCAATTATAATTATTTCTGCACTATACTCATTTGGTAACCCACAGAACACCGTTCATTACTTCTTTTTTCATTTAGACTTTACCGAGATGAATCAGCCTCCTATTGTTTTGATACATAGAAACAAAAAGAACCTGTGGATTACTCCTCCACATGTGAAAGGGCCAAAGCCTCCCATTTAAAAAAAAAAATTATTTCTTCTGGAGGACAAATACAGGGCTGCATCCAATACAGAGATTGTCAATACGTAATAAACTGTAGTGAAAAAAAAAAATGTATATAATAGTAAAAAAAAAAAAAAAAAAATCAAAAAAGTTTATTACAGGTCAGTCCGCCAGCGCTGATGAACTTCAACTTCTTCTGGCACTACTAAGAGTAGCTCACAGTTTTTTCCCCTTAGTTGATGCTGTAAAAATTTCCTGCAAGGAAAAAAAGAAAAAAAATAGAAATCTAAGAAATTATGTTTGATAAAATCTGTGGTCAGAAAGAAAACTCAACTCCGCATTGGTTAGTTATAGATGCAGTGGTAGAAGTTAGGCCAAATATATAGTCAAAACCAGTGGACATTGGAGGTTCTGGTATTGGGCTTGTATTTGGTAGATGCAAAGCAGCAGTAAAAGATGCTTGCATTTTAGCAGATAGCTTCTTTAGAAAAATAGTGACAGCTTGTGAGTAGAGGAAGTCACCCAGTAAGGCAAATCCAGGCTTTTAAAGTAAAACTAAAGTTTCAACACAGGCAGAAGAGTGGCAACACGGTATATGCATCTTCTGCCATAAACACTGCCTTCTAGTGTGCATGCGTAGGGCAGTGTAACTAGCCTGGTAAAGTGCCCCTTCTCCGGTATTGGGACAACCACACTCCAACGCTTAGATTTGTTCCTGCCTCTGCCATCTTTTCCTGTCCTTCTGGGTTTGGAGTCTACAGCCTCAACTGGCCAAGGATAACAAAAAATACATAAAAATAAAGCTAGGAGAAGGTGGCTGCGGCAATACAGTAGACTCCACATCCCTGGCACTTTGATATCTCATCTAGAGCTAATGACTCCCACTGCTGTCTCAACAGAAAACTGGTCTTAGATATTCTTTAATGAATAATTTAGGACAATATTTATAAATAAATAAAAAAAACACCATGCAATACAAATAAATTTTGAAAATACCCAGTCCCCATTAAAATCAGTAAATCCTTTCATACAGTGAATGCTCTGAATGACAACCAATTTTATTAGGAAAGTATAAAAAACACATAACGATGAATATTAGTTTCATTGAGAAATACGGTGTTCACAAACCTCTACAAAGTCACTTTTAGTTTAAGTTACTCTAACAATATACAGGAAAAAAAATTTGTGCGAGTCTTGCTGTAATGTAGCAAGCAGATAAAAACTTGCATGATAAACTTTAAACTCTTTTTAGTCAGAAGGCAAATATTTGGGCCTGTGCAAACTGATAAAGTCATAGAAAGGGACAGGGAATTGCATTTTCCCTATTCCTCCCCATGTAAAACCTAGGGTAAAAATATGCACCCAAATGTGCTACTAAGCTAACCCACGTTAAATCAACTATGTATAAGGCCTGTGGGTACACGAAAAAAAAAAGCCATGTATGTAAGTATGTAACTGACATTTCTGAAAAAAATAAAAAAAAATAAAATAAAATAAAAAAAAAAAGGTAACTAGGATATAGTGGCCTTGCATCACATTAAGTTAATCCATGGGAAGAAGGAGAGTCTAAATTTCTTTGTTATTGAGTCAATCAGCTCTACCATACTCATGGCTTCATTAACTGCAGAGAAATAAGGATGGAGTTGTGGGACGCTTCCTTAGGGCAGGGGTGCATGCTTTTGCTGCATTTAACAGGTAAATTGTTAAGGATGGTTTATATCATGTTGGTAACCTCTGGAGACAATGAAGGGGAAACCAAGTGCTGTCTTACTAGGCATGGACCCATTGCCAGATGACAACACCAACGACCTCCTGGGCAAGGTTAAAGGGGTTGTAAAGGTTTGGTTTTTTATTTTCTAAATAGGTTCCTTTAATTACTTGCCGACCAGCCGCCGCAGTTATACAGCGGCAGGTCGGCTCCCCGGCGCGAGGTCACGTAGATCTACGTCACCTCGTGAATCAGCCACTAGTAAAAAAAAAAAATAAAAAAAAAAATTATAAAAATGCCATAAAACTATCCCCTACTTTGTAAACGCTATAACTTTTGCGCAAACCAATCAATAAACACTTATTGCGATTTTTTTTATGAAAAATATGTAGAAGAATACGTATCGGCCTAAACTGAGGAAAAAAATATTGTTTTTTTTTTTATATATTTTTGGGGATATTTATTATAGCAAAAAGTAAATAATATTCATTTTTTTTCAAAATTGTCGCTCTATTTTTGTTTATAGCGCAAAAACTAAAAACCACAGAGGTGATCAAATACCACCAAGAAAAAGCTCTATTTGTGGGAAAAAAAGAGGCCCGGTCATTGACCAGCTATATGGTCCGGGGCTGAAGTGGTTAAGCTAGTGCATTGTTGGTTCACTTACCTTTTCCTTAGATTTCCCTTCTAAATGTTTTTTTTCCCTTTGTCCGAATCTCTCACTTCCTGTTCCTCCTCAGTAAGCTTGCCCCCATCATCTGAGCCGTTCTGGCTGGGGGTTAGTCAGCGTGCTCAACCCCCTCCCTTGAGACTAAATCCCTACAACACAACATCTCCCTGCAGGGATGTAGTCCCAAGGGAGGGGGCGAGCATGCCGACTAACCCCCAGACAGAACAGCTCGGATGATGGGGGCAAGTTTACTGAGGAGGAACAGGAAGTGAGAGATTCAGACAAAGAATTTTTTTTTATTTAAAAGTGAAAAAAAAAAAAAAAAAAAAATCGAAGGAAAAAGGGTAAGTGAACCAACAATGCACTAGCTTAAAGGAACCTATTTAGAAAATAAAAAACAAACCTTTACAACCCCTTTAAGCACTTTGTAGTATTGACACTGGGCGGAAAAGCCAATGCCTCTATTGCATTGCAAATAAGAAAATAATATTTGGAGGTATGGGGGGGGGGGGGGTTATCTTGAATGCACTACTTCTCCAGACCACCATCACATTTTTCATGCAAACTGCATGCATATTATGTAATGTGTAAATGAAATGCAAGCATTACTTCCCCCAGAGATCACAGTACCCTGACAATGCTACCACCCGCATTTTATCCAGGACAGAGGCAAATTTCATTTAGGAATCAATCTTAGCATCCAATTCCTACACAGAGATTGAACGCTCAGGATTGACACAATCATATAAGTCCTGGTGCCCTTTGCAGTTCTTAACCATGTTTATACCGTTCTGACACAGATCCGCCCCTGCAACAAGCTCCCATCATGTGACTTGCTACAAGTAACAATGTTGCAGTCTGATCACTAAAAGGAGAGGAAACAGAGAATGGCTTCTCTTGCATGTAGAAGACTCATCATTGGCAAAGTCACTAGATAGAAGTTTTAATGATAAAAAGTACAGATTTTCAAAAACATTTAGGGCCCTATTACATGGGGCGGATCAGTAATGATCCGCCTCCGTGTGTCCGTAAAGCTCAGCGGGGATCGCTCCGTATATCCCTGCTGAGTCGGTGGCTGACAGGGCGGTCCCCGCACACTGTGCAGGGACCGCCCTGTCTTTCCTCCGCTCTCCCCTATGGGTGGGGGGGGGGGGGGGGGGAAATCGGATGAACACGAACCATATGTCCGTGTTCACCCGATCCACCAGATGGAAGAAAAATAGGATTTTCTTCCGTCCGAAAAATCTGAGCTTTGCGGAGGCGGGTGATTACGGGTGTCAGCAGATGGTCATCCGCTGACACCCGCAATCACATAGGGACCAATGTACGTCCCGTTTTCATCCGCAATGGATGGATGAAATACGGTCTGCACATGTTAACCACTTACCCCCCGGACCATATTGCTGCCCAAAGACCAGAGTACTTTTTGCGATTCGGGACTGCGTCGCTTTAACAGACAATTGCGCGGTCGTGCGACGTGGCTCCCAAACAAAATTGGCGTCCTTTTTTCCCCCACAAATAGAGCTTTCTTTTGGTGGTATTTGATCACCTCTGCGTTTATTTTTTGCGCTATAAACAAAAATAGAACGACAATTTTGAAAAAAATGAATATTTTTTACTTTTTGCTGTAATAAATATCCCCCAAAAATATATAAAAAAACATTTTTTTTCCTCAGTTTAGGCCGGTACGTATTCTTCTACATATTTTTCGAAAAAAAAAAAAAAAAAAAAAAAAAAAATCGCAATAAGCGTTTATTGATTGGTTTGCGCAAAAGTTATAGCGTTTACAAAATAGGGGGTATTTTTATGGCATTTTTATTAATATTTTTTTTTACTAGTAATGGCGGCGATCAGCGATTTTTTTTTCGGTATTGCGACATTATGGCGGACACTTCGGACATTTTTGACACATTTTTGGGACCATTGGCATTTTTATAGCGATCAGTGCTATAAAAATGCATTGGATTACTATAAAAATGCCACTGGCAGTGAAGGGGTTAACACTAGGGGGCGGGGAAGGGGTTAAGTATGCCTGGGTGTGTTCTTACTGTGGGGGGGGGGTGGCCTCACTAGGGGAAACACTGATCCTCGGTTCATACATTGTATGAACAGAAAATCAGCATTTCCCCTGCTAACAGGAACGAGAGCTGTGTGTTTACACACACAGCTCCCGTTCCCCGCTCTGTACCGAGCGATCGCGTGTGCCCGGCGGCGATCGCGCCCGCCGGGCACACGCACTAGGGGCGCACGGGAGTAGTGCGCCCCTAGTGGCGGCTAATAGGCAGGACGTTATATTACGTGCTCTCGCCTAGGAGAGCCACCTTGTGGACGTATTTCGGCGGTGCGCGGTCGGCAAGTGGTTAAAGGGGCCTTACTTCTTGTATATTGGGAAAGGTTAGGAATTCATTCAGGCAGACTTGTAATGTTACTGAAAGGTCTGCTTTAAAAAGAAAGACTGATGTTACATGAATAATTGGAAAGGTTAAAAACTCAGATTGCTTGTATAAAAAAACACAGTTTACCTTAAGTCCTCATCACTTCCAATCCGCTCAGGCCTCTTAAGCTTGGAATCCAGGTTGAAATAAGTGCCACTGATCTCACGCACACATATCCAGTGCTGCCTCTTAAGTGGGAGCTTTAAGGGTCCCCAGGACAGACTTGATGGGAGGTTCATGATGAACCCTGTGACATTAGAAAGGGAGATCAAGCCAACGTCCCTGTTAAAAAAAAGAAAAAGAGAATAAACTGGTTTTGACACCAGTAGAAAAAAATAGTGCAAAGTGAAAACAGAAATTACAGTAACCCAATAAAAATTGTGACAAGCATCTCAATAGCTCTCACTAAACAGACAATGCTTTGAGGCATAACCAACTGCAATCCCTATAGGGTTTAACCCTTTCAAATACCAAGGATGTAAGGCCAACGTCAGCAGAACCACTTCTAGATCCAACTCCGTAAGTCTTCTAGCATAACCAAGCCCACATTGGGGCGATTTAACATGACAAATCGGCGGCTATTGCCGGCAATGGCACTGTCCGAATCAGTGCGATGCCGACTTTGCAGTGCCGCAGATTCACAAACGTGGTTCCTGTACTACTTGTGGCGACTTTGGGAGTGATTTCAATAGACATCTGTGCAGCAACCCGACCATGAAGTCAGACTGCATTGCACGATTTCTAACCTGCAGTCAGTGTGAACCTAGGCTTAAAGCAGGAGTTCCACTCAAAAGTGGAACTTCCGCTTTTCCGACCCCCCCCCCTCCGATATCATGGCAAATTATGTCAGCAGATCTGCCCCCTCCCCTTCTGCCAGGCCAGCGAGAGAGAGCCCAGCACGCTTTGCACATGCGCAGCAGGGACCCGGCCATGACACCATCTGAACCAAATGTCATTGTGCTGCAGTTTCAGGGTCTTGCCAATCTTCTTACAGCCTAAGCCATCTTTATGTAGCGCAACAAATCCGTTTTTTTCCCCAGATACTCAGAGTTCATTGCCATGAGGTGCCATGTTCAACTTGCAGTGACCAGTTTGAGTGAGTGAGAGCGATAACACCAAATTTAACACACCTGCTCCCCATTCACACCTGAGACATTGAAATGCCAACAAGTCTCGTGACACCAGGAGGGAAAATGGCTAGTTGGGTTCAATATGGACATTTTTACTTATGGGTGTATTCACTTTTGTTGCCAGCAGTTTAGACATTAATGGCTCTGTGTTGAGTTATTTTGAGTAGACAGCAAACTTGCACTGATATACAAGCTGTAAACTCGCTACTTTACATTACATTGTAGCAAAGTGTAATTTCTTCAGTGTTGTCACATGAAAAGATATAAAACAGGGTTTGACAAATTTGCTTGGAATCTAGGAGCCAGCTAAAAAAGTTAAAAGCCAAAAAAAACGCACCCTGTCCCGCCAAGCTCGCGCGCAGAAGTGAACGCATATGTAAACGGTATTCAAACCACACATGTGAGGTATCGCCGCGATTGTTAGAGCGAGAGCAATAATTCTAGCCCTAGCCGTCCTCTAACTCAAAACATGCAACCTGTAGAATTTTTTAAACATCGCCTATGGAGATTTTAAAGGGTAAAAGTTTGTCCCCATTCAATGAGCGGATGCAATTTTGAAGCGTGACATGTTGGGTATCAATTTACTCGGTGTAACATTATCTTTCACAATATAAAAAAAAAAAATTGGGCTAACTTTACTGTTGTCTTATTTTTTTTATTAAAAAAAGTGTATTTCTCAAAAAAAAAAGTGCGCTTGTAAGACCGCTGCGCAAATACGGTGTGACAGAAAGTATTGCAACGACCGCCAATTTATTCTCTAGGGTGTTAGAATAAAAAATATATATAAATGTTTGGGGGTTCCAATTAGAGGGAAGGAGATGGCAGTGAAAGAAAAAAAAAAAAAAAAAACATTAGAACTGCTGTTTTTTGCTACTTGTAACGTAATGTAACCTGTAATGCCAACAGCCACCACAAGATGGTCACTCCTAGATTCCTTCTGCAGACCTCAGCTTCCTTCTGTAAAGGCCGCGGCCTCAATTACCGCGATCGTGCCTCGCGCCGGCCGGTAATTGAGGAAGCGGCTTTGCGGCCTTCTGCAGCCCTAAGCTTCCCCAGGTCACAATTTCTTGTCGCAATTGCGACCTGGCGCCCGGATTTTGTCGAGGCCTGTAATAAAATATTTACAAAAAAAATGTGAGAGGGAATTGTATGTATGTATGTATGTATGTATGTATGTATGTATGTATGTATGTATGTATGTATGTATAAATAAAATCACACATACACACTTCCAAGGCTATCTCCTGCATCAGCCATAACAACATTGAACAATTCTAGGCAGAGCAGTGGTGTCTCTAAAGTACATTATTTCTTCATTGCTATGAAGAATCCAGCCAGAAGAGACACTACTGCTCTGTCTAAATGATCTATTGGGTACAATGATAATTCAGCTTAAATGGTCCAATGGAAACTTTGCCATACATAGAAGGAAAGTGGAAAAGAACACAATTGCACACATATTCCCAACAATGTAACTAGAACTCTGGAGATAAAAAAAAAAAAAAAAATTTGAATGTCGTGCAAAAGTTCATTTCTTTCACCAACGCAACTTAAAAAGCTGAAACCAATATAGGAGATAGTTCAAGCTGTAATTTGCCATAATTGCGATGATTATGGCTTACAGCTCAATATTCAAAGCTCAAAGTGTCCCACTCTAATCAGCTAATTAAGCCATAACACCTGCAAAGGGTTCCTGAGCCTTTAAATGGTCTCAGTCTGGTTCAGAAGGAATCACAATCATTGGAAAGACTGCTGATCTGACAGTTTTGCAGAAAACCATCATTGACACACTCCATAAGGAGGAAAAAGACTCAAAAGGTAACTGCAAAAGAAGTTGGATGTTTCCAAAGTGCTGTATCAAAGTACATTAATAGAAAAGTTATGTGGAAGGGAAAAGTGTGGAAGAAAAAAGTGAACAAGCAGCAGGGATGACCGCAGCCTGGAGAGGATTGTCAGGAAAAGGCCATTCAAAAGTGTTGGGGACTTTCACAAGGAGTGGACTGAGGCTGGAGTCAGTTCATCAAGAGTCACCACACAGACAAATCCTGGACATGGGTTTAAAATGTCGTATTCCTCTTGTCAAGCCACTCCTAAACAACAATTAACGTGGTCCAAAGTCCTATTTTCTAATGAGAGCAAATTTTGCATCTTATTTGGAAACCAAGGACCCAGAGTATGGAGGAAGAATGGAGAGGCACACACTGCAAGATGCTTGAAGTCCAGTGTGAAGCTTCCAAAGTCTGTGTTGATTTGGGGAGCCATGTCATCTGCTGGTGTTGGTCCACTGTGCTTCATTAAGTCCGGGGTCAATGCAGCCGTCTACCAGGAGATTTTGGAGCACTTCATGCTACTTTCCGCAGACGAGCTCTATGGGAATGCTGACTTAATTTTCCAGCAGGACTTGGCACCTGCCCACACTGCCAAAAGCACCAAAACCTGGTTCAATGACCGTGGGATTACTGTGCTTGATTGGCCAGCAAACACGCCTGACCTGAACACCATAGAGAATCTATGGAGCATTGCCAAGAGAAAGATGAGAGACATGAGACCGAACAATGCAGAAGAGCTGAAGGCCGCTATTGTAGCATCCTGGTCTTCCATAACCCCTCAGCAGTGCCACAGGCTGATCTCTTCCATGCCACGCCGCATTGAGGCAGTAATTGCTGCAAAAGGGGCCCAAACCAAGTACCGAGTACATATGCATGCTTATACTTTTCAGAGCTCCGATATTGTTCTATGTATAATCCTTGTTTTATTGATTGAATGTAATATTCTAATTTTCTGAGATTGTGGATTAGGGGGTTTTCTTGAGCTGCAAGCCATAATCATCACTTTTTTGACAAATTATGGCTTGAACTATCCATCTCATATTAGATGCACCTTTTACGTTGCATTAGTGAAAAATGAAACTTTGCACAATATTAAAAATTTGAGGTGTGTGTGTGTGTGTGTGTGTGTGTGTGTTTACTTGACATTTAAACATTACTATCTTATGTACCTCATAGCCACTCTACTAAGAATAAAAAATGGTTTCTTCCACGTACAAATGCCATTGTGACATTTATTTACTAAACTAATGAAAAGAAAGCAATATTTTGATTGTGCCACATAATGAGACCTGTACCTTCTTTTATCCCACCACACAGCTTCATATCCCTTGGTCTGAAGCGCTGCCATAATTACGTTGACATCATAGTTTCCATTGCCCAACATGTTTTTCTTGTGTGGGGTCACCAGCGTATTGGGGGACAACCTAAAATGGATGATGAAAATGGTTATGGTCTATTTTACTAAATATACATGTAGAACCCTCAGACAATTACTTGATTCTCTATTGCAGAAGATTGCTGCGATACATAAATGGCAAGTAAAGAAACCGATCATCAATACAAAAAAAAAAACATGTTATCTGAAAAGAGGACTGTATATACATACCTCTCCTTGTGTCTGTGCCACCAAGTGCTCCTTAAATACTGAGAAATGATCTTGCAAAGTCACTCACATTTCTAGGAATGTCGATCTTGTGTCCATGTAGCGCTCCTTGGTTTGTTCTGCCAACCTCTACATCACTACAGAACACAGTAGTAGTAGTAGTAGTAGTAGAAGGTGTTGGTGGGAAGAACCAGTTGGAGGCAGTCCGATAGTTACAAACATCCGACTTACAATTGGAGGGAGACGAGACAACAGGAAGTGAGAGGAAATCTACCCCATGGAAGGGAAATTCTCTCCGGCAAGAATTATGGGAAAAAGGTACCTCCACTGATGCTTTATCACCAAGGCTTGGTTCCACAACCCAAAATTTTCCAAATCAAATTGTCATTGGGACAAAAAGAGAGGTGAAATCTTCTGAATAGAGGCACAGACACAGGGTGATAACCCTTCTCTATGCTCCCCAAAGAGCTTAAAAAAAAAAAAGCTACACTTCATTTTTTTTTTACCTGTTCAGACTTACAGATTCAACTTAAGAACAAACCAACATACCCCATCTTGTTTGTAACCCGGGGACCCCCCTGTAGTGCTTGAGGGAACATAGGAGATATTAACACTTGTGTGTCCTTTTCCAGCAAACTTCTGGGGATGATTCCAAAGCAACAGTGTTTGGTAGTGTGGGTAGAATAAAAAGTGGGCATTTGCAGGCGCCACACACACACACACACAAAATGGGTCATTATATTCTTCTCAAAAAAAAGGATTTTTGTACTCACCGTAAAATCCATTTCTCTGAGTTCATAGACGGACACAGCCTTCATTGACCTTAGGGTTATGCTTCTTCCTACCAGGAGATTTAGGCAGAATTCTACAGCACTTAAGGTGTTAAAAACTTCCCTTCATGCTGCTCCTCCCAGGGGGCGTGGCTCCCCCAGGCATAACCCACACCCTGCTTTAGCAGCCTCAGTTCGTAACAAGCAGTACAAACAAAGGAGGGGTGGGTGCTGTGTCCGTCTATGAACTCAGAAATGGATTTTACGGTGAGTACAAAAATCCTTTTTTCTCTCTTTCGTTCATAGACGGACACAGCCTTCATTGACCTTAGGGACGTCCCCAAGCAGTGTCAAAAAATGAGGGGTGGGAAAAACACAGCAAAAACAGGTTACACCCCAAACAAAAACCGGAGTTACTCAACGGAGGAACTCCAACCGTAAACTGCCGCCTGTAACACCCTGCGGCCGAAGAAAGGAATCAGAAGATGCACTCACATCCACCATATAAAACTTTGAAAAAGCGTGGACCGACGACCAGGTCGCAGCCTTATACACCTGTAACACAGAGGCTTGGTGTCGGAAAGCCCAAGAGGCCCCGATCGCCCTGGTCGAATGCGCCATGACCCGAAAGGGGGGCGCCCGCCCTTCAGGGCATAGGCCTGAAGCACAATCCGTCGGATCCACCTGGAAATGGTGGCCGAGGAGACTGCCAGGTCCTTACTGGGACCGGACACAGACACGAACAGCGAGTCCGACTTCCGGAACGGAGCGGTCGCCAACAAGTAAACTCGAAGGGCCCGAACCACATCCAAAGAATGTAAAGTGGCCTCCTTCGGGTTCTTCGGCTGAGGACATAAGGATGGAAGAATAATGTCCACATCCAAGTAAAAAGCTGAAACGACCTTAGGGAGAAAAAACGGCTGCGGCCGCAGCACCACCTCATCCTTACGGATGACCAAGCAGGGAGCCTTGCAAGACAAGGCCGCCAGAACAGACAGACACCCGTCTGATCGAGGTAATTGCTACCAGAAATAAAATCATCTTTTGTGACAATAAACAAAAAACCTCCCGAATGTCCTCAAAGGGAGCATCCCGAAGCACTGAAAGGACTAAATTAAACTCCCATGGGGGTAATGGAGGGCGCACTGGAGGGGCCACCTGCCAGACCCCCTGACCCAACGCACGCACCCAGGAGTGCGATGCCAAGGGTCGCTGCCAGTAAAAACAGCCAGAGCAGAAATCTGGCTCCTAACCGTACGTAAGGCGAGAGCCTGAACCACTCCCTGCTGCAAAGACAGCAGAATCCTGTACACAACGCATGTACGAGAGTGCCAGTTCATCTCCCCACACACAGAGAAGTAGGCCTTCCATGTATGAGGAAAAAACCTACGTGAGGCAGACTTCCGTGCAGGCAGCACGGTAGAGACCACCGAGCCCAATAGGCCTCGGTCCTTAAGCCCCTGGCTCTCAACAGCCACGCCGCTAAGGCCGGTGGCTGTGAAACAGGGTGGAAGATCGGACCCTGTAACAGAAAATCAATTCCCAGGGGAAGACGCTAGGGGGCGTCTGCCAGCAGACGCACCTGGTCCGCGTACCAGAAGCGACGCGGCCAATCTGGGGCAATCAGGACCGATAGAATCCCTACAGCTTCTACTCTGCGCAGCAGGCGAGGAAGAAGCTTCCGAGGAGGGAAGGTGTAAAATAGGCGACAGCGACCCCAAGGAGCCACCAACGCGCCTGACGCGTCCACCCACGGGTCCTTAAACCTGGCCACGAACCGTGGCACCTACCGATAGAGACGGGACGCTAGAAGGTCCACGTCCGGAGTGCCCCACTTTCGGCACAGACCCCGAAACACCTGCGGGTGGAGAGACCACTCTCCTTGGCCCAGTGCAGTGCGACTTAGGTAGTCGGCTAGCCAATTCCGTATTCCCGGAATGTACCCGGCCGATAGAGCCGGAACGGACCCTTCGGCCCACCGAAAGGATGCGCGCGACCCCCGTCGCTGCAACAGAACTCCGTGTGCCTCCCTGATGATCAACCTACGCCATGGACGTGGTGTTATCGGACAGGATCCTGACCGGTCGGCCCTGTAGATCCAGGGACCACCTGGTAAGGCAAAGCTTGATTGCTCGGAGCTCCAGAACGTTGATCAGTAGGCAGGACTCCACCTGAGTCCAGTGCCCCTGGGCTGACTGGGTGCCCCAAGCGCCCCTCCCCAACCGGAGAGGCTGGCATCCGTCGTGACCACTGTCCAGTGGCCTGCAGAAAAATGACTTTCCGGCCCGAAGCACCGGAAACGCCAGCCACCACACCAGGGGAGACATGATCAGATGACTCAACTGAATCTGGTAATCCAGAGATGACGGAAGCTAGTCCCATCGTGACAGCAGTTCCCTCCGTAGTACCCTGGCGTGGAATTGGGCATACGGAGCCGCCTCGAAAGAGGCTACCAACTGACCCAGAACCTTCCTGCAGAATCGCAGAGATGACCGCTTCTGGGTCGGCAACTGCTGCACAGCAGATAGCAGAGTCTGAAGTTTTTCCGCTAGGAGAAAAACACTCCCGCCCCGGAGGAATCCAGGACCAGACCCAGGTATCCCTGAGACGGAATCAACCCTGATTTCAGGACAATCCAGAAACCAGCCGAACACTCGGAGAGCCTGACACGTGATAGACACGGCTCCACCAATGCAGAGCTCGAAGAAGCTCGTAGGAGAATGTCGTCCAGACATCCCATGATAACAAACCCCCGCTGTCACAGCCGGGCCAGTATCGGTACGAGCACTTTGGCGAAAACCCGCCGAATGGGAAGGACACCATTGAAAATGGTCCCCCCCGACCGCAAAGCACAAAATCTCCGGTGGTTTGAGGATATGCAGGTACACGTTCATGACATCCAAGGATGCCAGAAAATCCCCCTTATGAAGTGCCGCTATTACCAAGCGAATCGACACCACCTTTGCACCTTGACAAAACAAAAAGGAGGGACTTGAGGCCCAGGATCGACCGGGCCCCATCCTCCGTGGGGACACAAACAGAATGGAGTAAAACCCCGAGACCGTTCCAACGAGGGAACTGGCACAATCACTCCCCTGACCAGAAGATCCTGGACAGCCCCTGACGGAGTCAACCGGCGAACCGGAGGAGGCCAGTAGCCGGAGGGAAAAAACCTGTTTGGCAGACAAGAGAGAAACTCAATCTTGTACCCCAAGGAAAACACTTCGCAATGCGAAGCCAGTCTCCCACCCGAGACACGGGCGGGAGCAGACCTTCAGGCGGAAACAGGCATGTCCGCAGGCATGCGGTATCCGGTGCGCTGCTACCCCGCAGCGGGGATTCAAGCACCATGTAGACCTACCCCCACCGCACAGGGCGAGCGAAAAAACGCTCAGAGCTAGGCAAGGAGGGTCCTTGCACAGGGCGAGGTCCCTAGCCCTTCCCAGACTGTGGGAACAGCATGCGCTTACCACCCGTGGCATCCTCAATGATGCCAGTCAGGGAAGACCCAAAAGGACCGTTCACCCTTAACGGCCATCACCAAGGCCACCTTAGAGGTCCTTCTTCCAGCTCCTGCAGCAGGAGCTTCGCCCTTTTAGTCGGGGCCTGACCAGGGCCCCGGCCAGAGCCGGCCTCACCGCCGAACCCACCACCGTGAATAGGGAGCGGGCCACGGCCTCCACTCTCCTATCAGCGGGATCCTGAAAAGCAGGAGCCCCTTCCACACAGGCAACGTGGTGGCCATGCGCAGTCTGGACACAGGGGGATCCACTGGCGGAGGAGAGACCTACTTTTTTTTTTTTTTAAAGCCCCCCTCAAGGGGGTAACGGGTTGCAAAGTTTTTTGACAAACTTTTTGCGGTGCATCCCATTCCTTGTATAACATATAGTCCAAATAAGGAACACAAGGAAACCCTTCAGCGGTGCGTGGTAGTCTGCTGGTACTGACACGGAGGTGTCTCCGCCACATCCTCAATTTTTAGAGTCTCACGCACCACAGAAACAAGAGCTCCAACAAATTCTTGCCAGCAACTGACTGCAGCAGAGTCATCCTCACTATCCATAAGGGTTAAACCCGCAGCCTCTGACATAACAGAACCAGAAAAAAACAGCGATTCTGTGTCATCCCCAGAAGCAGGCTTCAGGGAGGGGGCGCTTTTTTACCCCCCATCCGAGCACTAGCCGCTTCAAACCTGGCAAGAAACCCAGGACAGCCAACATAACAGATGTGGCAGGGGGAGGGGCGTTAAGGGTTAACTCAGGCATAGCTTGAGTTCCATAGTGTCAGCGCTGAGTCACCCACCCTGCAAGGCAGGACAAAAAAACCCCACTGGTCACCTCCTTGCTGCTATTGCAGAGCATGGGGGCCCCTGGTATTCACCACCCCACCCAGCTGCAGAGGGAGCTGAAAAACCTGAGGTGTGCTCTGATGTGCTGGCTGTGATGTGTCTTCACCTCATGGAATATTCACAGCACTAAAACTGTGACAGCACTAAAACTGGTAGCAGAGACCAGAGGCTGTGCTGAGTCATCTCAGGGAAGAATCACAGCGTTACCAAGGAGATTTCCAAGATGGCCACCATCTGAGGTAAAAATTACCTCAGAACACAGCAGCACTGGCTGTGCTTTGTCTGTCACCTCAGAAAAGAATCACAGCGTTACCAAGGAGATTTCCAAGATGGCCACCATCTGAGGTAAAAATTACCTCATAGAACACAGCAGCACCCCCCAGAGTAACAACACAGTCCCCCAACAACACACGGGCCCCGGTGGTAACAAAGAAAACCAAGGAGGCCCCCCTTCACAGCCACTACCCAGTCAGGGGAAGGAGGGAGAGGAAGGGGAGAGAGGAAAGCAGGGTGGACCCTGAGTCGACCTCCCCAGGGAAAACACCAGCCAGACCACTTACCTGAGTAAGGGGCCACTACTTACCCGTCCTGCGACTACCCGGCTGGAGGTATCCCAGACAGAACCAACGTCCGTAAACGGCATGGCTGTCGGCCAGACACACTGTGACAAAGCCATAGAGACCGGTCATATGTGTGCCCTAGAACCGAAGTTCCCCGGCCGCCCCTGGAGCAACAGGGCCTGTCGTGGACGTCCCAAAGCTGAGCTGAGGGCCGGCACACGCTCGAAGGCCGAACATGGGGGGACTACAAGAGTCGAGGACCCAGCCTGTCACCCAGTCGGCTGTTGATAGAAGAATCGCAGGATTCAAAATGCAGGAACAAAATAATAAAAAAAACGAGAAAAATAGCCAGAAAAAAAACTCCAGAGTCCAGGAACTCCAGAGAGAGCCTTGACCTCCTGTCGTTAGGCAGAAAACAAACTGAGGCTGCTAAAGCAGGGTGTGGGTTATGCCTGGGGGAGCCACGCCCCCTGGGAGGAGCGGCATGAAGGGAAGTTTTTAACACCTTAAGTGCTGTAGAATTCTGCCTAAATCTCCTGGTAGGAAGAAGCATAACCCTAAGGTCAATGAAGGCTGTGTCCGTCTATGAACGAAAGAGAAAATTACCCACAGCAACTAATATTAAGCGATCCAAAGAGATATTAAACATAGTAATGCTTAGCTTGATTAACCCATGTCCCACCTCCTTAAAAGGATAAGTCCAGCCTGGGCTCATTAGGCTGGGCTTCTCCTATGGGTCACAGGAGAGCAATTTGTTTTCAGCACAGAGAGGTCTGAAGTCTGCTCTCCGCTGACGTTACTGGAATCAGTACAGGCACTGCATCATCCCGACTTCGGAAGTCTGGATCCGCCAGGTGAATGGACTGGTGGCCATCTCATCAAGCCGCCGAGACAGCCGCTCCCCACCCTCCACAGCTCAGCGCTCTAGTGAGCGTGGAGGAGCAGGAAAGCTGCTGATTGACAGTCAGCAGCTCTCCTCTCGGGGAGACAAGAGAACTGAGCCATTGGTGATGTTCAGTGGCTCGGTTCTCCAACAGGCAGTGGGGGGACAGATGCAACATCGGACCGATGCTGTATCCACCTAGGCAAGCATGATTAGGGAAAAAAAAAAAAAAAAAAAACAGACTCCCATATTTCTTCTTTAATGTATTATTTTCAAAAATAATCAAAAGCGCTTCCTTGTGATTTTTTTTAAATGAGCAAATCCAGAACCTGTCTATCCTCCAGTACAAATAAAGTCTTAAATAGACGAGCTACACACTCTTTATCCGACTGTAAAAATTCCTTTAGGGCTAGGTCCCATGGGTGTTTGGAATCGGAGATTACTAAATGCCACATGCATTCATCAACTGTTGACATTTGCTTGTGATGGTTTCAACTAGCATTCGACAGTCTTTGACCCATGTCAGCAGCTTGCCATGTTAACCGCTGCCTACAGACTCACAGAAAAACCAACATCAGAACCTTCTCAGATACTCCTAAATGGAGTGAGAAGCAGTCAAGCTGACTTCTATTTTTATCGATTTATTTTTCAAAAATTTGCTGACAGGCAGGGTATGACAGAAAAGTCCTTATCGATCTCTGCCATAAATGCATCCTCCTGCCTGTCATCCACCATGTACATGCGTAACTCAGCAAACATTTACAACTCTTATCTGTGCTGCGGCAATGTGACTCCCGTGCGCATGCGCGACTGATGTCATCGTGGCCCGGACATTCAAACTGCCGAAGGCACGAAACCCGAAAGGAAGATGGGGTGAGGATGGAAGCACTGGGGGGCCTGCCGGCTCAATCCCACAGCAGCACTGGAAGGCACCTATGCTGTGAATACTAGCACATTATGACATCACCTGGGGGCTACTAAAAATAAAATTATATAGTGCAGTTAACTACAACTTTAGGAGACATTTACAGGGTTCAACACCTGATAAATATTGCTTGCAGTGCCTAAATCTAAGCACTACAACACAAAGCAATGGAAAACACTAAATTGGAAAGTCTATGCAAAGCATTTTGGAAAGGTTTTAAAGCAGTATTAAAATAGAATTATAGGCACAATTTTTCATTTTGGATAGAGTATAGAAGGGTCATAACCCATCAGTTTATTTTTGGCCCTCTGTGTCCCATTGGGGAGATTTCTCTTCACTCTCTGTCCCATAGCCAAAACAGGAAGCGAGAAAATCCATGCTCCTGCCTATCACAGTCAGTGAACCAATGAGGATTGAGCAGGGGGGGGGGGGGGTCAACACAGAGAAGCAGCGTGGGAACAAGCCTGCTTGGGTGCCCCCATAGCAAGCTGCTTCCTATAGGAGCACTCTGCAAGAGAGGGGGCAGAAGCACCATCAAAAATCTGGTAATATGTATTATTTTTATACTAGTAATAGTGACTAGTGGGACTGCACTATTGTGGCAAACATTCTGACACCAAGGGGGTTATTTACGAAATGCAAATCCACTTTGCACTACAAGTGCACTTGGAAGTGCAGTCGGGGTAGATCTGAAAGGAGGGGAAGCTCTGCAGGCAAGTTTGTCATAATGTACTAGTATGCAGTGCATACTAATACATTATGACTTAACCACCTTAATACAGCCATACATATATATGTCCTTGTATTGAGGTGGTTATACTGGGGTCATGGTTGAGGCTATCATTTTTTACATCTGACAATTCCCTTCATTGTACAATTAATCCTAGCAGCTATACAGCCTCTAGATTACTTTTTTTTAAGCTCTCCCGTTCCACCCGTGCTCACACGCAAAGGGAAACTCACGCATTGGTCCTTCACACATATGTAAATGGCGATCGCTCCACATGTGAGGTTATCACCATGAACATCAAGTGAAAGGAATAATTCTATGGCCAATCCTCCCTTGTAACTTCAAACTGGTAACCTGTAAAGGCTTTAAAAGTGTGGCCTATGGATAATTTAATGTACCACAGTTTGTCACCATTCCACAGACCTGCGCAATTTTAAAGCATGACATGTTTACTCGGCGTAAACATTATCCTTTATATCTTACCAAAAATTGGATATTATATAGTGTGCACTAAAATTCAATAAAACATATCTGAAAAAGTTTTTTTTTTTTTTTTTTTAAATAAAAAAAAAATTGAAGTCATAATTCCCTCCTCTGTGCAGTTAGTTTTGCAGAGAGTTTCCCCGATCCTCCTCTTCTGGGGTCCTCAGCCGCATTTTTAACTCCTCCTTTTTCCGTCGGAGAGCCGCTCTCCATCAGGGAACTCGTGCAAGTGCGCGCCCGTGTCCTGCTGCTGCGTCTATTGACAGACAGCATGACTCGGTCCAGCCCCAATGGCTGCGCTGCCATCAATCTATCCAATCAGCACCTGAGACACCAGCTGAAGCTGGTGCGCTTGTCCCCATCACTGGAAAGACCGGGTTCAGGTAAGTAAAAGGGCGGCAGCTGCATCACCTTAATGCATAGATTGCATTAAGGTGAAAACAACCCTTTTAACCACTTGAAGACCAAGACTTTTCTGGCACATTTTGTTTACAAGTAAAAAATGTGTATTTTTTGCAAGAAAATTACCGGGACTTAAAACCCACACATATTGCATTTTTTTATGTCACAAAACAAAAACACACACAATATATAACCAAATTTTTGGTAAAATATAAAAGATGGCATTACATAAAGTAAATAGCGACCCAACATGTCTCTTTATAAAATTGCGCTAGGGGAATGGCAGCAAACTACCATACTTAAAAAACTACATTTTTATTTTATTTTTTACAGTTTACCCGTTTAGAGTTACAGAGAAGGTCTAGCACTAGAATTACTGCTCTTGCTCTAACGCTCACAGCGATACCTCACATGTGTGGTGCAAACACAGTTTACATATGCATGTACGAATTATATATGCCTTTGCTTCTGCACGCAAGGATGGAGGGATGGGGCGCTTTAATAATTAACACCCACCATTAGATAATGCTTGGGGGTTAAAAGTAATTTTCTAGCAAAAAATAAAAAAAAATGCTGATGTTTACATGTATGAGAGAAATGTTAGAATTGGCCCAGTAGGCAAGTTGATAAACTTGTAGAGAGACCGTTTTCGTCACAGAAGTTGGTCCAGGCACTACTTCATCACGACCATGGAGTCGGGGTCCACCAGCCTCCCTGGACCAACACTCAGCTCAGCCTCTCAGTGCCATGAGCCTGAGCTGGCTGCCCAAGCCCCCCTCCACAGCCCAGCGCTCCAGTGAGCAAGGAGGGAGTAGAGAGCTGTGACTGACAGTCAGCAGCTCTCTGCTCACAGAGCTGTGAGAACTGAGTGATCGGCAGTGTTCAATTGCTCGGTGCTCAGTGTAGAGGCACCGAAGCTGCATCCAGCGAGGCAAAAAATAACAAGTAAAACACCCATACTTGTTTTCTTTTAACTGAGAAACTTTGATCTCTTTATATTTTGTAGAGCTCAAATGCAGAGCATTATAGAAAGGCATACAGGATAGTGGAGCAAATACCAAAACTTGATTGACTGAAATGAGCGACATCTTCAACACTCCTTTGTTTCATTTAAAAGTGAGCTCATTCTGTATATAGATTCATAGTAATATTTATTCAGCGCTAGATAACTAAAACTACAGGCAATTCAAGTCCTACAAAACAGACCACAGTGAATTCCATTATTAGACTAGATCTCTTCTCACCTCTGGAATATCTCCTGAAGGGCTTCGCGAGTGAACGCTCCAGCATCCTGGAAGACATTATTCAAGGCATGGAGAGCACACAGTTCCCGCCGCTGTTTTTCGTGGTAAATTTGCGTTGGAAAAGGTTCTTGAAGCTCACCACAGTTTTTTGCTTTATCTCCTTTCCACGGTACACAACTCATGGCTGAGAACCAAAGTTAGGATAAGAACTGCAGCGTTGCGATTAGTCTTAGAAATGTCCTCTAAAGTGGCTGCACGCTGGAGGTCCTAGTAATCATGTACGTGTATGTGATATGCCATGCTTCCCTGCAGGGGGGTGTGTGGGCTCTATCACAGTAACTAATAACCTGAGCCTTTCTTGGCAGTCCAGGATAAGAAGCGGGATGCTGATGATTTATTCTTTAAATTAGATGATGGAAAGCTCTCCACATCTCTCTTTTTCCTCCATACCACCAGTCTTGGAGCAAACAAAATCACTGGAAATCTTATCAGTCACTTCTATCAATATATGAAAGCAAGTAGGGTTCCTCAACCCTGTAATAAATAAAAGGAGAAATTAGGCACAATATGATCCTCATCCTACAGGACTAGAAATGTGACAAAGTTTTTGGGTTTGATCACACTGCATATACTCTAAACCAGGGGTAGGCAACCTTAAAGTGGTGGAGGTCTACCTGAACAACATGGGAGAAGTCAAAGATCACCAGGCACAGTGTCGCCTCCTCACACCTGATTTAAACCTCTTATTGCTGTACTACCGTGTCGCAATCGCGTGCATTGCACAGCAATCATGGGTTTAAATCAGGTTGTAAGGAGGCAACATGCTGCCTTCTGTCAAACACACTTGGATCGCTTTTCAGAGGAGCAGCAGTGGCTGCTGCACTTGTGAATGGGCCCGTAGTTGCATTTGGCAGCAGTACCCTTAGGGCTTGTTTACACAAAGTTGGGGGGGGTGATAAAACCCTGCGCTTGATTTGCAGATTTACCACCCCCCATTTCCTACCCCCTTTAGCTGCTGAGGCAGCAGCCAAAGGAGTACACATGTCGCAGCAGCAATTAAACCCCCCTGTTAATTTTGGTGGGTGCTACAGTCTGTCAAACATGACTCATTTAAAGCGGAGGTTCGGCCGATTTTTTTTTTTTTTTTTTTAAGTCAGCAGCTACAAATAAGGCAGCTGCTGACTTTAAAAAAAAAAAAAAAAAAAGGACACTTACCTGTCCAGTGAGCCCGCAATGTCAGCAGCCAAGGCTGAGCAATCGCTTGGTCCTCGGCTGCTTCCGCCGCAATCCTTGGAGAAGGGGATCAGGAAGTGAAGCCTGACGGCTTCACTGCCCGATTCCCTACTGCACATGTGCGAGGATCGCGGCACGCCGTCACTGGTCCCCGCTCTCTCCTGAGAACAGTGTTTCCCAGAAGACAGCGGGGGGGGGGGGGGGGTGACGTCACAAGCTGGATTCCCTGCGGGGATCAGACCTGGAAGTGGTATCTCCCCCCCTGAAAGGTGCCAAATGTGTCTCCAGGGGGGGGGGGGGGGGGGGGGGGGGATCCAAAAAGCGGAGGTTCACTTTTTGTGTGAACCTCGGCTTTAAGTAAATGGGGCCACTCTGCAAGCACTCGCTTGAATGGGTCCTGCTTAGCAGGTGCTACAACCATCAACCATGTCAGGGATTATAACTCCTGCTGCAACATGTGTACACCCATGCCACTGCTGCTAAAGGGGGTGCTGTTGGGGCAGGGGTTAAAAAAAAATATATATATGAATATTGGGTTTTACTACCTCCCAACTACAAAATGTAAAAGAACCCTTGCTGCACCCCCTAAAAGGCTGCTTTCACACTGATGTGCTGCAGTTTACCTGCAACCTTCATGGGTTTGCTGTGCTTTGCCATAGACTTCAATTATATCCTGCAGGTGAGGTGCACTTTCTCAAAGCACACCAAAACTCCTGCGTTCAGAAAATGCACCAAACCCACAAGAAAGCTGCAGGTACACTGCACCTGCGGTGTGGGTAAACAGCAGCACATTAGGATGAAAGCAGCCCTATACTATTATGCCCTGTGTATTGCCTCACTCTGACCTGAAGATCTTTTTTCCTGCTGCTGGCACCACTCTGGAGACCGCTAGCAGGGATAAGAGGTGCAGTTGGTATCAGTCCACATGGGACAGGAGCCAACACTACAGAAGAGGCATCAGCTTATGGGGCTCTTCCTCCCTACCACAGCTCCAACTTTACAAGTAGTCCCTCAGCACTGCACTCTATTTGAAGCTCTGGGATGGCGGGTCAGCAAGCCTAGACCGAGATCTACCATTCACTTGTCCATGATCTATTGGTTGCTGACCCCCCGCTCCAAACTATCCATTCTAGCACAAGGGCAGCTGTCAATTATAGGCTGCATTAAGCCGCAGTGAGGGAGCAGCGACATGTGCATTGCAGCGCATGGCACAGCAACATAATGCATTGCACTGCTGCGGGGTGACATGTAGTGCCTTCTTGTGCACTGCAATAAATGTTACATGGCTGCCTTTTACCAAAGCTTGCTACACCGCACTTCCGGGCTGTGCTGCAGTGTGAATGGGGTACCTAGAAATCAACTGTTTTCTATGTGACTGGCATCTATCCAGTGCACAAAGGACCCCACAGACATGTCTGTAGATAAACTGTACAGCTCTGACTGTCACATGACCATGCTAACCAATTGCCAGGAGCCCTTGCAAAGACTATGCTTCTACGCAGCTTCCAGGGCTGTGTACGGATGTTTCAAGTGTACAGAGATGCACACTGGCATCCGTGGGCGGCGCAGCAGCAGATGATGTTACCCAAGACAGATAAGTGCACAGGGAATGGCAGCAGTAAGGGGGCTGTTAGGAAGGTCTTAATATTTAATAATATACTAGCTGAATACCCGGCGTTGCCCAGTCTTCCTATCTTAACCTTTTGGGGAGGAAAATCATAGTAATATAAATATACCCATCTTTTAAATAAGGGTGTAGGTAAGGGTTAATTTAACTGTCATATATTTTTATTTGGCATATAAGTAATATGTGTACCAGGTATTATTGAAATATCTCCAGGCGTACAGAAGTTATGTGGGAACATACATTTCCCATTGATTTGCATGGGACTTTAAACAAAAACCCCAACCCTCACAAATGGGGGTAGTTAAGGGATAAATTAACTATCCTATAGTTTAAGTGGACATATAAGCAACATGTGACCAAGTGTTATCGAAATATCTACAGCCGTTTGGAAGTTATGAAGTAACATGTATTTCCCATAGAGTTGAATGGGACTTTAAAGGAAAACCCCGACCATGGCAAATGGGTGTGGGTAAGGGTTAAACCACCTATCCTATGTTTGTTGCTGACATATAAGTAACATGTGTGCCAAGTTTCATGTTAATATCTTTAGCCGTTTGGATGTGATGCTGGAATATACATACACACATTGAGTTTTATATATATAGATTTTTCGGTGTGAAGGTAAGAAAAAAAAAAAAAAAAACACTTTAAAAAAATCAAAAACTTATCTCTGTTAAAAAAAAAAATCAAAAACTTTAGCATTACATTGGGGTTATCGGCTGGCTGCTATGCTGCAAGTTAGGGGGCGCAAATTACTTGTCTTGAGCCAGGCGCTGTCAACCCACACTATGCTAAAAATATCTGGCTCCTAACTTTCTTACCTGGCTCCTGGACTCAAAGCTTATTGGTCAAGCCTTGGTCGTGTGTACTAGGCATTAGCCGTTACTGTCCACCTTCACCACCACAGGAGCGAACTCTCAAAAGCTGAGCTCAGAACTAATACATCAGGGGGAAGAAAGTGCATGCCATGGGATTTGAATCAGAGAAAAGGCTCATTCCTGTGATGGTGAAGAGTAAGAGCTAGCCAGCTTTTAGCAACATGTACTTTATGTATGTAGCAGCAAAATTAATCTCGAGGAAAGGCATGACAAACATATAGAACGGTCATTCACACTACACAATAAAAGGACATGACACTCTGGTTTAACCACTTAAGGACTGCCTCCTACACATATACGTCGGCAGAATGGCACGGCTGGGCACAAGCACGTACCTGTACGTCCTCTAAGTGCCCAGCCATGGGTCGCGGGCGACCCAGTCCGAAGCTCCGCGGCCCCCGATCGCTGCTGGAGTCCCGCAATCGGTCCCCGGAGCTGAAGAACGAGGAGAGCTGTGTGTAAACACAGCTTCTCCGTTCTTCACTGTGGCGGCGTCATTGATCGTGTGTTCCCTGATATAGGGAAACACAATCAATGATGTCACACGTCCAGCCCCGCCCCCCTACAGTTAGAAACACATACGAGGTCACACTTAACCCCTTCAGCTCCCCCTAGTGGTTAACTCCCAAACTGCAATTGTCATTTTCACAGTAAACAATGCATTTTTATAGCATTTTTTGCTGTGAAAATGACAATTGTCAAAATTGTCTGCCATAATGTGATGGCAGATGAGGGACCTGGAGAAGAGGCGGAACCAGGCTGCTCTGTGCAAATCCACTGCAACAGAGCAGGCAAGTATAACATGTTTGTTATTTTTATAGAAAAGAAAACAAGACATTACAATCACTTTAAAGCGGAGTTTCACCCTAAAATCGAACTTCCGCTTTAAAGCGGAGGTCCGGCAGTAAATAAAATAAAAAGTCAGCAGCTACAAGCACTGTAGCTGCTGACTTTTAATAAGCACACTTACCTGTCCAGGTTGCCCACAATGTCAGCTGCCTGAGGCAAATCTGTCCCTCGGACCGGATCCCGGCGGCGCCACCCTCACTAAAGGAAACTGGCTTAGTGAAGCCTTACTTTCCTACTGCGCATTTCCATTTCCCAGAAGGCAACGCGAGGAGGAGAACACAGAGCCTCACCGCGGAAGAGGCAGATTAGGACGATCTGCCTAGTAACAGCAATTTCTGGCAAGTCTAAAATGTTTTTTTTTTGTTAGCCTTTTTATTTTTAGGGTTGACCTCCACTTTAAAGGGGTTGTAAAGGTAAAAAAAAAATGTCCCTAAATAGCTTCCTTTACCTTAGTGCAGTCCTCCTTCACTTACCTCATCCTTCGATTTTGCTTTTAAATGTCCTTATTTCTTCTGAGAAAAACCTCACTTCCTGTTCTGTCTCCAACTACACACAGTAATGCGGCACTTCTCCCTGGTGTGGAGAAAGCCTCTTGAGGGGATAGTGGGGGCAAACAGGAGGGTCAGGACGCCATCTACTTTGCAGATAGAGAAAGGAGCTGTGTGTTAGTGGGTGTCCTGACACTCCTGCTCGCCCCCTCCCCCCTCAAGAGGCTTTCTCCACACCAGGGAGAAAGCATTGCATTACTGTGTGGAGTTACAGACAGAAGAACAGGAAGTGAGGATTTCTCAGAAGAAAGGAGGACATTTCAAAGCAAGATACAAGGATGAGGTAAGTGAAGGAGGACTGCACTAAGGTAAAGGAAGCTATTTAGGGGGGGAAATTTTTTTACCTTTACAACTCCTTTAAGTACTTGTTACCCCCTGACACACCACACTTTTTGTTGGGGGGGGGGGGCACCTAGTTTTGACAGGTACCCAGCTCCCACTTCTGCTCAGGGTGCCTAGGCGACTCCTCAATTCCCTCTTGGAGGCCCCTCCCTCCCTGCATTCTTCTGGGACACATCACAGGTCCCAAAAGATTGCATAGCCATTCAGGACTCGCGCATGCACAGTGAAGCCACAATCTGTCCCAGCCGGGTGCCCACAGTAGTAATGCCGGCGCCGCAGACAGGCGGGGGGAGAGAAGCGGGGCATTGGGCACCCGCATCGCTAGACCTTGGGACAGGCAAGTGCCTGTTTATTAAAAGTCAGCAGCTACACTTTTTGTAGCTGCTGACTTTTAATAAACACAGAACTCGGTGGAATTCCACTTTAACTCATTAAGTACCTTCTATTGCTCTCAGCCTCCTCCAAATTCCTTATTCTTTTCTGCTGTGATGTAACTTCCTGTTATAGTGGGAGCATGAATGTAGCCACCCTCTATGTAGGGACGTAGCCACCCTCTATGCAGGGACGTAGCCACCCTCTATGTAGGGACGTAGCCACCCTCTATGTAGGGACGTAGCCACCCTCTATGTAGGGACGTAGCCACCCTCTATGCAGGGACGTAGCCACCCTCTATGCAGGGACGTAGCCACCCTCTATGCAGGGACGTAGCCACCCTCTATGCAGGGACGTAGCCACCCTCTATGCAGGGACGTAGCCACCCTCTATGCAGGGACGTAGCCACCCTCTATGCAGGGACGTAGCCACCCTCTATGTAGGGACGTAGCCACCCTCTATGCAGGGACGTAGCCACCCTCTATGCAGGGACGTAGCCACCCTCTATGCAGGGACGTAGCCACCCTCTATGCAGGGACGTAGCCACCCTCTATGCAGGGACGTAGCCACCCTCTATGCAGGGACGTAGCCACCCTCTATGCAGGGACGTAGCCACCCTCTATGCAGGGACGTAGCCACCCTCTATGCAGGGACGTAGCCACCCTCTATGCAGGGACGTAGCCACCCTCTATGCAGGGACGTAGCCACCCTCTATGTAGGGACGTAGCCACCCTCTATGCAGGGACGTAGCCACCCTCTATGCAGGGACGTAGCCACCCTCTATGCAGGGACGTAGCCACCCTCTATGCAGGGACGTAGCCACCCTCTATGCAGGGACGTAGCCACCCTCTATGCAGGGACGTAGCCACCCTCTATGCAGGGACGTAGCCACCCTCTATGTAGGGACGTAGCCACCCTCTATGTAGGGACGTAGCCACCCTCTATGCAGGGACGTAGCCACCCTCTATGCAGGGACGTAGCCACCCTCTATGCAGGGACGTAGCCACCCTCTATGTAGGGACGTAGCCACCCTATTTTAGACTATGGGATTTGTAGTGTGCACGTGACCACAACTAACCTGTACTGCTCAGTCCAAACGGAAGCGAGGGGGAAAAGGAGAGATTCGGGAGCTCACAGAGGACCTAACAAAAGGAGAAAGACATACACAGAAGGAACCGGTTTCATAGAGGACAGGGACATTGAGTAGTGGATGTGTATGGATTATATTTGGAGAATAATGAGATCATTAAAGTGAAATGGGTAGACTTGTGAGTGCACATGGCTCAGACACAAATGAGGAAAACAAAAGGCTGTATCTGTAGAAAGTTCTCTGGGAGGTGAATGTTGCCCAGAGGACCAAGGAGACCTCCTTCAAGGGGGGCCAGGGACAGTCCTCCACAACTACTGAGGGCCCCATGGCTGCCCGAACACTCGCACCCCTATGGGAAGGTCCCCCTGGCCCGTACCGTGCCTAGACCTCACTGTAAGTTAGGAGGAGTACATGGCCTGCTGGGAATATGCCACTCTCATAGTCACAGAGCACAGGTCTCCATTGACCACCAGGGAGGTGTGCGGAGCTCTCCCTCCATCTGCAGCTCACATTACCTCATTCGGGAGATCCGAAGGCAACGACCACTTCACATCCTTCCTTCGCTTCCACACCACTTACACCCGCTCTCCTCCCCAACGTTTCGCCAGCTGCGTGACGTCACAGCTCCTAACACTTTACTAGCACCAGCCCAATGTTTCCGTTTCTCATCGCTGATTGGAGAGGAATGTGGCTTCCCGTGCGTTTCAAACCTCGGCTGCGACTTGCCCTGTGATTGGTGGATTAGTTCCTGGTATGGGTGGAGTTGAAAGACTTGAGGAGACCTTGGAACGCAAAACTTTCCGCATTCGTCACGTTTTCCCTGTTCATTGAGTGTTTGGTTGCTGTGTTGGTTCTTTGGTTCAGCTTCCTTTCTATTAGAAAACGAAGACTTGAGCAACAATAGGAAGCAGATAGCAAAGAAATTTACTTTAAAATTAGTTCAGTTACTCTCCTAACAATATCTTTCATCATGCTTGAGGTGATAGTAGCCATATTAGTGCACTTCTTACAAAACCATTAAAGCGGGAGTTCACCCGAAAGACAATTTTTAACATTAGATTGAGGCTCATTTTGTCAAGGGGAATCGGGTGTTTTTTTTAAAATCGAAGCAGTACTTACCGTTTTAGAGATAGATCTTCTCCGCCGCTTCCGGGTATGGTCTTCAGGACTGGGCGTTCCTATTTGATTGACAGGCTTCCGACGGTCGCATACATCGGGTCACGAGTAGCCGAAAGAAGCCGAACGTCGGTGCGGCTCTTTACGGCGCCTGCGCACCGACGTTCGGCTACGTTCGGAAAATCGTGACGCGCTGTATGCGACCGTCGGAAGCCTGTCAATCAAATAGGAACGCCCAGTCCCGCAGCCCATACCCAGAAGCGGCGGAGAAGATCTATCTCCAAAACGGTAAGTACTGCTTCGATTTAAAAAAAAACACCCGATTCCCCTTGACTAAATGAGCCTCAATCTAATGTTAAAAATTGAGTTTTTGGGTGAACCTCCACTTTAAAGCGGAAGGAACCATCTCCAAAACGGTAAGTACTGCTTCGATTTAAAAAAAAACACCCGATTCCCCTTGACTAAATGAGCCTCAATCTAATGTTAAAAATTGAGTTTTTGGGTGAACCTCCACTTTAAAGCGGAAGGAACCATTAAAGAGGATGTCCGCTGAAAAAAAAATATTAAAAGCCAGCAGCTACAAATACTGCAGCTGCTGACTTTTAATATTAGGACACTCACCTGTCCTGGAGTCCAGCGCTGTTCGCAGCAGAGGACGAGCGATCACTTGTCATTCTGCTGCTCCCCCTGCCATCCTCGGTGAGGGAACCAGGAAGTGAAGCGCTTCGGCTTCACTGCCCGGTTCCCTACGGCGCATGCGCGAGTTGCGCTGCGCCTGCTGATTGGCTCCCGCTGTGTACTGGGAGCCGAGTGTTCCCAGCACACAATGGGGACGTGAGGTGACGTAATGCCCGCAGTCTGCCCGAGACTGTGTGACCGGAAGTGGGTGCAAATACCTGTAGACAGGTATCTGCACCCCCTCCCCCCTGAAAGGTGTCAAATGTGACACCGGAGGGGGGGAAGGTTCCGATCAGCGGGCGTTCCACTTTAGGGTGGAGCTCCGCTTTAAATCAGTTGTAAACCGCTGGCCCTTTTTTTTTTACCCTGCAAGGTAAACCCATATTGTACTAGTGCTACTAGCATTGCATACTAGAAAATTATGTTAAACTTATTAAAACTAAGTCTTGTCCCCCCCGCGCCGAGATGTCAGAGCTGGAGGCCGCTTCCATCTTCACCTGTCTTGCTTCCTGGTTTGCGGACTCTGGTCCTGTGATTGGTCCGGAGCCGCAAAGACATCACTCTTGCGCATGAGCGCGGGAGCCGCCGGTCATGGCACAGAGCGCACTCGCCAGTGATGTCACTGTCTGCATGTATAGTAAATATCTCCTAAATGGTGCACATTTAGGAGATATTTGCACTACCTATAGGTAAGCCTTATTATTAGGTAAAAGGCATGCATGGAAGTTAAAGTGATTGTAAAGCTTTGTTTTTTTTTTATTTTTATTAAATAACAAACATGTCATACTTCCCTCCACTGCGCAGTTAGTTTTGTACAGAGTGGCCCCGATCCTCGACTTCTGGGGTCCCCCGGCAGCACTGGTAGCTCCTCCCTGCATCGTATAACCCCTTAGGAGAAGCGCTCCCCCGGGGGTTACCTTGCGGGCGCGCTTCCGAGTCCAGCATTCGCCATCCATAGACACCGAATGTAGGACTCGGCCCTGCCCCCCGGATCATTGGAGTTGATTGACAGCAGCGGGAGCCAATGGCTGTGCTGCTATCAATCTATTTAATCAAGAGCCGAGACAACGGGCAGAGGGGAAGAGCGCGTCTCCGGCGGAGGAATGCAGGACTCAGGTAAGTAAAACGGGGGGGCTGGGGGCGGTTAGTGACAAGTTTTTTCACCTTGATGCATTAAAGGGATTGTAAAGGTAAAAGTTTTTTCACCTTAATGCATTCTATGCATTAAGGTGAAAAAACTTCTGAGAATACCGGCCTCCCCAGCCCCCCTGTTTACTTACCTGACCCCTCTAAAGTCCCGCGCTGTGAACGCGCTGGCATCTTGGCCGGCTTCCCGGCTCATTCATTTGTCGATTGAAGCAGCGCAGCCGCGAGGGACCCCAGAAGACGTGGATCGGGTCCACACTGTGCAAAACGAGCTGCACAGTGGAGGTAAGTATAACATGTTTGTTATTTAAAAAAAAAAAAAAAAAAAAAAATCCTTTACAAACCCTTTAACCACTTAAGAACCAAGCCTGTTTTTCAGACTCTGTGTTTACAAGATAAAAACTATTTTTTTTTTTGCTAGAAAACTACTTAGAACCCCCAAATATTATAATTTGTTTTTCTAACACCCTAGAGAATAAAATGGCGGTCATTGCAATACTTTTTGTCACACCGTATTTGCGCACTTTTTTTGGAAAAAAAAAATCACTTTTTTGAATAAAAAAATAAGACAACAGTAAAGTTGGCCCAATTTTTTTTTTTATATTGTCAAAAATAATGTTATGCCGAGTAAATTGATACCCAACATGTTACGCTTCAAAATTGCATCCGCTCGTGGAATGGCGTCAAACTTTTCCCCTTAAAAATCTTCATAGGCGACATTTAAAAACTTCTACAGGTTGCATGTTTTCAGTTACAGAGGAGGTTAAGGGATAGAATTATTGCTCTCGCTCTGACGATCGCGGCGATACTTCACATGTGTGGTTTGAACACCATTTTCATATGCGGGCGCTGATCACATATGTGTTCACTTCTGCATGTGAGCTCGTCGGGACTGGGCGCTTTAAAAATAAATAAAAAATCTTATTTAATTTACTTTATTTTTTTGATTTTAACACTGTTTATTTTTTTTAAATTGAGTCACTTTTATTTCTATTACAAGGAACATAAACATCCCTTGTAATAGAAAAAAGCTTGACAAGTCCTCTTAAATATGAGATCTGGGGTCAAAAAGACCTCAGATCTCATATTTGAACTTAAATGCAATAAAAAAAAAAAAAAATTGTCATTTAAAAAAATGACAATAAAAAATGTCCCTTTAAGACGTATGGGCGGAAGTGACGATTTAACGTCGCTTCTGCCCTGCAGTGATATGGAGATGGTGGGGGCCATCTTCCCCTCACTCGTCTCCTTAGCAAGAGAGAGGACCGGATCGCCTCCGCCACTGCCGACGGCTCCGGTAAGTGGCGGGAGGGGGGGCCCTCTCCCGCCATTGATAAAAGTGATCTTGCAGCGTACCGCCCACTGAAGAAGAGGATACCGGGGTTATGGTAGCTAGCTGCTACCATAACAACAGTATTTCTATTCAAACAGATCGCGTATAATGACAGTGGGCGGTCCGGAAGTGGTTAAGGTGAAAAAACATAACATTACAACTAGGGTTGTCCCCATACCACTTTTTTAGGACTAAGTACAAGTACCGATACTTTTTTTCAAGTACTCGCCGATACCGAATATCGATACTTTTTTTTAAATGTGTCCCCAAATGCAGCCATGTCCCCCCACAAATGCAGCCATGTCCCCCCACAAATTCAGCCATGTCCCCCCCATATGCAGCCATGTCCCCCCATATGCAGCCATGTCCCCCCCATATCCAGCCATGTCCCCCCATATCCATCCATGTCCCCCCATATCCAGCCATGTCCCTCCATATGCAGCCATGTCCCCCCCATATGCAGCCATGTCCCCCCCATATGCAGCCATGTCCCCCCATATGCAGCCATGTCCCCCCCATATCCAGCCATGTCCCCCCATATGCAGCCATGTCTCCCCCATATCCAGCCATGTCCCCCCACATATGCAGCCATGTCCCCCCACATATGCAGCCATGTCCCCCCATATGCAGCCATGTCCCCCCCCATATGCAGCCATGTCCCCCCATATGCAGCCATGTCCCCCCCCATATGCAGCCATGTCCCCCCATATGCAGCCATGTCCCCCCCATATGCAGCCATGTCTCCCCCCATATCCAGCCATGTCTCCCCCCATATCCAGCCATGTCTCCCCCCATATCCAGCCATGTCCCCCCATATGCAGCCATGTCCCCCCCCCATATCCAGCCATGTCCCCCCATATGCAGCCATGTCTCCCCCCATATCCAGCCATGTCCCCCCATATGCAGCCATGTCCCCCCCCATGCAGCCATGTCCCCCCATATCCAGCCATGTCTCCCATATGCAGCCATGTCTCCCCCCATATGCAGCCACGTCCCCCATATGCAGCCATGTCCCCCTTACCTGCATCCCGCCGCATCCCCGCTGCCGCCGCCTGGTTAATACGGGCGGGGAACATTACAGCTTTCATTTGAATAGCTGTAGTGATTCGCGCTGCGCTGCGTATAGACACTCCCCCTTGCTCGGGATTGGACAGTTCACCCGTGCAAGGGGGAGTGTCTATACGCGGCGCGGCGGGAAACACTACAGCTATTCAAATGAAAGCTGTAATGTTCCCCGCCCGTATTAACCAGGTGGCGGCAGCGGGGATGCGGCGGGATGCGGTGTAACGGCGGCGGGGGGGGTTTTATCGGATGAGGCATCGGGGGTATTTGCGGGAGTACAAGTACTCCCGCAAATACTCGGAATCGGTCCCGATACCGATACTAGTATCGGTATCGGGACAACCCTAATTACAACCCCTTCAACTTTCACTTTAAAGCGGAAGTAAAGCCATCCATTTAAAGAGGAGCTGCAATCTGATCACATCATTTGTAATAAAAACATCTTTGTCATTCTGAAGCTTCCCTCCAACCACTTTGCATATTATTTTATATATACTGTGATTCTGTACTTGCCAAATACGCTGAAGAAATCTCCCTCCACTAAGTCTGGCTACAACCATTTTAACTGTGGGCAGCTGAAGCTGTTGCCTGTTCACTTCTGAATTTACACAGAGGCACACCTCCAGCTCTGCAGCTTTTACTGGCAGAAAAAAATATTTTACTATCCAAAGTTAAAACAACAAGGGCAGAAGATTTAATAGATGGAAAGATGAAAAAATTACTGAAGGTCAAAAACAGCTACATACCAATGATTGATCTAGCCACAGAGCAGCAGATGGGAAAGAGGCTGCCTACACCATTCGCACTAGCAGGAACCAGCAGCTGGCTGGAGAGACAAACTGGAGGGACAGCTCACCAACATGTAAAGTCAGGCCGTAACCATGGCAACAATGCGTTTCAAGGCCAGGCCCCTTTGTCAAGTTACTTGAGAGCAGCTGTTCTCCCAGATCTCCCCTCCTCATTGGCTCAGACACAGCAGCAAAAGCCATATGTAAACCCTCACCATGTAAAACAACCTATTCAGTTTAAAATAAAAATGAAAAGCAAAGCATTTGTGTATATACAGTATCTCACAAAAGTGAGTACACCCCTGATATTTTTGTAAATATTTATTATATCTTTTCATGTGACAGCACTGAAGAAATTACACTTTGCTACAATGTAAAGTAGTGAGTGTACAGCTTGTATAACAGTGTCAATTTTATGTCCCCTCAAAATAACTTGACACACAGCCATTAATGTCTAAACCACCGGCAACAAAGGTGAGTACACGCCTAAGTGAAAATGTCCAAAGTGGGCCCAATTTGCCATTTTCCCTCCCAGTGTCATGTGACTCGTTAGTGTTACAAGGTCTCAGGTGTGAATGGGGAGCAGGTGTGTTAAATTTGGTGTTATTGCTCTCACTCTCTCATACTGGTCGTTGGAAGTTCAACATGGCACCTCATGGCAAATAAGTCTCTGAGGATCTGAAAAAAAGAATTGTTGCTCTACATAAAGATGGCATAGGCTATAAGAAGATTGCCAAGACCCTGAAACTGAGCTGCAGCACGGTGGCCAAGACCATACAGCAGTTTAGCAGGACAGGTTCCACGGAGAACAGGCCTCGCAATGGTCGACCAAAGAAGTTGAGTGCACATGCTCAGCATCATATCCAGAGGTTGTCTTTAGGAAATAGACATATGAGTGCTGCCAGTATTGCTGCAGAGGTTGAAGGGGTGGGGGTCAGCCGACCAGTGCTTAGACAATATGCCGCACACTGCATCAAATTAGTCTGCATGGCTGTCATCCCAGAAGGAATCCTCATCTAAAGATGATGCACAAGAAAGCCTGAAAAAACAGTTTGCTGAAGACAAGCAGACTAAGGACATGGATTACTGGAACCATGTCCTGTGGTCTGAAGAGATCAAGATAAGTGTATTTGGTTCAAAAGGTGACAAGCGTGTGTGGCCGCAACCAGGTGTGCCTACAGTCAAGCATGGTGGTGGGAGTGTCATGGTCTGGGGCTACCAGCATTAGGGAGTTACACGGAATCATGAATGCCAACATGTACTGTGACATACTGAAGCAGAGCATGATCCCCTCTCTTCAGAGACTGGGCTGCAGGGCAGTATTCCAACGCGATGACGACCCCAATCACACCTCCAAGATGACCACTGCCTTGCTAAAGAAGCTGAGGGTAAAGGTGATGGACTGGCCAAGCATGTCTCCAGACCTAAACCCTATTGAGCAGCTGTGGGGCATCCTCAAATGGAAGGTGGAGGAGCTCAAGGTCTCTAACATCCACCAGCTCTGTGATGTCATGGAGGGGTGAAAGAGGATTCCAGTGGCTACCTGTTAAGCTCTGGTGAACTCCATGCACAAGAGGGTTAAGGTAGTGCTGGAAAATAAGGTGGCCAATTTGGACATTTTCACTTAGGGGTGTACTCTTGTTTCCAGCGGTTTGGACATCAATGGCAGTGTGTTGAGTTATTTTGAGGGGACAGCAAATTGACACTGTTATACAAGCTGTACACTCACTACTTTACATTGTAGCAAAGTGTCATTTCTTCAGTGTTGCCACATGAAAAGATATAATAAAATATTTACAAACATGTGTACGCACTTTTGTGAGATACTAAATATATAATATATATATATATATATATATATATATATATATATATATATATATATATATATATATATATATATATATATATATATATATAAACGTTATACATACCCTTTTTTCCTGTTTTATAAGTGTTCACGTGCCCTTTAAGCTTCTTATGCAGCTGAGAACAGAGAGCTGGGGGAAGAGAAACGGCAGTACACTGAACTTCCTAGTGAATGCCTGTGCAGAAGTCTGATCATTGGAGGAGAGCACAGCTAGAGAACTAACCACACTGTGCTCTCATACCTGGTGTAGTCAGTTTTTATTAGGAAAGCAGAGTGATTGGCAGAAACACCAGGTATTTCACACAAAGGAAGCAATACAAAAAGGACAGGATACTTATTATAAAAGAATATACAATATTTTTTACTTTTTGCTATAATAAATATCCCCAAAAAAAAAAATCATAATCAGTTTGGGCCAATATATATATTCTTCTGCATATTTTTGGTAAAAAAAATCGCAATAAGCGTATATTGATTGGTTTGTGCAAAAGTTTTAGCGTCTGCAAACTAAGGTGAAAGATTTATGTAATTTTTATTGCATTTTTGATATTTTTTTTACTAGTAATGATGGTGATCTACGATTTTCAGCGGTACTACGAGATTGCGACAGACAGATCGGAGACTTTTGACACTTTTTTGGGACCAGTGCCATTTATACAGCGATCAGTGCTATAAAAATGCAGATTACTGTGTAAATGTCACTGGCAGGGAAGGGGTTAACACTATGGGCAAGCAAGGGGTTAAATGTGTGTTCCCTCAGCATGTTCTAACTGTGTGGGGATGTTAGTGACTAGGAGAGAAGCCATATAGTTTTTCCTACTTTGTAGAAAGAAACTATATGGCTCCTCTCTTCTGACAGCACAGGGATTTGTGTGTTTGTGCACATGGCCGGCGGTGATCGTGCCCACCGGCCATGCGCTTCGGGTCCCCCGCCACGCAGCGGGCGCATGTGCAACGTCTGGTGCGCACGTACTTGTAAAGGATTTCGCCCAGGAGAGCCATTGTGTCGCAGTATATCTGCGTGACACAGTCGGCAAGTGGTTAAGGGCTAGGTTCCCCTTTTTAAGGCAAATGGCTTATGCAAAAGGGAGTTTTCTATAGGTTAAACACACTGGGGGTATTTTACTAAAGCTGAATCTGGAGCAGCTTTGCATGAAAACCAATCAGCTTCTAGATTGAATATTAAAGCTTAGAGCAGATCTTTTATCCTTTAGCCCAGGTTCACACTAACAGTGGGATTGAAATCCTGCATGTCAGTCTGACTTCGGGAGGCAATTTCAGAAACATCTGTGCTAGTTCCTGCACAGATGTTTATACAAATCTCACCCTGCAGTCGCCAAAAGTAGTACAGAAACTACTTTTGGAAATCGGTTGACATGCCAAATCGCATCAATGTGAACCTAGGCATAGTACCCTGACTCATCCAACAAATAAATGTCAAATATCTAATATCGCTTTAAATATCTAGAGGAAGTTGGGTATATGTGGGATTTAATGAGAAACCACAGGAATATGGAGAAGGGTCGGAGGAGAGGGAAGTAGGGTGGGTTTTTTTTTTTTTTTTTTTCTCTCCCTTTCTTCTTCTTTCTCTCTCTCAGGGATGTTGGGAAAGGGGAGAGATACGTAAGAAGGAGATATATGTTTGATTTTGACAACAAGGTAAAAGGGGATGTATAATAATAAGATGGCCTGTGACTGTTGTTTTGTAATAATGTTCTGTTATGTATTATTTTTTTTAATATTTATGTGTTGTACTGATTTGTTTTAAAATAAAAAAAGAATTATAATCGGAAAAAAAAAAATATCTAGAGGAAGAAGAAGCCTTAGAATCCTTCACTCTTCCAGTATTTTCAAGAGAAATCATGGAGGAACTGGAAAGAGAAATTTCAATAGAAGAAATTCAACATGTTATTTCTGAACTGGTCCTGGGCAAAAGCCCTGGAACAGACGGATATACTTCCAGATTTTGCAAATCATTTCAAAATAAAATAATAATACCCATTCTTAAGAAAACATATAATTCTATATCTAAAACACAAATCTTTACATCACAAAGTATGGAAGCCCACATTGTATTAATACCAAAACCGGAGAAAGATCACACATTATGTAATAACTACCGACCAATCTCTTTGAAAAACATTGATATAAGACTATATTCAAAGATCATTTTGAATAGATTAACACCCATATTACCAGGATATAGAAATTTAGATCAAACAGGCTTTACAAAATGACGAGAAACAAGGTGTAATATTATGAAAACTTGTACACTGGTGGAATATGCTCAGAGAGCTGCCATCCCAACGTGTTTATTATCTATTGATGCTGAAAAAGCGTTTGATAGAGTGGGATGGCAGTTCTTGGAGGAAACACTAATCCAGATAGGAATGGGCCCAAAAATGCTTAATAGGATTGTTGCATTGTATTCAAATTCACGGGCCAAAATCAGAACTAATGGAATGTTATCGGAAAACATAGAAATCTCAAACGGAACCCGACAGGGGTGTCCACTATCCCCCTTATTATATATACTAGTGATGGAACACCTTATACAAGCATTAAAGCAGTGGTTCACCCTGCTGAACAACATTTCAGCATAAAATTCGGCATCGTAGCGGTTATATCGTACATAGACGATTCCGTCTGCCGCGGGGAATGGGCGTTCCTAGCAAGAGGGAGGGTGATTGACGGCCGGCTCTGGCACGTCACGCTCCCCGAAGACAGCCGGAGTAGGTCTCGGCTCTTCACGGCGCCTGCGCACAGGCTATGCGCAGGCGCCGTGAAGAGCCAAGCCTATTTCGGCTATTTCCGGAGAAGCGTGACGTGCCACGGCCGGCCGTCAATCACCTTCCCTGTCCATAGGAACGCCCATTCCCCGGAATCTTGTAAGTACGATATAACAGTGAGTACGGGGGAAAAAAAATACAGACAGGCATACTGTAGCTCGCGCTACTATGCCGAATTTAATGCTAGAGTGAAAAATTTTTTTTTTTTTTTTTATATAGGGTGAACCCCCGCTTTAAGGAAGAATGGAGATATACAAGGGATCAATATTAAATATAAAGAATATAAAACAGCAGTTTATGCAGATGATTTATTAATATATGTGACTAACCCCATTATAACAATACCTATTTTAATAAAAGAATTTAAACGATTTGGAGAATTAAGTAATTTTAAAGTTAATTTTGATAAATCGGAAATGGTAAATGTATCATTAACAGAAAAACACAATTATTATTACAAAAGGATTTTTCATTTAAGTGGCAGCAAGTAGCAATTAAATATCTGGGAATTTATATTCCGAGATACCTGAATAAGTTACAAGAATTGAATTACAATGCGACAATCCGAAAAGTAATACAACTATTACAAAAATATGGAAAGGTAACATATTCATGAATGGGAAGAAGCAACATAATAAAAATGGACATACTACCAACATTGTTATATATTTTTTAAACCATTCCCTTAGCTATTCCAAAAAAAATAAAGATTGAATTAAGAAAAGCAATAGTTTTATATGGGCCCACAAAATAGTTTAATATGGGCCCACAAAACACCACGAATTAGAAGAGAATTTTTTTTTTTTTTTCCTCTTTCTTTCTCCTAGCCATGCAAGCAAGCTGTCTGGGCGGGCCCTCCCATGTGGATCTGAACCTACGAGGCTACGGGGAACAGCATTGCCAGCCCTGCATGCTAACCACTGTACTAGGAGTCCCGCCCGAGAAGAGAAATTTTAAAGGGGTGGTTCACCCTAAAAACTACTTTTTTTTATTACACTGGCCCCCCACATTACAATACAAGACATGTTAGGAACGCCCACTCCCGCGGGACTTGCAAACCGGAAGCCACGGGTGAATATGCTGTACAAAGGTATGTACAGCATCAAAAAAAATATAATAGCCTTAATCGTATTGTAATGTGGGGGGCCAGTGGAATAAAAAAAAGTAGTTTTTAGGGTGAACCACCCCTTTAACTAGAAT